>NC_050575.1:97486304-97795429 GCF_011100635.1 Trichosurus vulpecula
TCTGTCTTTAAGCAGAGGCTTGTGCCGTATGTCAAGGTAGGGATTCTTTTTGAAGAATAGGTTAGACTAGATGGCTGCTGAGGTCCTTGCCAACTCTGAGTGAGAAGAGGAAGGCAATAATCGCTGCCAATAGCCCTAAAGAATACACCAGTCTTGGGGCAGTTGGTGGGGCAGTAAGTAGAGCACTGGCCCTGGAGTCAGGAGGACCTGAGTTCAAATTTGACCTCAGACACTTGACATACTTGTTAGCTGTGTGACCTTGGGCGAGTCACTTAACCCCAATTGCCTTACCTTCCCCCCTCCAAAAAAAAAAAAGAATACATCAGCCTCTCTCTTATCTGGTGGCACAGAGTAGAAAATGATGATGAGGAAGGACAGCGAGACAGCCAGCTAAGAGCTTTTCTTAGCAGAGTCCAGCCACTGGTGGGGCTCTGGAGTGGCTTTGCTGGTGTGTCTTCCCGCCTGGATTATGTGGGGAGAAGTCTTATGCTGCTGTACGCATTCCCAGGACCTGAGATCTTAAGAGTCCTCACCAAGGGGCTGGGCAAGGATGACTACCACAAGGTCTGTAACAGCCACGTTCCTAACAACCCTGAGACCTTCTGTCTTCTTTTAGGCTCCTGTCAGTGCTTAGGCTACCAGGACAGAAACGGTTCCTGCACTTCCCATTATGAAGCAACTGCTAACAGCAACACCAACACTAGAGTTGAGTCTTTCCCTGGAACCTAGCCTTCCTTGTCCCTCCTGCCTTTCTTATGACAAAATCACATAATGTTCTGAATGGAAAAGTCCTTGGACATCAGTTAGTCAGTCAATCAGCAAGCATTTAGTTCCACCTCCTCATTTTACACAGGAGGAAACTGAGTCCACAGAGGTTAAGTGACTTGTTCCAGGTTACAGAGCTACTTACGTGGCAAGCTAGAATGAGAAGGCAGGTCTTTGGTTCAGTGTTCTTTCCACCAGGCCACAAAGCTTCCTCATAAGGGATATTCCCTGCTCAACCCAGCCCCCACCCAATTTCCTTGTATCTTGTTTCTGTTCAGAAGCGACAGAATAACACTGAATGTAAAAATGCTGCCATCCCTCTGCTAGTTCTCTTAGAGGTCAATCTAACCTGAGAGGTTAGAGGAGGAAATTGGCACCATGAGTCGAGGGCTAGGAGAATCTGGGGAGGCTCGACTTGCCTCTAGTTATCATGACTCTCAGGCAGATGAGTTCTGCAAAACCGATGTCCCTCAGACAGATGTGTTCCACAGAACCTGTCACTCAAACAGATGTGCCCAGCAGAACCTAGATCCCTGAAACAAAGGTGTTCTGAGACACACGCTTTGGGACCAACCATTGTCTTGCTGACAAAAGGAGATAAGGGGAAACTCTTTGTCCTAGAATATTTCCTTCTGAAAATCATGAAAACAATGTTGTCACCACTGCTATCTTGACAGTCCATTCAGCTGGCTCTATATTTCATTTCTGCCACGCTATGGTAAGAGAAAGCTTTGCCAACACACACCTGGAATTACAAAGAGGAGATAGCAGTGGCCTTTGGAGCCGAGGAAATGGTGAATGTCTCCAAGATTTGGAATGGAATGGAGCAGGGTGGGGCTCACCCCATATATCTCAGCTCTGGTCCTTTATTTATTATTTATTTTTAGTATGGAAGGGGCTGAGAATTGTCTCTTTGGCCAATCTGGAAAGAGGTGAACTAGGGCTTGTGACATCACAGTCCAAGTTTTGTGACCAAGTGCTAATGTTTGGTCTGTTAAATATCAATCATAGAATTAAAAGGTAAAAGTCTCACAGACTGACTTTTACGTGGTGCTATGCCATAACTCTGTTACAAAGCCTGTTTCTGGCTTGGATTTTCGTCCCAGCTCTCAAGTGAGTGGGTGACCTTGGGTAAGTCACAGGATAGATAGTTAAAAGGGACTGAATCCAACTCCTTCATTTTGCAAGTAAAGAAACTGAGGCCCAGAGAAGTTATACCCGAAGTCTCACAGGTAACAAGCAGCAGATTCAAACTAAAGGCTTCTGACTCCAAATCCAGTATTCTTTTTAGCTTACCATGATGTATGTCAATAGTTTGGTCTTCTCACTTACAAAATAGATAGAGTTTACCTGTCTGTCCTCCTTTCACCACAGGGTATTTTGAGAGTCAAAAGAGATAATGCATGTGAAAATTGTAAAGTGCTACATCTTACATGTAAGGCACAATCAACTACCATTATCAAGTTTAAGGGAAAATAAAGGCCAATTAGATGGAAAATACTCTTTGCAGTTATGAGTTATATCTCTCTGGTGACTCACAAAGACTCTGCAAAGTAGTATTTGGGAGGAAGTCCTAGAGGGAATGCAATTTATCACCAATAATGCTTGCTGTGTGACCCAGAGCAAGTAATTCCCCTTTTCTGGGCCTCAGTTTCCCCATCTATAAAGTAAAAGGGTGCACAAAATGATCTCCAAGCCCCCTTCAAGACGTAGCTCTCAGTGAATCTCTGAGTTGCTTTTGACTCTGGAAACCTAAAGTGCCCACCCTGCTTGAACGTTGTGATTTTAACCTGCACTGCTAGGCACAAAGTGTGTGACTTGGTCAGGCCTCTTGGGGCAATGTCAAGCTGGATCCTCTCTGCTCAGCTGACTATCTCGTGCTTCTGTGGGTGACAGGATGTGCTACTGACACTAAGGTTTCCATAGTAACTGCTAGGCAGCAGAGCAGAGGGAGAAAGCCATCAGATGATGACTTGAGAAAAAGGGGTCAAATGTGACCTTGCTGGTGCTGTTAGGGTGGGATGGGGGAGGAGTGACCTATGGAAACTGGCATTTCAGAAGCAGCTTCCCTTGGTCATGCTCCAGAGCAGCTGATGTAGCTAGCTGCTACTACCCAGTGACCACCCCTAGACCACTCCCTTTGGAGTCTCTCCTGGGTGGCCAGCCCAGAACCAGGTGTCCTACTGACTCCACCAGTGCGTGGGTTGGGTCATCTTTCCCACAGCTGCTTCTCCTTCCCCATTTCATGTGGCTGGCCAGCTGGCTGGGTGGGGTCATTTTAACTTCCTTTATTCCACTAAGATCAAAAGTTCTTTCTGACTATATTGCCCTTCTTGGTGGCCACAAGGCCAGGCTCTGCCTTTCCACACCTGACCAATGGAGAGAGATACATCTGCATTACACTCCAAACCAGAGTGATTTCATGGTAACCCAAGCTGCCAGTTCACTGCCTCATATCTTACTCCCTGAAGGCTCTCTGTGGTCTTGCAATGATTCCTGAGTTTTTAATAATACCCTTTTTCAAAAGTCAATTTTTAAATTACAAGTGACTAAAATGTTCATCATCTTTGACCCAGAAATCCTGCTTCAAGGCATGTAATACATCCCAAAATATTTATAGCAGCATTTTTTGTAGTGAAGTAGAAACAAAATAGATGCCCATTGATTATGGCATCTGTTCCCCAATCTGTGCCATATAGAACATAATGTAATGTCACTGTGCTATATGAAATGAAGAATATGAAGACTACAGAGAAACATGGGAAAACTTATATGACCTGATGCAAAGTGATGTAAGCAGAACCAGAAAACAATGTATACAGTGAAAGCAATGCAAATAGAAAGAACAACGCCACCACAACAAAAAATAAACCTTAATGCTGGGTCATTACAATGACCAAGTTTAGTTCCAAAGAAGAACTTAGAAAATTGTGATAGTAAGCAGGGTGGGTTTTTTCGCCTTTGTTTTTTTGTTTAGGAGTGCTTCTCAGCACTAAAGCAATCATGTGCCTTAGATGAGTCTTGCCTCTCAAATGTAATGGTAAGCAAAGTGGACTTTTTGTTGTCTTTTGTCTGAGTGCTTCTCAGCACTAAAGCAATCAAGTGCCTTTGATGAGTTTTGCCTTTGTTTCAATCAAAAGTCTTTGATTGGATCAAGACTCTTCGATGACCTGCTTAAGTCACGGGAAGGCTTGGGTCACATGGGTCTGAGTCTCATGGTTGTGTTGCTCTCTAACCCTGAAGAAGTGTTTATATACTCTGGGGTTAGCATTTTGCTTTGGGGCTCTCATTCACTGGAAGAGCGTTGGGTGATTTGACCAGATGAGACTCTGGGTAGCCGTCATGGAGCTCCCCAGCTTTGAAAACCCAGATGTTGGTGCTTCTCTCTCTGGTAATTATGCATGTATGCTATGGTCAGACAAAAGCCTGTCTGTTGATCTGTTTGCACTATCTCTGTTTGTGATTTCTGTTGTATTTGCTCTGAAGTTCAGGGTACTGACTTTTTCCCCTGAACCAAGTGAATGATATATGTATGTTTAATTAAAGTGAGATTGTAACCCCTTAGAGTTGTTTTCCTTAGAAAAGCTCTCACTGTTGGTCTTTCACCTCCACAGCAGCTGCTAGCAACATTGCTGTTACAAAAATGTACCCTCTGCCCTTCTTTGAAAGGGTGGGGGACTATGGGTGTCAAATATTGCACATACTGTCAGACTCAGCTGATGTGTTGCTTAGTTGTTTTTCTTTCTCTTATTCTTTGCTACAGGATATGGTTCTTTGAGAGGGGGTATATATTGAAACATAAGTGATATAAAAACCAAAGATACCAATAAAATGTTAGAAAAATACATATTTTCTCATTCAAGAAATCAAAGAAGTGGCAATGAAAAGAACTAATGGAAATAATACTGGGCTGGGAGTAAGGATACCTGCTGGGTTCTGGGTCCAGCTCTACCATTAACTTTTTATGTGACCAGGTCTTCTCAACTTCAGGTTCAACATTTATTAGACACCTACTATGTACTAGGAGCAAGGGCAGCCAGGTGGCACAGTGAATAGAGTGCTAGGCCTGGAGTCAGGAAGACTCATCTTCCTGAATTCAAATCTGGCCTTAGATACTTACTACCTATGTGACCCTGGGCAAGTCACTTAACTCTGTTTGCCTCAGTTTCCTCATCTGTAAAATGAGCTAGAGAAGGAAATGGCAAACCACTCTGGTATCTTTGCCAGGAAAACCCCAAATGGGGTCACAAAGAGTCAGACACAACTGAAAACAACTGAACAGCAACACAATGTACAAGAAGCTGTGATGGTGCTGGAGATACAGACAAAACAAAAGAGTATCTGTCTTCAAAGAGCTTACTGGGGACACAACATGTACCTAGTGGAGCAATCTGGGGAGAAAGAGAACACCTCTGTCACTGAGGAGGCTAGAACAGATGGTTCTGTAAGGTGCCTTTCATTTCTGCAGTTCTGTAAGCCTACACAAGGCTTCCTGTACCTGCACAAATCTTGGGGCAATCCACAGAATGCGGATGGATGGGAGCACCCAAGGAAAGTACCAGCATGGTGAAGGGCCTTCGGTCCAAGGAAAGGGGAATATTTAACATGTATAAGAGAAGATTCCAGTTCTCAGATTCTGAAAAGTCTCTGCTTTTGTCCCTTGTGTCCTCATGTCCGAATTGTGGCTGCAGAAGACGAAAGAAGGGACAAAGAAAACAGGGGAAGATACTTCCCCCCAGTACTCAGCTTTCTTCCCATGTCATTCATCCTCCTTCTTGTTATTCTCTCTCTCTTTTTTCTCTAGGCCCTCGAGTAACCTCATGGATGATGAGAGTAGGCAGACCTAGAGTGATCTATAGGGTAGGTGTAGGGCATGAAAGGGGGAGAGAAAACTTAGATGTATTTTACCAAACAGGTCCAAAATGATCAGCTTAGCTTAATTCTGGGCTTGCCTCCTGTAGGTGAGTTACAGGGAAGTTTTATCCTATTGGGATTTATGGAGAAGGTAAGGAGGCAGAAAGGATGGGGACAGTATGTACCTAACCCAAAGTAGAGGGACAGAATTCACCTCCCAAAGCATTAGAAGGCCTTCCCCTTTCCCCATTAAGTAACAGCCTTCCTAGAATCAGGCTCCCAGGGCCTCACTGGAGCTCAGACATTTCTTTGTTTTGTTTGTTCATTCAGCAAAGATTCCTTGAGAAATACTGTGCTATGTTGCTTGTTTTCTCAATGAGTAGAGGAGGGCAATGTGGGAGAGAATTTAAAACTCAAAATTTATTTTAAAAAAAAGAATGTTAAAAATAAATATATTTATTATTTAAAAAAAAGAATGGATTATATCAACCGTAAAAAGGACAAATACTGTGCTAGGGCCAAGATGGAACAAAAAAGGCTAAGTCATGGTCCCTGCTTGGACTGGATTGGGGGAGATGAAATGGACACATGGCACACTGACACCTAACCACAAAGGGGTTTTTGGCACTTTCATATTGTGGTATCTTAGGGAGATCCCCTTCCCCTTTTTGACCTTCAGCTTCCTCTTCTCTAAAATGATAAGGTTGGACTAGTTGGATGATCGCTAAGGATTCTGGTTCTGACATCTTATTCTATGGCGATGTCCTAAGTGCTCATTGACAGGAGCCAACATAAGTGCTGGATAAGTTTAGAGGAGGAAGAAAATCCAGTGAGCCACAGTTAAGCAGAGATGGGAGTAGGAGACCTTTAGGATGGATCTAAGCCTCGAAGTATGGGTCTGATTTAGACGGGAAGAAGTAAGGGCATACAAGGAAGGATGGATGGCATGAGCAAAACCTTTGCATGCGGAATGAGCATATTATGTTACTTTTCTTCCCAAAAGTTGTGGGCTTGGGGCCCCTCCCCTTGGGACGTGGGGCAGGGGTTTTGCCATGATCTAGGTCCTGTTCTTTGCTATATATGTTCTCTCCTCCAGTTAGAATGTAATCTCCATGAGCGTAGTGACTGTTTGATTTTGTATCTCCAGTGCCTAGCACAGTGCTTAGCACAGAATGCGTGTCTAATAAATGCTTCATTCATTCATTCGTTTATTGGAATTGAATACAGACTGAATGGAATGGAACAAGATATCTGTAGAGGGGAGAGGGAGTCAGAGTGAGGCCAGAACAAATGCTGGAAAGTAGCTTTTGTACTTTATTCTGTGGGCAGAGAAGGGCCACTTTCAAGATTTTTGAAAGTGATGTCATCCTAATATGGAAATAATGTTTTGCACAACTGCACAAGTATAATCTATAAGCAAATTGCTTACCTTTTTGATGGGAGGGGAGGGAGGGAAGGAGGGAAAAATTTTGGAAGTCAAAATTTAAAAACAAACATTAAAATCATTTTATATGTAATTGGAAAAAATAAAATATTCATTTAAATGAATAAATAGATAAATGAATAAGTGAAAGAAGTGATATCTTCAAAGACTAGTTGGTCAGACTCATAATGGTTGGTTGTGGTCTTCTGTACTCGAAGACAACCAAAATGACATTCACTATGCTGAGGTCAAACGCATCGGCACAACTCATAATAGAGGCAGCCTGGCAGAAGAGATAGAGAAATAGCTCAGGAGTCAGAGAGACCTAGGCTCTGGTCTCGCCTTTGACACAAACTGTCTGTGTGACTTAATTTCTCAGGGCCCCAGACAATACTATTCTAAGCTTACAAACTACAAAACAGCTGCCAATCTCAAATCAAACTTAAGACCCACTCCATGTCAGGTACTGTGCTAGGCATTCAGGATACAGAGACAAAAATGGAAAAATCCCTGACCTCGAGAAACTTACATTCTTTCAGGGTTTCCTCCCTGGGAGTTCCTTACCCCACTTATGGGTTCAATTAAAACAAAACAAAAATAGTTCTATAACATGTCAGAGCTCAAAGGAACCTCAGAGATCATCTAATCTAACCTCCTCATTTGACAGATGAAGAAACTGAGGCCCTGGAGCTACACAGCAACATATAAACAATAAATGATAAAACCAGAATTTGAATCCAGACCTTCTTCTTAATTTTGCCTTGTTGGCCCTACAACACACTAAACTGCTTTTTTCCTTTGTTAGTCATGAGATCTTGCTGTACAAATTTCCTACCTCAGGATTTCCATTCATCACCACACTGTAAGATTTTCATCATACCCAGCATGGAAGCATTCGAGCCACTTGGCTATTATTATTGGTTATTTTAAATTGGCCATTTCAAACACTATAGGACGTGGGTCAGTAATTCCCTGCCATGGATCAATATGGGGCACTCCAGTTTTGATGGAGTGTTTTGCCAAAACGTCATCAAACAGGATATGGAGCACAGATTTAAACCAGTTGGGGATCTATTGGAATAAAAGCCATAAGGTGAATGTGAACTTCAATTATTAATAATCTGGCATTTGAATATCTATTTTCTCCCTTGAAATTCGAGGTAGTAAGAAAGAAGGCTCATCAGTAAGAGATGGTGATTTCAGATGGGTTCTGATTCTTCTCTTGCTATCTGTTGGATTTTTAAAATAAATCCATTCATTTGGTTACTCAATAAGCCCCTATTTGTGACTCTGTCTGCAGAGAATTGCATAAAGAGCTGAGGGGGTTGGGGGTAGGGATGAGGGTTGGAAGAAGAGGAACTTTTATTTGAGGATATTCCTAAATTAGAGTCATAGAATGTACAGCCTGGACAGGATTTCAGGGGTCATTGATCTCAGCCCCCTCACTTTGCAAGAGAAGGAAACTTAAGGCCAGAGAGGAGATGTGGTTTGCCTAAGGTCATGCAGCAAGCCAGCCACAGAGTCAGGATCACAACAAAAATTCAAGGTCGCCTTAATTCCAGCCCAGAATTCTTTGCACTAGTCTATACCAGTTGGAGCAACTTTAATGCCCATTTCTCTTTTTATATTTTTTATTGCTATTTTTTGTTTCTACATCACCTATATTTCCTCTGTATCCTTCCCTTTCCCTGAAAGCCATGCCTTAAAATAAATACATAAATAATAATGATGGCTAACATTTATATAACAGTATGTGCCAAGCACTATACTGCTTTATAATTATTATCTCATTTAATCCTCACAACAACCGGGGGAGGTGGGTGCTATTATTACCCCCATTTTACAGATGGGGAAACTGAGGCAAACAGAATTTAAAAAGTAATGAGGAAAAAACCCAACAAATCAAAAATTTAATATTTCATACCTATAGTCCCCCTTCTCTTCAAAGAAGCAAAGTAAGGGGATATGTCTTCTCATATTTTCTCTTTGGAAGATTGGCTTTTTTGCAGCTTCATTTTTGATTGTTTTGGAGTTGTTCTTTATGTTTAGATTGCTATAACTATATATGCTGTTTTCCTGTTTCTGCTTTCTTTACTTTGCATCAGTTAGTTTAAGTCATTCCATGGAGATGGCAGAGCAAAGATGGAGGATTGGGGGAAGCTGCCCAGCTGAACTTTCCCAACATTCCCCTCCAAATAACTTTAAAATAACCAAATCAAATTTTAGAGCATCAGAGCCAACAAAAGGTCAGGGTGAGACATTTTCCCAGCTCAAGAATACTTAAGAGGTAGGCAGGAGAAGCCTGTGCCACTGGAATGGTGGTCTGGTGGAGGTCTGTCTGGCGTCCACACACACAGTGGCAGCTGCTGCTGCTGCTTCAAGAGCTTTCAGCCCAGAGATGGTAGAGGGGTCAGACAATTGCTCAGAAAGAGATTACAGTGGACCCTTTGCTGGTACCAGGTGCAACTTGTGCTGATTGGCAATTCTATTACCCCTATGCAGTCATAGACAGGAGAGCTGGTGATCCATCACAAGACAGTAGGGTCCCTGGTCACAGTTCCAAAGCAAAGAGGAGTGCTAGCCCTTGTAGCTGCTAGGGACAAGGGGCCCTTCCTGGGTAAAGACCAGAGTGCAGATCGGAAGAGAAGTGATCACACCTCTCCCAGGATCACACCACCTTGGAAGCACCAAAAGCTTGCAGACCCTTAGAACTAGATCTGAAAACAGCAACATGAAAAAGCCTGAAGCTTGGGACAGTGCCTTCTTACCCCAAGGTGAGCAGAGTCCAACTTTAACATAAAGTTCACAGTCAAGAAATAAGCTGGGAAAATGAGCAAACAACAACAACTACAAGAATTTGATCATAAAATGCTACAGTGGCAGGGAAAACTAAGACATAAACTCAGAAGAAGATAACAATGTGAAAACCTACCCAAAAAGCCTCAAAGAAAAATGTTAATTAGACACAAGTCTAACAAGAATTCCTGGAAGAGTTAAAGAAAGGGATTAGAGTGGTAGAGGAAAAATTAGGAAAAGAAATGAGAGTAATACAAGAAAATTATGAGAAAAGAATTAAGAGCTTGGTAAAAGAGGCACACAGAAAATAATTGAAGAAACTAACAAGTTAAAAACAGAATTGGCCAAATGGCAAATGAGGCACAAAAATCCACTGAAGAGAACTCCTTAAAAAGCAGAATTGGCCAAATGAAGAAAGAGGTAGCAAATCTCACTGAAGAAAATAATTCCTTAAAAATTAATTTGGGCAAGTGCAAGCTGAGTCCATGAGACATCAAGAAACAATAAAACAAAATATTCAAAAAATGAAAAAAAAAGAAAATGTGAAATATCTCCTTGGAAAAAATTGACCTGGAAAATAGATCAAGGTGAGATAATTTAAGAATTATTGGACTACCTGAAAGCCATGATAAAAAAGAGCCTAGACATCATATTTCAAGAAATTATCAAAGAAAATTGCCTTGATATCTTAGATACAGAGGGTAAAATAGAAGTTGAAAGAATACACTGATCTCCTGAAAGAGATCCCAAAATTAAAACTCCAAGGGATATTATAGTCAAATTCCAGAGCTCCCAGAGCTCAAAGAGAAAGTACTTCAAGCAGCCAGAAACAAAAAATTCAAATATGATGGAGCCATAGTCAGGATTGTACAAGATTTAGTGTCTTCCACATTAAAGAAGCAGACAGCTTGGAATATGACACTCTAGAAGGCAAAGGAGCTAGGTTATGACCAAGAATAAACTATCCAGAAAAACTGAGTATAATTCTTTAGGGGAAAATAGATATTTAATGAAACAGAGGACTTTCAAACATTACTGATGAAAAGACTGAAGCTTAACAGAAAATCTGACATTCAAACACAAGAGTCAAGAGAAACATAAAAAGATAAACATGAAAAATGGACATATGGGACTCAATAAAGTTTAACTGTTTACATTTCTGTATGGGAAGATGATACATGTGATTTCTTAGGACTTTATCATTATTAGGGCAGTCAAAAGGAGTTTACATAGACAGAGGGCATGGGTACAAGTTGATTAAGTTGATCTCAAAAAAATGAAGGGTTGAGGAAAAGGGATGCCCTGGAAGAAGGGGAAGGGAAGGAGAAATTTTTCTCACATAAAAGAGGTACACAAGGAAGAGCCTTTATGATAAAGGGAGAAATGGGGAGGTGGTGGGCAATGCTTAAAACCCACTTTCATTGGAGTTGGTTCAAAGAGAGAAGACTATATATACACATTCAGTGTATATAGAAATGTAACTTACCCAATAGGAAAACAGGAGGGGAAGGGGATAAGAGAAAGGGGGGACTAATAAAAGGGAGAATTAGGGAGGCAGTGGGTAGAAGCAAAACAGACTTTTGAGGAGGGACAAGCTAAAAATAGAGAGGATGAAAAAGAAGGATATGGGATGGAGGGAAATATACATAATCATAATTGTGAATGTGAATGGGATGAGCTCACCCATAAAATGGAAGCAAATAGCAGACTGAATTAGAAACCATAATCCAACAATATGTTGTTTACAAGGGACACGATTGAAACAGAAACACACACACAGTCAAAGGACTGGAGCAGAATCTATTATGCTGCAGAGGAATAAAAAAGGCAGGAGTAGCAATCATGATCTCAGATGAAGCAAAAGCAAAAATAGATCTAATTAAAAGACATAATCAGGGAAACTACATTTTGCTAAAAGGTAACACAGAAAAGGAAATAATGCCAAGAATTTTTATAGCAAGTTTCTCTGATAAAGGCCTCATTTCTCAAATATATACTGAATATAAAACTGAATTAAATTTATAAAAACGAGAGCTATTTTCCAACTGATAAATGATCAAAAGACATAAACAGGCAGTTTTCAGAAGAAGAAATCAAAGCTATCTATAGTCATATGAAAAAATACTTTAAATAACTATGGATTAGAGAAATGCAAATTAAAGCACCACCTCACACTTATCAGAAATGACAAATGCTGGAGGGGATAAAGGGAAAAATAAATATACTAATGAGCTGCTAGGGGAATAATGAACTAGTCCAATCATTCTGGAGAACAATTTGGAATGAGGCCCAAAGGGCTTTAAAACCGAGCATACCCTTTGACCCAGTAATATCACTATAACACCTATATCTCAAAGAGATCAAAGAAAAAGGAAAAGGACCTATATGTACAAAAATATTTACAGCAGCTCTTTTTGTGGTGGTGAAGAATTGGAAATTAAGAGGAGGCTCATCAATCGGAGAATAGCTGAACAAATTGTGGCGTATAATTGTGTGCTATAAGAAATGGCAAGGGGAGGGCTCGTTTCAGAAAAAAACACGGCAAGAACTATGTGAACTGATGCAAAGCGAAGTGAGAAGAACCAGGAGATCACTGTGCATAGTAACAGCCATGTTGTAATGACAATCAGCTGTGAAAGACTCGACTGCTCTGATCAATACAATGATCCAAGACAATTCCAAAGGACTCATGATGAAAAAAAGGCTATTTACCTCAAAAAAAGAGAACTGGTGAACTCTAAGTATAACCTGAAGTATAGTTTTCTCACTTTCCTTATTTTTCTTGCTTTTAAAAAATATGGCTAATATGGAAATATGATTTGTATGATTTCACATGTATAACTGATATGATATTGTTTGCCTTCGCAATGGGTGTGGGAGGGAGATTTGGAACTCAAATTTTTAAAAACAAAGAACGTTAAAAAATTAATTAAAATGTTTTTAAATAGGCTTTACATGCTTATCTGTATATTTCTTACAGTGTAGTAATATCCCATTACATTCATGTACCATGATTGATTTAGCCATTCTCCACTCAATAGGCAGCTACTTCCAATACCCATTATGAGCAGATAGCCATGATGTAGATATTGGTATTTAAGACCATCAGGGCCTTCTTCTGAATCAGGGACATTTACACAGAAATCTCTTTTCTATAGAGCATACTTTTCCCACAGCAAACTCAATTTTGTCATTTGGAAACCTCCATTTAGTTGGAATGGTAGCTGGGGAGGGGGTAATAAAAGAAAAACCCTTTAAAAGCTGCCAATCCCCAACGGTTTCATGTTCATCCTTGATGTTTATGATCCGAATTTAATGGGACACAAAATGAGCACATGTTCCAGCTCATTGATCCTGTGGCCTTCAATAGGAATCACCCTGGCATCAGTCAAACCAGGACAGAAATGTATCACGTTCTGTATCTGGTCCATTCCTGGATCCCAATGACATGATATTAATCAAGGTAGTGATAAAATGTGTAGCAGTCTCTGGAGCATAGGGAGATCCAGAAACATTGTGTGCCTGTGATGTAAGTAGAACTGTCCACAGGAAAGTTTGATGTAGAGGAGAAAGAATAGAAGGTGACGGCAAGAGGATAAAGGCAGAAATTCTGAGAAGACAGAATGAGCAGAGAGAGAGAGAGAGAGAGAGAGATGGCCGCCAATGTGGATTTTTAAGCTTCTGTCTACATCCATCAACATTTGTCTTCAAGATGAAAGGTAACAACATGGCATGAGGTGGCTGAGCTGTAAACCCAAACCTTTATTTATCCCTGGAAAATTCATGGAGGATGATAAGCTCTCTTGTGTACTGAAGACGTCTTCCACTGTGCAATCTGCCTCAGTGAAAAAGGAGAGAGGTAGCAGCCATGGAAGGTCAGACATGCAGCTAGCTCTCAAGCTGACTTTATGAGGATGTATGTCATTATCACTTAAATCTTTCTTACATAAGCCCTGTGCCCTGGCTCTAGAGTTGCCTTGTGCCTGACCTAGGACCACACAAAATAGCTGGGAAAAGATAGGCTTTATACAAGCCTGGGACTGCCTTCCCCAGAGGTACAGGAGTCACTCGGACACCAAAACTGAAGTCGGGGGTGAGGGAGAATTCCTTACTTTTGCCAAGCAGCCAAAGATTTCTTGGACCTTTACCTTCCCTTCACTTCCCCCATCTTGAACATCCCAGGGAAGGGAACAAGCATTTATTAAGCACCTACTATGTGCCGGGCATTGTGGTAAGTGCTTTATCAAAGCAATCTCATTTGAACACTGCACTGTGACTGTTATAAAAAAAAATGAGCTAGTTTGGCCAGAATACACCGGCACCAAAAGCAAGGAAAAGCTGGCTGAAATATGTGCTTCTTTCCTAAACCAGGTTTGGTGGCCCAGCCAGACTTCTTTCATCTTACAACTGTGGCTAACATACTGATGATGTATAATCCTATGGAACCAACCTGATGCAATGGGATAAGAAGCTTTGATGGCATTTTCCTCTGTACCTCTTCCACCATTCACAGTGAGAGGCAGCAGTGGTGACTGTGGGATGTTTTGTTTCCATAGTTCATCCATACTCATACACTCAACCTTAAATCCCATCCACTTCCCCCTAGAACCCTCCAAATCGTCTCACCGTGTATGGAGGTCCCTTGACTCTGGTCCAGCAAGTGGCCCCCTTGAGAAGCAGGACAACAGCGCTGTTTATCCATACTTGTGAAAAGCGTCAAGGTCAAGTATAAGGCCAATCTTTTCATTTAATGAAGCATAGACCAGTCTCCTTGGTCAAGTGAGTAAGGAAATCATGGCATCCATATATTCTGAACCCTCTTTTTCTAATATTACCTGGAAATTATTTTTTTAGCTTTATTTTTACTTTCTTTTGAAAAAAACAATTATTTTCAGGTCCAAATTTTGTCCCTCCCTCCAGCCCCTCCTCCAGTCATTGAGAAGGCAAGTGAGATGAATCCCATTATACATCCTGATCTCCTATCCCTCCCAGGTGTCCCTGAGGTAGAAACGTGTGGATTTTAGAGCCAAGGGCTCTGACCAGGCCTAATCCACAGAGGTTACCACCAGCTGTTCTTCCCTGTTTTCTTGCCCTGGCCACATGGCTGCAAGGGGCAGGGGAAATGACAGACTCCCACTGTGGAGCCAGACCTCAGACCAGCACTCCACACTCTGAAGGGGCCTTTAGCACCTTCTTTCCTCTTGTCTAGAGCTCAGTTGAATATCAAAGAGAACAGATGCATTTTGCCTTTTGGATACTCATCCTTTTGCTAATCTCAAGCATTTCTCAGGTATATTCAACTCAACAACAGTATTTATTAAGTGTCTACTGACAGCTGGGTGGTGGGTCAGGAAGACTCATCTTCTGGCTTCAATCTGGCCTCAGATACTTACTGGCTGTGTGACCCTGGGCAAGTCACTTCACTCTGTTGGCCTCAGTTTCCTCATCTGTAAAAATGAGCTGGAAAAGGAAATGGCAGACAACTCCAGTATCTTTGCCAAGAAAACCTCAAATGGGGTCAGGAAGAGTTGAGCATGATTGAAATGACTGAACAGTGACAGCGACAACATGCTAGGTATTGTGGATAGAAAGACAAAGATAAAAACCGGTCCCTACCCTCAAGCAGCTTATGTTCTACTGGAGGAAAACAATGTATATACAGATTTGTTGTTGCTGTTCAGTTGTATATGTTGTTCAGTCAAGAACTGCTTGAGACTAGCAAAAGCCTGAGTATCCAAAAGGCAAAGTGCATTTGTTCTCTTTGATATTCAGCTGAGCTCTGGACAAGGGGAAAAAGGATGTTGAAGGCCCCTTCGGAGTGTGGACATGAACTCTTCATGACCCCATTTGAGGTTTTCTTGGCAAAGATATTGGAGTGGTTTGCCATTTCCTTCTCCAGCTCATTTTACAGATGAGGAAACTGAGGCAAAAGGGTGAAGTGACTTGCCTAGGGTCACACGGCTAGTAAGTATCTGAGGCCAGATTGGAACTCAGGTCTTCCTCCAGGTCTGGTGTTCTATCCACTGTGCCACCTAGCTGTTTTATACTCTGATAAGTAATATAAAATATGTACAGAGTGTTTTGGGGAGTGAGGAACCCTAACAACTAGGGGAAACAGAAAGGGCATCTTAGAAGAGGCAGCCTTTGAGTTGGATCTTGGAGGAAGCTATGAATTCCAAAAGATAATGGCAAGCAGGGAAAAAGAGGGGATAGGTTTTGCAAAGGCATGGAAGCAAGAGATCTAATATTCTGCACCAAAGCAAGTAGGCCAGCATGAGATGGAATAATCTGTGATCATCCTAGAAAGAGAAGTTGGAGTCAGTTTGGGAAGGGCTTACTTAGTCAAACAGAGGAGTTTGTATTTCATCCTAGCGACAAAAGGGAGTGATGGGAGCTTCCTGAGCAGGGGAGTAACACGCTCAGGCCTATGTTTTAGGAATATCCATTTGGCAGCTGAGAAGAAGATGGACTGCGGAGTGGAGACAGCGGATGATGGTAGGCTATTGAAACAGTCCAGGCAAGAGGTGGCACAGGCCTTGGACTAAAGTGGCAGTTGTGTGAATGGAGAGAAGGGAATAGATGTCAAAGACATTGTGGAGGTAGAATGGGCAAGACTTGGCAACTCATTGGCTCTGGGCATGTAAAGGAGAGTGAAGAGGTGAGGGTGACTCCGAGGGTGTGAACAGCACAGAAACAAGGAAGTTAAGGAGAAGCCTGAGTTTAATGGGGAAGGTAAGGAGTTCCATTTTGGACATGTTGATTTGAGATGCTCATAGGACATTCATAGGTGGATGACAGCTGGTGATTAGAGCCGGAGAAAGTGACAAATCTGACCCCAAAGGGAAGGGAAGGAGGGAAAAGGAAGCATGGAAAATGGAAATGAGAGGACCCACAGGTGGGGGACGTGGGACTGACAGTTTGTTAGATGCCAACTCAAATGCCATCTCTTCCATGAAGCCTTGTCTGGTTCCCATTCTCCCAACTGGAAGCGGCCTTCTTGGCCTTGATCCTCACACCTCACGCACCTCACAGGTTGGTCTATATTTTACTCATACAGACCATGTTTTGTCTTATTCCCTTACCAGACTATGAGTACCAGACTATGACTCAGTATTATCTAAACCTCCTATCTCCACTAGGACTCAAGCCAACATTCCATCCTCAGAGGAAGTGTGGTGTAGTGGCAAGAGTTCTGGATTTGATACCGATTCTAATGCCTAGTAGCCTTGAGAGAGATCTCAGGAAGTCACATGAGTCTCTGAGTCTCAGTTTCTTCATCTGTAAAATGCGGATAGAGAGAAGCTTTCCATAGCAGACTTGGAGTAAGAGGATCTGGGTTCAAGTTTTGTCTGACCCATTTTGGCTGTGTGACCCTGGATAAACAATAGGTAACTCTCTAAGACGGTAAGTTACAGAACATTGACCAGGTGTGTTGGCAGAGGCTATTTCCTCAGCAAAAGTTCCTTGCACCAATGGAATCACAAGTCAATCCCCCACCTTCCCCTCTTGCAATATGATGCCACTGAATTGAACTGAAATTGTTTTTTTAAAGGACAGACTATGGGAATGAAGTAAACCACAGCTGGTGGGGATGGGGCCAGGGATACAAAAGTCAGAAAGAACATGAAGTCAGCCCCTCCCTGCCAAGGGCCTCACCTCATCACAGGGTGCAATTCGGCGAATCATGTCCTTCAGGTGGCCAACCATCTTCTCTTCCTGAAAGTCATAGGGGAATGTTTCTGTCCACTCTGCCAACAGCTGCAGGAGCTTGGGACCAAATTTTCGGACTCGGGCCTAAAACATAAACATGAGGGGGTAAATAGGAATCGAGACCTCCCTACTGTGCAAGGTAACAGGCCGTGGCTGTTTGTTTCACGCCCTCCTTCCATTTCTCCCCCTCCTCTGTCCCCCATGAAAATGACCTTGAAAGAAGGTGACTCTGGGGCAGCTGGGTGGCGCAGTGAGCACAGCACCAGCCCTGGAGTCAGGAGGACCTGAGTTCAAATGTGGCTCAGACACTTGACACACTTACTAGCTGTGTGACCTTGGGCAAGTCACTTAATCCCAATTGCCTTGCCTTCCCCCCTCAAAAAAAAGAAGGTGTCTCTGTGAACCCTGAGTTACAAATGGCTTCCGGTGGGCTTCTAGCAAAGAGGCCAGACACTCCTTTGGGTGAGAGTCCCTATTACCCTTTCTTTTCCTTATTCTCTGCCAAAGGGAAGCCCTCTGTGATGGGAAGCAGTTGGAAGGATTATTGTGTATCTGAAAGCAGGTCCTCCAACCCCTGTGCACTAGACAAAGGCGGTCTGGGACCAGCAGCGTCACCCGTGGGGAGCCCCGAGCCTGGGCAGGTGGCGTTCCCTGGGCTCACTGGAGACACAGGCTGGGAAAGGAGGCCAGGACAGTGCCAGCAAGAAAGGAAGCAGGAGCTGAGGCTGAATGCCCTTGAAATCTGCCTAAGAGTTTGCACAAAGCCAGGGAGGCCACAATTTCACTGGATTCCAAACAAATGTCCAGCCACTGCAGACCTCCCTGTGGCTCAGGAGCATCTGATGACACACCTCTCCTGGCAATCCCCAGACCGTAGCCAGAGCACCCCAAGGCTGCGGGTGGGGCGGGGTGAGGATGACGATTGATATGACCAAAGAACTGGGGTTTAACAAGTGCTTTATGTCTGCTATGTGATTTCATCTCTGTAACAATTAACTATGGGTCTTGAAAGCAGGAAAACCTGGGTTCGAATCCCAACTTGGATGCCTAGTCTCTTTGTGACCATGGACAAATAATTTAACCTTTCTCAGCCTTTATTTCTTCATCTTTAAAATGGGGATAATACCTATAGCTCTTATGTTACAGGTGTGTTGTAAAGATCAAATGAGTGTGTAAAGCATTTCTGTAAGATTTAGAGTACAATAGAAAGGTCAGTTTTTTCCCCTAGTCCAGACCTATGATTTCATTAGCATAGGGAACTCCTAGTATGGAAACTCCTTCCTACAGTGTTCTGCAGAGAGTTACCCAGGGCACTGACAAGTCAAATGACTTGACCAGCATCACAAAGCTACTATGCGGCAGAGGCAGGGCTCAAACCCAGCTCTTCCTGACTCCAAGGCTGTCTCTCTCCACTGTGCCATACTGCCTCTCATCACTGTTGTCATCACCACCATCATCATCACCATCATTATAGTTGTGATCATTACCAGTATCATCTCCATTTTATGGACGAGGAAGCTGAGGCACTATAAGGTTCATGTGGCTTATCCAAAGTCACATGGCTAGCGTCAGAGCCAGGCTTCAAACCTCGGTCTTCTGATTTCAAATACAAGGTCTTGGCATTTCAGCACCGGTCAGTGTGCCCCCTCCTTTACAGGCCCTTTGATGACACACGAGTGAGCAGAAGGGAGCACGGGCCCACGTCACGCTGCTGCCGCCCCCGATACTGCTGCTGCTGGTCATGGTGTGCTCTGGTCTCACCCACTAAACAACTCTTTAATTAGTTCCTTGGAGAACCCAAGTGACCTTTTGAAAGCCAGGCCGGGGCTTCAGAGGAGATGAAAGAGCAGGCTGTGAAGCACGTGTCTGGATTGCTCTTAGCGCCTCAGAAATGAGATTTGTGTAGAGTTTGGTTGTGACTTCTGTAGCTTCCACACACGTCAAGAATTAAGGGGCGAGGGTGAATACTCCTGTGGTCAAATGCTTAGGACCAATTATAAAATCACAGAATCTCAGGGTTAAGAGGAACCTCAGAGGTCATCACATCTGGCCTATCTCTGAGCAGAAATTTTAAAAAGTCCAACTTTATGAGGATGAGGAAGACACGGCTGGGAAGCAGTTTGTGTGAAAAAGGTCTGAGGGTTTTAGAGGACTACGAACTCAATAGAGATAGTGTGATGGGGCAGCCAAAATGTGGTTCTCAGTGAGAGAAAGGGCTTCTGAGCATAGGAAGGCAAAAATTACCCTGTATTCTGTCTTGCTCCCACTGTATCAGGAGACTGGTGTTCAGTTCTGGGGGTCACAATTTAAAAAAAAGAATGCTGATAGCATTCAGAAAAGAGCAACCAGGAAGTGATGGGCCTTGGCTTAATATTACATTAGGATCATTTGGAGAAGCTGGGGACATTTATGCAGGAGAGAGGAAGTCTCAGAGTAGACTTAATAATGGTTCTTCCAGAATGTGGCAGACCTTTACATGAAAGAGCCATTAGCCTGGTTCTGCATGGCCCTAGAAGGCAGAGCCAGGAGCAGAGGGTTGGAGTGACCAAGTGGAAAAATAGAGGTGGGGTGTTAGAGGTAAAAATGAGCCCTATCCCAATTGGAATGGAATGTGTCCTGAAGCTGTTGGCTCCCTACAACTGGAAGTCTGGCTTGAAGGCACGGCTCAACAGTCGCTTCCTGGGCGTGTTGTTGAGAAGGTTTTTTTAATAAGGTAGGAGTTGGACAAGAGAGCTAAGGAGTGCCCTTCAAGCTAAAAAAAATCCTAGGATTCTGTGATTCCCAATAAGTGGCCACCCAACTTAAAAATATTCATCCTCTCCTGACATCTAGCTTATTGTACTTTTGTATAGCTCTAATTGTTGGGAATTTCTTCCTTTGATTGAAACGATGTCTGCTTCTCTGGCCCTTTGATCCACTGTTCCTAGTCCACCCTTTTGGGGTCAGGCAGAGTAAGCCTAATATCTCAGCCTGAAGGAAACCAGCTTGGAGAGGAAGGATGGGGAAGGGAGCCCCTGGGGGCCAACATACTCCTCTCTGGGCTGGGAGAGCCCCTTTCTCAGGAATGAAAGCACCTGGAGCCAGGAGGAAGGATCGCCAGCTGGTTTTTGTGGGCTTAACTAGAGGACCCTTAGGTCTTGTCCAACTGCCTAGTTCTGTGATTTTGCAATCCATCCTACTTGCAAGAGAAAATAAATTGCAGGCATCCCGCTGCTATAACTCATATGTAATAGAGGCTTCCATCCTAGCTTCAAATGCTTCCTGAGCTTGCGTAGAGCCCAGGCTAGCCCCCAGACCAGCTCACCTTGTCCAGCACAGGTTCATCCAGTCTCTGCTGTTCAATGCATTGGTGACAGACTCGGGCCAAGAGCTCATGGGGCTCGATGAAGAGTCTGGAGCTCAGCAGAAAGGTAAAGATGTAGGCTTTCTGGGGAGGGACAGAAAGGCACAGTGATAGGCAGGCAACTCACTTGGGAAGGGGAAGATTTATTTTCTACCTTTACTTCTCCCTTCTCTTGATTCCCCTTCTTACTTCAACTCTGCTCCCTTCAGCCAATAGAAGACCAGAGTGAGGGATGCCTAGATTCTCCTTCTTCCCACCCCTCACCATGTCAAATTGGCCAAGGGACTCCACTTCTTGCCTTTTCTTCCCTACAAAGCTAAGTATCACACTCCTGCAGGATTCCCATAATGCAGTGCAGGGAAGAGAGCACCAGTCTGGCGACCTGTTGAGCTGGATTCTCCTCCTAGCTCTGCTACTGATTCACTATGTGACCCAAGATAAGTCATGTGAGAGAGGCAGTGTGATACTGTGGGATGAGCACTGAATTTGGTGTCAGAGGAGCTGGGTTCAGATCTTAGCTTTGCCACTTACTATCTGTATAACCAGAAGCAGGTAATTTAACCTCTTCGGGCATTAGTTTCCTCATCTTTAAAATGGAAAGGATGGACTAATCAGGGTTACTTAAGCTTTTTCCACTCTCCACCCCTTTTTGTGTGTCTGCAGCCTTTTGCAGCCTGAGGGTATGCACCATACAAAGTGCACGTGCTTTGTGTTCAGAACCAAGGCTGCAGTGAAGTTGCACAATGCAACATGGGAAAGCATTGCCAGAAACACCTTGGATTCATTATATGTTTGATTTTTAATTAATTTTTGGTCATTGTGTGTTCAAAACCCTTTTAGTGTTGCCAAATTTTTGCGATCCCACATGGGGTTGTGAAGACCTGGACTACATAACCTGAGGTCCTTTCCAGCTCCTCACTTCTGCCTTGGTTTCCCTAGATTCCTTCAAGTCTTAGCTAAAATCCCACCTCATGCAGGAGGCATTTCCCAGTTCCCTCAGCTGCTAGTACCTTCCCCTGTCAGATCACCTCCCATCTACTGAGTCTGGATCTATTATCCCCTCTCCCATTATAATGTGAGGTCCCATGAGTACAGAGACTATTTTGACCACTCTTTGCACATCCAGCACTTAGCATAGAGCCTGGCACATAGTAAATGCCAAGTAAACACTTTCTGGTTGACTGAATTTATGATACTTTCCCCTCTTTAGCCCCTCAGGTTCCTCATCTACGAAATGGAGATAGCAACATATGTTCTAGCTCCCTCACAGACTGATTGCTCTTGCATAAGGTCTCACGGGCATCATCCCACAGAACATTGCCCAAATGTGCCTGTTTGGCCCAAGTGTGAATTCTCAGAGCTAAGTAGGTTTTCCTAATCCTTCTTGTTTATCACTAAAATGGGCTGATTTTTAATTTTTACTGAGATTTCTTACCCTAGTCCCCAAACCCTCCCTTCCTCTCCTGCTTGGAGAGGATGATCCTCTAGATACTGGTTTAGGGGACACCCCCAAACAGCCTCTGGTTGGAATGAGTTTGCGCACACTTGTTTTCCATTGATGAACCTGCTGGGGGAAAGCTGATGTAGAAGCTCCAGAAGCACCTCAAATGTCACAGCCTACATGATTTGTCCCGGTCTGCTGTGTCCTTTGCAGCCTTACATTGATTAAAACCATAGGCTCACAGACCTAGGGTTGGAAGAGACCTTAGACACCATCATATATGACTTCCTCATTTTACGGATGAAGGAACTGAAGCAAGAGAAGTTAAGCGATTCACCCAAGGCCACGAAGCTAGCAAGTGGACCAGGTAAGATTCCTGATTCCAAGTTCAATATTTATCCATTGTCATGCTACCTGGCATGGTTAGCCCTCTCTGCTGCAGCTTTGGCCTCCATGTTAATTCGGATGGGAAGCCTGATACAAGTATAGAATTAATTAACTTTAGATCTGGAATGGACCTGAGAGAGCCATCTAATCTAAAATTTTTACTCCTCAGATGAGAACAAGAAAAGTTAAGGGACCTTCATGAGGCCCCACAGGGGGCCCTTTACTATTTTCCCAGGCACATCACTATACTGGGCAGCTGGGTTGAATGGTTAGAATGCCAGGCCCGGAGTCAGAAAGATTCATATTCCTGAATTCAAATCTGCCCTCAGACACTTACTAGCCGTGTGACCCTGGGCAAGTCAGTTAACCCAGTTTGCATCAGTTTCCTCATATATAAAAGGAAAAGGAAATGGCAAACCACTCCAGTATCTTTGCCAAGAAAGACCCCAAAGAGGGTCGTGAAGAGTCAGACACAACTGAAATGACTGAACGACAACATTTTACTTGACCTAGTGGGCTGGGTGCCTGACTTGGAGGCAGGAAAACCCAGCTTTAGTTTCTGCCTCTGAAGTTACTTAACCCCTCATCTGCAAGATGGAGATAATACCTACCTCACGGGGCTAGCATGAGGCTGAAATGAGATAATTTACATTAATTATATACATTAATTACACATAATTAATTATAATTCATTTATATTAAGCACTTTGTAACTGTAAAGC
Organism: Trichosurus vulpecula; assembly: GCF_011100635.1. NCBI lineage: Eukaryota > Metazoa > Chordata > Mammalia > Diprotodontia > Phalangeridae > Trichosurus > Trichosurus vulpecula. The sequence goes on from NC_050575.1 coordinate 97,509,746, forward strand.
ACTATATAAATATAATTTATCATCATTTTTATTAATTATTGTTATTCGCAGGGAAAGGATGAGTGATTAATGGTGATCTTTCTGAATTGGCTAGTTCACTGGTATTAAATCTCAACACACACACACACACACACACACACACCCCTTCTGGATAAGCATAATAGTTACAAGAATGAAGCTAACTTGGGGCTTAGCCAGGCTCTGATGCCTTTTCTGATACTTTATTACCTGTGTGATCAAGAGCAAATCACTTGACCTTGGGACTCAGTTTCCTCATTTGTAAAAAGAGGGGATTGGACTACTTGGCCTTCGAGGTCCTTTCCAGCTCTAAACATGTGATGTTTGATCCTAACATCCAGGTGTCCAGCATACAATATTCATGAGCTCACTGGCCCAGGAAGTAAATGCTCCCTTTTTGCTCAACACACACACACAAAATAGTCCCCGCAATGCGCCAATTTGAGCAGTCTGTGTGGCACTCCCTACCCCTCTTTCTGTTCTCTAACTCTGATACAGGCAATGCAAAATCCTTTTCCCCATTCCCTCAAAACTTGCTCTGTGTGTGTGTGTATGTGTGTGTGTGTGTGCATGCATGTGTATGTGTGTGTACATGTATGTGTACTGTGTACGTGTGTATGTGCGTGTGCGCACAGTGTGTATGTATGTGTATATGTGCGTGTATGTGTGTATACGTGTGTGTGTGCGGGCGAGTGTATGTGTGTGTGTGTGTGTGTGTGTGTGTGTGTGTAGGTGTCCGTCACCACACTTCTGGCTCAGCTGGTCACTCACTTCCGGGTAGTAGTCCGTGGTGGGGATGAGGTGCTGGATCAGAGCGTCGAGCGTCGCTGAGCTCAGGTTTCCGTCCTGAAAGATCAGCCCTCCTTGCTCCCCGGACGAAGGAAGGTGGGGGCTGAAGCCGCAGGGAGTCACCATGCTTGTGCTACTCAGCGTCTGGGGCATACCTTCCTGAAACACCAAGGCAGGTGCGTTAGAAGAAGGGCTCTGAGACGACACTGACAATAATAACTCAGACCAATATGGCGTTTTAAGGTTTGTGCAGTGGACAGAGCACCGTGCCTGGAGTCAGAAAGACCTGAGTTCAAATCTGACCTTAGACACTAACTGTGTGACCCTGGGCAAGTCACTTAACCCTCTTTGCCTCAGTTTCCTCATCTGTAAAATGTGCTGGCAAAGGAAGTGGCAAACCCCTCCAGTAGCTTTGCCCAGAAAACCCCAAATGGGGTCGCAAAGGGTCAGACACGACTGAAAAAATGGCGAGCCTCTTTAAGGTTTGTAACGCAAGTTGTACATATGATATCGTGTGATCTCCAAACAACCCTGTGAGGTAGGTGCTATTATTATCCCCATTACAGATGAGGAACCTGAGGCTAAAAGGAGTTAAATCCCTCATCGAGGGTCGCACGGCTCATAAGCGCCTGAGCAAAGATTCAAACTCAGATCTTTGCAACTGCAAGCCCATCCACTCCGTACATTATACTGCGCTATTCCCCACAGGGCAGCGTTAGCCCAAAGCATATTTGCAGGGGAGAAGAGGAACAGGTGGTTTGGGACGCTGATCTCCTACGTAGGGGACTGAGAATCTATTATCTTACACAGTCCTTGCTTTCGGTTTTGAATCTACTGCTGCAAACACAGATCTAGGACTAACCACGGGCCCATTTCCCATATAGTAACTGCAAAGAAAAATGTAAGGAAGTAAGACGGAATGAGTGGGCTTATGGGAACATCTGATAACTGTTTTTTCTTTTAAATAGTAATTTATTTTTTCCAGTTACATGTAAAAACAAATTTCAACATTCATTTTTAAATAAAATTTTGACTTCCAAATTTTTTCCCTCCCCCCGTCTCTTCTCTCCTCCCTGAGACAGTAAGCAATTTGATATATCTCTTGATGATTTTTAAATATTACCCCAAGAAAGAAGCTGCTAGGAATACTTACTTGCCCTGACACAACCTAGTTAGGTGGAGAATTTCATACCTGTCTTCTCCAACTAGTCCAACCCATATTGATCTTAGCCTTCACTGAACTCTACCTTCTCTCCTCTAATCCTGTCCCCCTCCCCCACTGCTCAAAACCCTTCCATCCCTCCCCACCCTGCTCAACACATACAGAGTTTAACAATCCCAATTTTTCTATTTGGCATTCAATGTCATCCACGTTCTACCTACCTACAAGCTATCTTGCCAATCATTTGTCCTCACCCTTCCTACACCATGCACTAGCCAGTGAAAACTGGACATCATTCATGTATAAAAGCCTGTGATTCTGCTCTCCATTTGATTTACCAGACTCTCCCCCCACAAATGAAAAAGAAGTGACCCTCAGCCTCAAGTTCTATGTCCAAGGACATCTATCTATCTATCTATCTATCTATCTATCTATCTATCTATGTACCTATCTCTTCTTTCTTTTCTTGCTTCCTTCCTTTCTTTCCTCGATTCCTTCCTTTCTTTCCTCTCACACAGGCTCCAACACAAATAGACATCTGCTCAACAATGAATCGCATTCCCCACAGTGGGGCTCCTCAGCAGGTCGATCGCCATTGATCAGTCCATTGGAAGCAATACCTAGATGATCTCTCTAAACTAGCTACAGATTCTGTGGTCCCTCCCCAGAGCTTACAAGGTCCAGTTCACTCCCCTCCCTTCCTTGAACCAAGAGCTGGTACCACCAGGACCTTGAGGACAGGGACTGCATTCATTTTTGTCCCTGTATCCCCTAGTGCCTAGCACAGTATCTAGCACATAGTAGGAGCTTAACTGGATTCTCTGCTTTTGGAAAGAATTTCTTACCTTCTCTTACCTACCTCTCCACTAGATCAGATCTCCTCTTCCTCTGAAGCCCCCAGAGCACACTCTGCACCTCTCTTGCCACATCTTGGCTTGTATTTGAGACCATGTCTTAACACACACATTTCATTCTCTTCTCTCTCTCTCTCTCTCTCTCTCTCTCTCTCTCATTCACTCACTCACCTACCCCTCCATTTAGACTCTGAGCTTCTAGAAGACAAAGCCAATGTCTCATACATCTATCTCCCCCAAAGCACCCAGGGCAGGGCCCTGCACAGCTTGGGGTGCTTCCACATCTATTGAACAAATTGACAAATGAATGAGCAAAAGAAAAGGTTGGAGATGGTTCCCACAAATGATGACTGGGAATCCTTCTTCACATCCTTAAAGACTCACATTTGGTCATTTTTGCACCAGGGCACATTCACATTCCTTTCCCATTCACTGCTTGGTTGTCATCTTTGGGAGGATTATCTCCATGGTAACGAGACGCAAGGCCGAGGGCTAGAAGGAACAAGCAGGAAGGGGTGGTGGTCCTTTATTTCCTAGGCAGCATCCGAGCCGCCCCTGAATACAGCAATTACTCGCTATGGGGACCCCATTGGTGAGTGCATCTGCACAATTTGGACTGGATGCCAGCACCGGCTCTTGTTAAGAGTCACACTGTTGGTGTAACTCTTAATTAGACACCATTATCAAAAATTCCGCCCGCATCTCTCAGCAGTGAGTTTTTTCCCCATAATTAAGGAGAGGTTTTTTTTTTGTAAATAAATATCTCCAAAAATCCAAAGGATAACTATCCTTGAGTTGTTAGTTTTAACACAGACCAGGTAGTTGCCTGTTGCTATTTCCTAGACTGAAGAGTACATGAAAGCAACATCTCATCTCTCCTGTGCTCAGCCAACCTATGGCACCTTTAAAATTCTCCCAAGGAAGATAGAGCCTTCTCTTCTCTGAGATCTGCCCTGAGGGATGGACTTCAGCAGCATGCCAACCATGCCAATGCACAGGAAGGTGTGCCAGGAGGGAGGGGGTGATTAGCTGGCTCCTGCTCTCCTTCAGACCCCCATCTACAAACAGCAAAGGCAAACAAGAACCCCACTTCAGGGACTGGGCTTTGGGGAGGCCAGGCACCCCACCTCTAACATGCTTAGGGTTATGCCAAGAGAACATCAAGCTGAAGAGGAAGGCATAGGGAGTGGAGAAGATAAAGAAAGAGCGCAGCAGCTGGCTATGAGGCAGTACTGGGGAAATGTTGCCTTCCTATGAAAGCTGATGGGGTACAGCAACATCCAGTTGTTGCTCTCACAATAATAAACACAACTCAGCTCAGGGAAGGTGGAGGCTTCATTTATCACCTCAGAGATCTCCTTTTCCAGCCCCAATAATTTTGCTGAGCTCCAATCCCACACTTCCAATTCCCTGCTGGACGGCTCTATCTGGATGTCCCAATCAATCCTTGAGCAATTATTAAGCACTTACTATGTACCAGACACAACTTTAAGTGCTATGGATACAAAGAAAAAGCAAAAACAGTCTGTGCCCTTAAGAAGCTTACATTCTCATAGGGAACTCCTTCCTTTGAGGGGTGACAAACAGCAAGGGCCCAAGATGGTGGCCAGCAGTTATAAGCATTTCTTCAAGCTTTGTAAGGAGTGGCCTTTTGATGAGACCTAACAGGACCTAGTATTGGGAGCTCAGTGGGTGGCACAGGTCTTTTGGGAGGGGGAGAACATGCAGATTGGGAAGCCTGAGACCTGTGACCAAAGAGAGATATACGGGAGCTTAGCAGGACTCCATGCAATCTATTTTAAACACAAGTATCCTTGTCCTAAAGGCACAGGCTTCGGTGGACAGAGAGTATAAGAATGTAGAATTGTACTAGCTACAAAGACCATCAAAGAATTGAAGAAAAGGAATAAAGATTTATGGAAAAACTGCTAGAAGTAAGACATCAAAAGTCCTGACGAGACTAAGGATTGGCCCCTGTCCTCGTCTTCCCTATACACATATGTTCAAAGCCTTATAAATTACCAAGACTAAATTTGTCGCTCCTTCCCAAGGAGAGTACACACACACACACACACACACACACACACGGAGGAGACAATATGTATATAAATAGGTCTACGTAAAATATAGAGAGAGTAGATGTAATATCACCTTAAATGGAAGGGTACCTTTAAAAAGATTTTTTGGAAGCCTGTTTCTATATTATGGTATTTTTCAGATATGTCTCCTTGCCACCCTCTTCACAAGCACATACCCTCCTTTCCCACAAAAAAAATTATTGAACAAAACTGATACTTCTGACAGTATATGCTCCATTCTGCATCTGTGGCCCCCTACCTGTCTACCAAAAGAAGGGAGGCCCCGCTGATGGCTTTGAACATGACAGGAGTCCAGACAGGAGGTAATAAGGATCTGAACTTGAATGAGTGGCCTTTTTTTTTTGGTGGAGCAGAGGAGATAGATGTGAAAATGTGAAAGTGAAATTTGTGGAGTTAAAGTGAATACTGCCCCGCCTTTGAGGATCATCTTGAAAACCCCAATGGGCCAGTTGTTCTAGGCCTACTGTGGAAAGCTTAGAGCCATTTTACCTTTTGAGAGGGGGCAGTGGGGAGGGAGAGGGTTGTGAGGTGGGGCTACTGCCAATCTCAAGCTGATGGCTCAGGAATCAAGCATCTCTCTGGGGCCTCAATGAAGGAACAGTGGCATATCTACCCCAAGCAGGTCAGGTTGCCAAAAACTGCTTGGCTTACAATGAGCCTTTTTTGATAATGCTGCCTGTTTGAAAGCCTGTAACGTGTGCCAGGGTTTTATACCCGTTCATATGCCATCCTTGGCATGGTGATCCATCACAAGCATGGGATGAGAGCAAATCTCCACGCACCTGGCAGGGCATAGATCCAGAGAGAAATAACACATCTGGCTCCAAGCACCAAGGGATCTGGAGCCCAGGGATCCCCAGGGGACCAGGAGGAGCAGCGGGTATATGTCCATCACCATCCATCACTTGATATGGTGCCAAACTGAGCAGGGTCCAAGAGGCAGGAGGCCCCAGCCCTGCATGATGCCTCTCCCCACACCATGAATTACAGACAGGTGGTGCTGCTGCGAGTGATGAGTGAGAAACTCTGCCCAAAGCAGCAGCAGCTGCAGGAAGGCGTCTGCAAACTTGGGGGCTATTTCCAGAAAAGCAGCTTTTTTAAAAAGCTGATTTTTAGAGGGACCAATAGAGGCTGGGAAACAAGCCCTGAGAGTCAACAGACTCAGCTGCCAGTAATAGGATCATAGAAGCATAGATTTAGAGCTGGACGTGGGCTTAGAGGTCAGTGAGTCCAGCCCCTTATTTTTACAAATAAGGAAACTGAGGCCCAGAGAGGTTACACTATTTACTTAGGGTCACAAATCCAGTAAGTGTCTGAGGCAGAATTTGAACCCAGTTCTTCTCAGCTACAAATCCAGGGCTCTGTCCCTCTGCCAACGAATTGCTGCATGACTAGCATGACTAGAGTATTCCTTTAACATGGAGATAATAACCCCCATTCTAGCTCCTTCACAGGGAATGGTGTAAGGCTCAAAGGTGTGCACAGATGGAGAGATGTTTTGCAAACAGAAAAGCAAAAGGGAATAAAGGCAAAATTATAGCTAGGTGGTGCCATCGTGCGCAGAGTGCCAGGCCTGGAATCAGGAAGACTCATCTTCCTGAGTTCAAATCTGACCTCAGACACTTACTAGTTGTGTGACCCTGGGCAAGTCACTTTACCTTGTTTGCCTCAGTTTCCTCATCTGTAAAATTAGCTGGAGAAGGAAATGGCAAGCCACTCCAGCATCTCTGCCAAGAAAACCCCAAATGGAGTCACGAAGAGTGGGAGACAACAAAGATTGAGCAACAAGAGAAACGTGTTTGTAGGCACTTTATGTCTTCAAAGTGCTTCACAAGCATTATTTCATTTGCTCCTCTCAACCACTCTGAAAGGTAAGTATTCTTACCCATTTGAAAATTACAGATATAGAAACTGAGGCTCAGAAAGGCTAATCAGCTTGCTTGGGGCCACATAGCCCACATGTGAGGTGGGATTCAAATCCGTCTCCCTCACTCCAAGTCCATTCTCTCACCAGCTACCCTCTGGGGATTGTAAGGGCAGTATAGATCTAACTGTGGTCCCTCTGGAATGCTGGCTCATCATTCTGACATCCCAGCATCTGACAGCCTCCTGTCAGCAGGGAGTCAGAAACACCAGTATTGACGCGTGGGTCACAGTATGTGAGAAATGCAACCCAGAACCCTCTTTTAGCACAAACACCTCCATTTCTTGGCTCCGCTTTCTTCCTCAGGCCCTCCTGGAAGATCGGCCTGACCTTGACTTTTGGATATCACATGATTTCCTGTGAGGCAGTAGACTTTCCTGGAGTTTCTTGCTCTGGGAAGCCTGTTATCCACGCTGACAGCCACTTTGTGCTGGGGAGAAGAAATTATGGTACAGGGGAAAGGGTGTTAGACCTGGGGGAAGGACACCTGGTTTCCAGCCCAGCCAGCTCTGCCAGACACTCGCTGTATGACCTTGGGCAAGTCATTTTACACCTCATATTCATATAACATGTTAAGATTTGTAAAGACCTTTTCTCGTAATCACTTTGGTGCAAGTTTCATCATCTCCCTCGTACAGGTAAGTAAACACAAGCTCAGTGGGTGTGACTTGCCCAAGGTCACACAGCTAGCATGCTAAAGCTGGGGTTTGAATCCAGATCACCTGACCCTAAGTCCAACACTCTTTCTCGTACACCATTCTTCTTTCCACCTGGAGAGGGATCCAGAAAAGATCCTTTTCTGAGCCTCCATTTCCTCACTTACACAATGAACTATATGACTTCTAAGGTCTCCATCCATCAGTGGTATTCTCATGGAATCCCATCACACTAGTTTCTTTAAAAACTGAGATGTATCTGGCTTCAGACACTTGACACTTACTAGCTGTGTGACCTTGGGCAAGTCACTTAACCTCAAATGCCTTGCCTTCCCCCCAAAAAACTGAGATCTGCTAAAGTTTCTAGCTTCAATGAGTTCCTTGTTCAAGTCCGTTGAAAAGCATCATGGGATGGTAGATGGACCACTGAACTTGAAGTTGAGAAGACCTGAGTTTAAAGCCCATCTTAGATGTTTACTAGCTGTGTGACCCTGAGCAAATTACTAAACCTCTCTGGGCTTCAGTTTCCTTATCTTTAAAATGACGGAGGTTGGATTTGGATGGCCTCTGAGGTCCTGTCCAACACTAAATCTGGGCTCCTAGGCTCTTAAAGGAATGAGTGGTCCTGGATCGACAGACTTTTTGTGCTGAAACAGGGGTGAGGATGGGGAGGGCTGGGCTGCAGGTTAAAATTGATGCAAAGGTCTTCTGATGGGAGGAAGAAGAGGACAGAGGAGGAGGAGGAGAGGGGAAGAGGAAGAAGAGAATGGAGAAGAATGGAAAAGATGGGTAGAGGAGGAGGAGGGGGAGGAGAGTGGAGAAGGATGAAGGGGGAGGAGGATGATGGAAAAGATGGATGGAGGAGGAGGGTGAGCAGGGGAAGAGAGAATGGAGCAGAAAGAGAACGGAAAAGAAGGATGAAAGAGGAGAAGGATGGAGAATGAAGGAGAAAGAGGAGAGGAAAGGAGGAGGGAGATGGAGGAAGAGGAGGAAGTGGTGGCAGCTGGTTGGCCCAGGAATGAGGAGCGGCTGTCCCTGAGCTCTGACTGCTGATTAGCACAGAATGATGCTTTTTCAGCAGTAGGAGCCCCAGGCTAGTGTTCCACCCCCCCACCTCCTGCATTCCTGTGCCCCAGCCCTGTTTCCCAATTGGGTTTCTTTTCTGAACCCAGATTTTGTCTTCTGGGTTATGTGTGTACCATGGAAACATCTCAAACCCTTTGATTTTTCTGGGTAGCTAGAACTGTAGATTAGGGTTGAGGGACTAGGAAAGAAAAGATGAGGAAGAAGGGAGGGACACAGAAATACCCCATGCAGCAAGATTTTGAATTTGCCCAAGTAATTTTTGCAGAGCTGGATTTGTACATGGTCATTGCTTAAGCTTTCTGGGTACCCCACTGTGGATGAATAGGGATGGCTAGGTATGTGAGGAAAACCTTGAAGAACCAATACCTGCTCTCTCCTTGTTTCCTTCCTTCCTTCCTTCCATCCATCCTTCCTTCCTATTACCTACCTTCCTTCCTTCCTTCCTTCCTTCCTTCCTTCCTTCCTTCCTTCCTTCCTTCCTTCCTTCCTTCCTTCTGCATTGTACTTTATTCTGAGTGTGAATATTGTAGTCTTTGTAATTTTAGAGTGTAACATAAAATAGAAAGAGGATTTTCAAAAAAAGCAAATATCTTCAGGGCTGACATAAGTGTCACCACATCAAGATTCTGCGTCTTCACAAACCAACTGTTAGCACCCCAAACACATTAAACCTTCACCCCAGAGCGAGCAATGGGGACGATCCATCTGAGAGCCTGAGGGCCTAGAGAAAGTAGAGAACCCTCCCCCAGCACAAAGGCAGAGACTTAGAGACCCTGGAACTCAGCCTCCTCCTTCTGCCTGGAAGGAATTGGAGAGTTCCATGGGAGAGAGATTTGCTTCAGTGACTCACACAGGGAAACAATCGTGGAGCCGGGGCTCCTGGAATCCAGGGCTCCAGGCACTGCCACAAAACCCATCATTAGAATGGGTGCTAGCAGACATGTTTATTCCAGCTGGACTGAGTAATAGGCTGGGGCCAGGGAAGGCCACTGGTAAATTCCAGGTCTGCCCTGAGGGCCTCTAGCCCAGTGTCTCAAAGTATCTCCAGCCCCATTAAATTAGTAATAAATATTAAAAATTATATAGTGCTTTAAGGCTATCAAAGTACTTTACAAGTATCTCATTTTATTCTCACAACAACCTTGGAGGGAGGTGCTTTTATTGTGCCCATTTTACAGAACCCTGAAGTTCAGTGACTTGCCTAGATTCACACAGCTAGTTAAGTATCTGAGGTAAGATCTGAGCTCAGGTCTACTTGACTCCAGATCTGGCCCTTTTATCACACCCCTGAATGGATTTGAAAATTTCCCAGGATCATAGAATGAGAGATTTAGAGCTGGAAGGAGTCTTAGAGGCCAGAGGATCTAACATCCTCATTTTACAGAGATGTTGAATAATTTGCCCAAGGTCACAACTAGTGGGATTTTAGCCTATGTCTTCCTGACTACAAGTCTATTGTTCTCGGAACTCCTCCATGATGACTTTAAACTGATAGACCACACTGACTATAAATAACATGGGAGGCTCCCCAGCCCTCCTTTCTACAGCACCCCTGCAGGAACCCTCAGCTGTAGCCAGATCAGCTCCTCCTTACTGAACAATGTCACTCCCATTCTCCTTAGGCAGGCCTCCCTCTATGATTCCTGCTCTTCCTCCCAAACCTCCCTTAAACCACGGACCCTTTTCTGACCACCCCAGCCCCTAGAACCCTCTCCCTTCCTTGAAGCTATTTCTTCATTAGCCAGGGAATTAACATATACTCCTTTAAACTGTTCAATTTTTTTAAAAAAATATTTTATCAATACTTTTTAAAAAACACAACAGTAACTTCCCAATGACTTCCTCTCATTCCCCAATAGAACCCCCTCTTGCCACAAAGTACAGTTAAAAACTGAATGAACACATTTAACAAAATGTATGCCTCCTTATGCATCTGCCTAGAGTCCTGCACGTCTTTGCCCTCAGGAGGGAGGTCCACTGCAGAGTCAGTCTTCAGAAGTGAAGAGCGGTCAGTAGGCTGATCTCTGTTTCATATCTTTCAATGCTGCTTCTATGACGATGATGATGATGACTGTATACATGGTTTTCTTCATTCTGCTCCTTTTGTGCTGCATCACACAAGTCTTACCCATAAACTTACATTTTATGTGACTGTCTTGTCCCACCTCCTATATAGTAAGCCCCCTAAAGATGATATTTACTTATTTGTGTACCTATTATTTCTCCCTCATAGAATATAAGCTCCTAGAGGGCAAGGGTTGTTTTGTTTTAACAGAGCTTTAACAGAGCATCTAGCCCTCAACAGGCATTTAATAAGTAAAAGGAATTAATGGATGTCATCTATTCCCTGCCCCTCCCATCTCAGTGACCAGAACTGGGCCCTACATAGTAAATAATTAAGAAGATTGATTCCTTGACAGATTAGCCTTAGGATTCTTAGGCCATAAGCTTCTTTTAGTAGATACAGTGTCCCAAAAGTCTTACTGCAGAAACGGCCCTATTAATTAAACTGTTTAAATTCTGGGGATAAAAAGACAAAATAAAATACCCCCTGCCTTCCAGGAAGTTTAAAAGCTTTATAGTTTCTATTCTATTCTAATATGTAATATAGTCAATTTAAGCTTTAATAGTTTAAAACTTCGCTAAGATTTTTGGGACACCCTGTATTTATGCTCTAACTCGCTAAACTGCTGAGGGATGAAGTTCACCCAAATTAGATTGAAAAGGAGCTAATTAATAAGGATTAAAACCACAATTTCTTTTTTTCTGTTTTCATTTATTGCTGGCAGGAGGAACAGAGAGGAAGGCTGGTGGAAAAGTAGGAAATGAAAGTGGATCCTGAATGAAAGTTGTTGGGGGCGGGGAGAAGGGGCAGCCAGAAAGAGGTGGGGGGAGAAGCAGCGAGTGGGGGCTCAGAGGTACTTTCTTCCTAATAGGCGCCAGGGCTGGACACAGCTTGCTAGCACCTCTCAGCCTTTAAAGCTTTAAGACATTCCTGCCACAGGCTTCCAACCTGGAGAGGTACAGAGAACTCAATATGCCCATCCTGGGAACGATGTTTAACAACCTAAGGAAATGATGAGCTCCCCCAAATGGAGAATATAGTGACACTGGACAGGGTAGAGGTCACAGGATCATAGGAGGTTTAGGGTTCCAAGGAACAACCTTTGGGTTCAACCACCCTTCTTAACCTGGGGGTCTATGAACTTTTTTTAAATGCTAATTTGTGGTTTTCTTTTCTTTTCCCTTCCAAATTCTCTCCCTCCTTCACTGTGGTGAATAATTAATAATAACTGAGGAAACAATCAGAGCTACACGATTTAACAGGCATGATAAATGGGTCAATGGACTCTTCAGTCAGTCCAAAGACCCTCAATACAAAGTGAGACAGATTTTTATGCATTAGAAACAATTAATCAAATAAGGCCAATTAATTAAAAGAAAACATTTAACCAGAACACAAAATTAGGTAATCTGATTTCTAATTGGAGAAAAGATTAGCGACTTGTCAAGTTGGGAGGGGGAGAGCAAACAGGTGCAATTCCCTGAATTCAGAAAAAGAGGTGTCCTACTCCCCTTCCCCCCAACAAGTGACTATATTCAATCAAAGGAATGTGGAAACAATAACTGATTGACCAGTAAGGGGCCAGTTTTCAGATAAGACATATAGGTTGCTTGAGATGTATAATTATGAGAAAACTCCTTGCATCAATCTTCAGATCCGACTGGGTTTCTGGTCAGCATAACCTAGGTCCTTAGATAAGAGTCTCTAAGCAACAGGTAGAAGTGATCCAGCTTTCCAGCCACACAAGGTTAGGTTCAAACAATGCAATAAAGTTTTTTTTCACAATTCCCATAATTGAATAAAATTTTCTTACAGGACAGAAATTGGACTAGACTCAAGATTGAAAAGAAAGGGAACTGAGCTAGAACCAGAACTGAGTCACTATATGGACTCAGTGTGGTTCACTCTATTTCCACATAGCCCCACCCTTACTCATTGAGAAGACAAGAAATACAATATCATTATACATGCAAAACATATTTCCACACTAGCCAAGTTGCGAAAAAGAAAGAAAGAAAGGAAGGAAGAAAGAAAAGAAAGAAAGAAAGAAGGAAAGAAAGAAAGAAGGAAAGAAAGAAAGAAAGACAGAAGGATGGAAGGAAGGAAGAAAGGAAGGAAGGAAGACAGAAGGAAGGAAGGCAGGAAGGCAGGAAGGAAGGCAGGAAGGCAGGAAGGAAGGAAGGAAGGAATGAAGGAAAGAAGGAAAAAGAAGGAAAGAAAGAAAGAAGGAAAGAAGAAAATAAAGAAAAAGTATAATTGGATCTGCAATCCTCTATCTTGAGGTGGATAGCATTTTTCATCATGCAATTGTTATGAAACATCATAATGATCAGAGTTGCCAAGTCTTTCACAGATGATTATCATTACAATATTGCTGTTTCTATGTATAATGTTCTCCTGGATCTGCTCACTTCACTTTGCATCAGTACATATAAATCTTCCCAAGTTTTTCTGAAATTATCCCCTTTGTTATTTCTTATAGCATAATAGTATTCTATCACATTTGTATACCATAATTTGTTCAACTTGTTCAGCCATTCCCTAATTGATGGGCTTCCCCTTAATTTCCAATTCTTTGCCACTACAAAAAGACCTTCTAAAAATATTTTTGTACATATAGGTCCTTTTCTTTTTCCTTTGATGTCTTTGGGACACAGACCTAGTGGTATTGAGTGGTATTATTCAATCGAAGGGTATGCACAGTTTTACAGCCTTGTGGACATCATTCCAAATGGTTCTCCAGAATGACTGCACCAATTTGGCCTGTGAACTTTAAAAAAATTGATAACTCTATTTCAATATAATTGATTTCTTTTGTAATCCACATATTTTATTTCATGCATTAAAAAAATTCTGAGATAGGATCCACAGGCTTAATCATACTACAAAAGCACTCCGTGACCCCCCCCTCCCAAAAGGGAAGAATCTCTGCTCTAATCCAATTCCCTCATTTTAATGAGAAAACATAAGTTCAGGGGGAAGGGGAGGGAACGTGTTCATGGTCACAGAGTAGATATTCATAGGATCATAGACCTGGAGTTGGAACAGATCTTATAAAGTGGCTAGTGAACAGATAACCTTTATTGTTTCATGGAGACCCCTTTTGCCAGCCTTGTAAAACCTATGAACCCCTTTTCAGAATAAAAGCATAAATAAAATACATAGGATTATAAAATAAATTATATTGGAATACAATAGCAATTTTTTTTTTAATTCACAGGCCTCAGGTTAAGAAACCTTGATGCTGGCTAATCCTCTTATTTTAAAGATAAGGAAACAGATGGGAGATTAAAAGACTTGCGGGAGGTCACATAAGTAGTAAACAGCACAGTCAGGATCTGGACCAAAGTCTTCTGACTCCATATCCAGCATTCCCCTTATTATGGTACAACCTAGGAAAGAGCTTGGCATATGCCACGAGACCAAAAGAGAGGCCTCTTATGGACAAAAGTATTCATTGCAGCACTTTTTGTGGTAGGTAAGATCTGGAAACAAAATAGGTACGCATCTCTCGGGGGAACAGGTCAGCAAACTGTAGTACATTGTAAGAAATGGCAAACATGAGGATTCACGGAAGCATGGGAAGACGTGTGAACCGATGCAAAGTGAAGGAGGACAAGCAAAACATTATACGCAATAATCCCAAGGAAAAAAGCCCTTCTCAGTCTTTCCTTGGAAAGATGGGGGCCAATGGATGTGAGATGTTACAAATGCCATCAGATGTGGTCAATGTGTTCATTAGTTTTGCTCAAATGTTTCCTCCCTTCTTTCCTTCCTTCCTTCCTTCCTTCCTTCCTTCCTTCCTTCTTTTCTTCCTTCCTTCTCTGTCACTCTCTCTCTCCCTCTCTCCCTGTCTCTCTTTCTTTCTTCTTTATCACAGGGGAAGACTCACTAGATAGGAAAGGGTAGGAGGGCTAGATTTAGAAATAAGCATGATGTAAACAATAAAAGACAATAAAGCAAAAAAAAGTTTCATGCTTTTTTAAAAGTGCATGGAACTGGACTGTAATTCAGGAAGGGAAGAAGGAAGGAAAGAAGGGAGGGAAGGAGGGAAAGAGGGAAGGAGGGAGGGAAGCAAGTAGGGAGGGAGGAAGGGATGGTAAAATGTTTCTGGCCTCAGAGAATCCATGCTGCTGGAAAGGCTCCTTCCTTGCTCCCCAATCTCACACTAAGCATTATCTGAGAGTTCTCATTTAAAGGCTTTTTCCACCACGAGCCCAGTTCAATTTTCTAAAACAAGATTCAATAGCACTGATAGAAATGACTTCTGTAACCCCAGTCAGTGAATGAAGAGAGACTCCTATTTACCTAAAACACTGGAGGAAACAGACCCCAGAGAGATCTGCAGAAAGCCTTAGGCCAGGCCTCTCTGCCAAATCACATCGTCTATTAGCAGCAACCACTGAGCTTCCATCTCTCAATCTGACAAGTGGATGATCTTGGTAAAGAATGAAAGTTTCCCTGGGGAAATGTGCCCACAGCAGACTCATAATAGGAAAGATAGAAACCATGTGCTTTCAAGGAATATGAAGTAGTGGGAAGAGGGCTGGACTTGGAGTCAGAATTCCTGGGTTCAAATCTGAGCTCTAATACTTGCAATTGGATTCAATTTATTTCAGATATTTATTAAGCACATATTCTATGCAGAGCATGTGCTATTCTTACTAAGATGAGAATGAAAATAGGCCTTCCCTCTAATGAGTTTACATCAACTAAGGGAGCAGTTTGGCATGGTGGGAAGAGTACTACTTCTGGGTGGAGTCCAAGGACCTGAGTTCAAATCTTGCCTCTGATGTTGTATGACCTGTATGACATGGGGTACGTCACTTAAACTCAGAAGGCCTTGATTTCTTCATCTGTAAGACAAAGGCAGGGAGGGGAGTTGAACTAGACACTCTCTGGGGTTTTCTCCAGTTTTAAATCTCTGCTAATATGAACATATACACAGGTAGGTAAATAAGGCAATTTGAGGGAAGAAAGATGTGGGATGGAAGGTGGTCAGGGAAGACTTTATAGAGGAGGAAATGTATAAGCTGAGCCTTGAAGGAAGATAAGGGTTCTGAGAGGAAGTTATGGAGAGGCAGTATATTCCAGGTATGAGGCATGACATACAAATGCATGGAGGATAGAGGTGGAATGTCAGGCTTGAGAAATATCTAATGGACCAGTATGGCCAGACTGTAGAATGCATGAAGGGGAGTCATATGAAACTGGGTCAAAAAGGGAAATTGGAACCCAAGGGGAAGGCCTCACTAGCAATATTTATTCCCCATTTCACGAAGTGGTTTTGAGGTAACCCTTTTTAAACCTTAGAGCACTACAGAAATAAACATCTTTATTGCTTTCATTATGGGTAATCACTTAACCCCAGTTCCCCATGTATTTCCCTAAGACTATAAGTTAGAAACCAAATGCCTGTTTGCATTGGCAGAGAGTTTCTGCATTGAAAGTTTCCCACACCAATGAAATCACAATTCTGCTGTGTGTAATTATACGTGTACTGCGGGCATTCTGGTGATTCTAGGTGACAATGAGTTCTCATAAACAGATTGCTCTGATGCAGCCAGGAATCCTCTATCAGATGGAATGATAGTCCAAACCACCCCCCTTCTAGGGCACCCCCTGAGGAGCAGGGTGCTTGTGTGGGGGATGGAAGAGCAAAGAAGCCGTATTTCCACTCGAGGAAGGAAGCCCATGGTCACACCTTAGAATTTAGGAATAGTCAATAGCAAAGAATTCATTCAGAATCATAGAATTTCAAAGTTAGAAGGGACATCAGAGGAGATTCAGTACAATCCAAGTCCAATCATCCAGAAGGCAGTGTGGTACAGTGAAAAGAATGCTGAGTTTAGAATCACAGGACCTAGATTCAAATTCTGGCTCTCTCCCTTACTACTTATGTGACCTTGGACAAGTCTTTACTTCTCTAGGCTATAGATTCCTCATCTGTAAAATAAGGGATTAGACTAGAGCAGAGGTGTCAAACTCAATTAGAAAATGGGGCCACTAAACTATACATAGGGATTCCTACTTACTGACTTAGAAAACCACACATTAACATTACCTGTGTCCTATTGTATTTTTATTTGTTCTGTTAAATATGTATTTCCCAATTTCATTTAAATCTGGTTTGGTGGAGTGATACATTGGCTAGAGGATCTCCAAACTCCCCTCCAACCCATGTTTCATACCTGAATAGGGAGACCCTCTCCAGAATACCCAATGAGGGGTCACCTTTGCTTGGCAGGGGACTAATACACTTTCTGGTGGCTTTAATGGTTAGGAAATCTTTCCTCATATCAAGCCTAAATTTGCATCTTCACAACTCATACCAATTGCTACTTGATTTTGCCCTCTGGGGCCCAAAGGAACAAGCTCAATTTCTTTTCCACATGACAACTTTTCAAACACTTAAATATAACTACCACGTCCCCCCAAGTCTTTTGTTTTCCTGGCTAAACTTCCCCAGGTCCTTCAATCAATCTCATATGGCATGAACTCAAAGCCCACCACCGTCTTGGCTGACTTCTTCTGAAGCTTCTCTTGTTTATCGGTGTCATTCTTAAAATGTAGTTCCCAGATCTCTGAACATAATACTCTAGATCTAGTCTGACTAGGGCAGGGGACAAGGATATTAATCACCTCCCTAGTCCTAGACAGTTGGCCTAAGATCACATTAGTTTTCTTAGCTCTGATATCATGATGCTAACTTGTATTGAGCTTGTGGTCTACTAAAACCTCCAGATCTTTTCTCAGACGGCTGCCTGGCCACGTCTCTCTATTTTGTAGACTGATTTTTTTTGAATCTAAGTGAAAGATTTTATTGTCGTTCAGTTGTTCTTCAGTCACATCTGACTCTTTGTGATCCCCTTTGGGGTCTTCTTGGCAGAGACACTGAAGTGGCTTGCCATTTCCTTCTCCAGCTCATCTTACAGATGAGGAAACTGAAGCAAACAGTGTTAAATGACTTGGCCAGGGTCAAAGAGCTAGTAAGTGTCTGAGGCCAGATTTGAGCTCAGGAAGATGAGTCTTCTTGACTTCAGGCTAGGCACTCTGTGCACTATGGCACCACCTAGCTGCCTGTAAGATTTTATATTTATCCCTATTAAATTTGGTATAATACTGAAGCGTGGGGAACCTATGGCCTCGAGGCCACACATGGCCTTCTTGGTCCTCAGGTGAGGCCCTTTGACAGAATCCAAACTTCATAAACACTCAGGATTTGTTCTGTGAAGTTTTGATTCAGTCAAAGAGCCACACTTGAGGACCTAGAGGGCCATGTGTGGTCTCAAAGCTGCAGGTTCCCCCTACCCCTGCAGCCTGTCAAGGTATTTTTGAATTCTGATTCTGTCATCCATGAGTTAGCCATCCCTTCAATCAATCAATCAACAGGCCTACTAGATGCCAGGCTCTGGCAATACAAGCACAGACAATGGAGCTACTTTCATGAACAGTGAGTTTCCATTCTAATGGTGGAAACAAGTACATATAAAATACATCCAGCATACATATAAAGCATGTGTACATACATATATATGTGTGCACATATATATATATGTACACAAAGTAGTTAAATATCAGGTAGTTTGGGAGGGAGGACACTAGGATTTGGGGGCATCGGGAAAGGTACCATGCAGATTGTGCCTGAGCATCATCTGAAAGAAAAAGAGAGAGGCAGAAGTAAGGAGGGAATGACCATGTATCACCCCCAAATTACATAGACCTACCATGGATAACTATCCAAGAGGGTTCATGTCAGGATTTCCAGACATGCTAAATCTTGTGTGTTAGAAAGGGGACGGGCAGAGATTGTCTCCTCTCCTCATGCTCCCCACATCTCAATAGAGAGGTGACAAACCTAAAAATGCAGAATGAGACATACATTTTTGGAAAAAGCTGACTGGGGAATTTGTTTTGATTGGCTATGTATACTTCTTAGAAAAGGTTTGCATTTCTTTTATTGAGGGGAGAACAGTGGGAGGGAGAGAAAAAAATACTTATTAATTGAAAAAGAAATTAAAAAACCCAAATACTTATTAATTGAAAAAGAAATTTAAAAACCCCTTCTCCATGAAGCTTTCCTTGATTCTCCCCAACTAGAAGTGGTCCCTCTCTCCTCTGAATTCTTAGAGCACTCTCTGTGATCATCTCACAGAATTTATTATTCTCTGCTTTCCATTACATACAATGCGACAAACATTTGTTAAACACCTACTGTGAGCGAGGGTATGTACTGTATACAAGGCTGGGGATACAAAAATGAAAAATTTTGCAATTCCTGCCCTCGAGGAGCTTACAATCTAATGGGGGAGATCAGGGAGAACACAAACAAGTGAATACCAGATAGAGTATGGTGTGGCCAAAGGACAGATATCAAAATAAAAAAGGAGAGAGAACCTTCAGCTGGGAAAGTCAGGGAAGGTACTTCAGAAAGGAAATTACACTTGAATTGGTCTGGAAGAAAGAAAGAGTTCAGTAAATGGAGATGAGCAGGGAGATTATGAAGGCGCAAGGGCAAAAACAACAAAAAAAAGATCAGGGAACAGTTAGGAGTCCAATTTGGTTGAAATACAGTACAGATGAAGTAACCTTTCCCATATTCCATCTTGCAAAGCAAGGCATCCCCCCAAGGAAATAGTCCCCTACTGGAAAATGTGACAGGGTTGCTTGAGGAGCTCAAAGAAATTTCTGACACCCTCACTTAAAAACAAAAAGTCTCAATGATGTTCAGTCCTTTGTCTTGACTTCTCCCCCTCCCTATCATCTTCCTTTGTGACACAGAAAGCCAATTAAAGAAAAGCATCACAAACAGAGACTGTCTGACAACATACCCAATACCCTCTCCCAGTATTCCTGAACTCTGTTATGAGGAAGGAGAAATATTTCACTTTCTCTTTTCTGAGGCCATTGTTGATTTTTCCACTACTCAGAATTCAGCTTCTTTTTAGTGACATTAATTTCCGTTGTTGTAGTCATTTTGTGTGTGATTCACACGGTTCTGTTCGTTTCACAAGCCTTTTCTGAATTTGCTCCCAATTTCTCATATTTTGGATTTTCTTATTGCCTAATCATATTCCAGGAGGCAGCTAGCTGGCCCAGTAGAGCTCCTTCCCGGGAATCAGGAGGACCTGAGTTCAAATCTGTCCTCAGACACTTACTATCTCTGTAACCCTAGGCAGGTCACTTAACCCTATTTGCCTCAGTTTCTTTATCTGTAAAATGATCTGGAGAAGGAGATGGCAAATCACTCCAGTATCTTTGCCAAGAAAACCCCAAATGGGGTCACAGACAGTCAGACATGACAAACAACTGAAGCACAAAAAATGATATTTCATTACCATCATATGCCACTGGATTTTTTTATCATTCTCCTAGGCCTCTACTTTGCTTCCTCTCCTTTGCTGCCAGAGTGGTACTACCGATATTTTGGTACAGACTGGCCCTTTGTTTCTGTCTTCGATTTCTTTCTTTGTTTCTATCTTCTGTCTTCACATATGACTGTTAGTGGGACTACGAGGTCAAAGAGTCTGAACAGTTCAGTCCTTTTTCTTACAAAATGCCAAAATGAAATCCAGAACAGTTGGACCATTTCCATTTCATTGATCGTCTGTCAATACCGTCTATGATGGCCTTTTTGGATCCAAAATTTCCTACCACCAGATTTACCAGCACAGAGTGGTGTGAAATAATTTTGGGAAGATGGGTCTTAAAGGGTAAGGTGACAAAATCTGTATTTGGCCCTCTGGCCACTAGGGATGCACTGAAGAACTTTGAGCAGAAGAATGACACAGTCAGATGTAGGCACTGGAGATATCATTTTTGCAGCTTCCTGAAGGATGATCTGGAGAGGGGTGGTGGGTTACAGTTTCCTGAATCTTACCTTCTCCACTAGATCTTGAGTTCCTTGAGGTCAGGGATTGGGTTTTATTCAACTGTCTGCCCCCAGGTGCCTAACACAGGGCTCTCGAATACAACAGGTATCAATAAATACATGATTAATTTAACTGTGACCTATTAAAATGTTACCTAACAGGATGACCTATTAAAAATGACAAGGAAGCTTGTTTCTTACAGTGGGATGATTATGGATTCAGGGTATGTGAAGACGTAAGAAGACTGAGGGTAAAGATTTTTCACTGTCATATCAGGTCTCTGGGGAGAAATCCTTTTTTTTTTTTTTTTGAGAAGCTCCCTGGACTATTGGTTCAGACAGTCTTAATCGCTAATGTGTCAGAACCATTCCATAGACAAAACACTGAAAATGAGGGAGGGGGACTCACCTCCTTTGCCCAGGATCTAATGGCCTGCCCATAAGCACACTATCGATAAAGGCCTGATTTACAGCGTATTTCCAAGTGGAGTCAATTTCCAACCTGCTCCTTACAGCGGCAAGGTCACCTTGCCTGAGGAGCATTGCTGTTTACACGCATGTTTTTGAATTTCATCTGATGGGAAAACACAAGGCCTGGATTAGCAGGGATTTGGTGGCCAATGAGGAATAGCCCATCAGGAGGAGACTGCAAATCACTACTGCTAAGATTTATGAGCAATTACGCTGAACTCCAATCCAAACCCCATCTCAGCCACAGGCCCCCAGGGGCTTCCACAGGCCCCCAGGGCCTTAGCGCCACATTTTTAATAACTTCCATTTTCACCGACGTCGGCAATAATAGAAGCACTTCAGTAACAACCAGTGGGGAAAATATGTGATTTATCTTCATAGGTCATCATGGGCAGGGACTCCAGGGAGCCAGAGCCGAGCAGGGAGACCTGACAGGACTGCAGAGGAGTTGGCAGATGGACACACACTGGGTATTCTTGGGGACTTGGGGACGGGCAGTCAGAACATCAATGTCACAACAGTAAAGAGAGCCTTGGGAAATGCTACCTGGCTTTGGGTAGGGGTCTGTGAAGCCAAATAAATAAATACTGGCATAAATAAAGGCTAGTGTTTAAAGGACAGGGGATACAGGTGTTTCTGGGGTTTGTCACCATATTTTTCACTGCCCCCCAAAGTACCCCCAGGACTATGGAAACAGAAGCAACAACCCTGTGTGTGTGTGTGTGTTGATGTGCAATTTACAAAGCACTTCCATCATCTTATAGGAACCCCTCAAAGACCCTGTGGGGCAGCCAGTGCAGGGATTATTAACCCCATTTCATAGATGGGGAAACTGAGCCTCAGACAAGTCAAACAATTTGCCTCCAGGCACAGTTAGTAGCAGACATAAAACTAGAACCCAGGTCTCCTGACTACAATCCAGTGTTCTTCCCCCAACACCATCTTGCTTCTCTATTCAAAGGAACAGCCCGATTAATTTCAATCCAGCAAACATCAATCAGATAGATGCCTCCTAGTACTTGAGATAGCTGCACTGTGTTTGGACGTCAAGAAGACGTGAACTGATTTTTTTAAATTTTAAATTCTTCTTTTCAGTTCTAAATTTTCTCTCTCCCTCTTCACCTTCTCCTACCCACTGAGAAGGCAAGAAATAAGATACTCATTATATACATGCAATTCTGCAAAACATATTTCCACAGCAAGACCTGAGTTGAAATCTAGCCTCAGAAGCTAACTAGCTGTGTGACCCTGGGTAAGTCAGTTTCTTTATCTATAAAATAATAGCATCCACCTCCCAGCATTGTTATGAGGAGGATCAAATAAAATAATATGCCTAAAACTGTTAGCACAGTGCCTGGCACATAGTAGGACCTTAATACATGCTTTTTTCTTTCTTTTCTCCTTTCTACTATGTCAAAGCAAGAGCTGGCAGAGGGGTAATGAATAGAAAGCAGGTTTCAGAGTCAGGAATACCTGGGTTCAAGTCCTTTCTCTGACATGTAATAGCTATATGAGCCAAGTCACTTAACATCTCAGTGCTCCAGATATTTCTTTAACATTATAAATTGCAGAACTGTGGCTGAGCTGCATTAGTAGATGGGGTCTCCACTCTACAGAGCTCCCCCCAATTTATGAACTCACAGGGCTGGATCATGTGTAAGCATATGGAAAGCCTTGTGTGCTAGGTGAGGAGGTACCTCACCAGGGAACTCCTCCTGAGAGTCTAAAGAATAGAATAGGGCTCAAGTATGCACACAAACCACTTTGCCACAGGAACAGAAGCCACTCCCTTGGCCATTGAGAGATGACCAGAGGACAGATGGAGGCAGAGCACAGATACCACTCTCTAGCAAAGCAAGGAACAGAGGCAGGAGAATGTGGAATCAGCACCAGTAGAGGATGTCACACGGCGGCTCATCAAGACCACAAAGCACTTTAGGTAATTCTCTCAGGTGATCCTTGCAACAAAGCCTCTGAGGCAGGTATAATAGGCGTTACCAGAGGTAGCACTTTGGACAGTGGATCTGGAAGTCAGAGGAGCTGAGTTAAAAACTCTGAAGCTTCCTACTTGTTTGATCTCCAACTCTGTTTCCTCACCTG
This sequence comes from Trichosurus vulpecula, assembly GCF_011100635.1. Classification (NCBI taxonomy): domain Eukaryota; kingdom Metazoa; phylum Chordata; class Mammalia; order Diprotodontia; family Phalangeridae; genus Trichosurus; species Trichosurus vulpecula. The sequence goes on from NC_050575.1 coordinate 97,532,841, forward strand.
TAAAGAGAGAGGATTTAAACAGACCACTTCTGAAGTCTCTCCTAACTCAAAATCCACAATCTTCTGAACCCCCACATTTTGCCGATAAGGAAACTGAGGCTAAGAGAGTTAAGTGTCATGCGGATGGCACCATAACTATTGAGTGTTAGGGGTAGGATTTGAACCCAAGTCTCATTTAATTCTAGGTGACTCAGTGGGGATAGAGCTCTGGGCCTATAGTCAGGAACATCTGAGTTCAAATCTGGCCTCAGACACGTACCAGCTGTGTGACCCTAGGCAAGTCACTTAACCTCTGTTTGCCTTAATCCATTAGAGGAGGAAAATGGCAAGACCACTCAAGTATCTTTGCCAAGAAAACCCCATGGATGGTATTGCCTTGCTATGGTCCACAGGGTCATAAAGAGTCGGACATGCCCAAACAACTCTCTTGATTTTAAATCCAGCGTTCTTTCTCCTTTACTTAATTGACTCTCAAATATAATAGGATATCATGGTTAAAGAAAGATGTTGGGCTTTTTTGTGTGGTGTTGGTTGTTTTGCTTCTGTTCTTAAGGACAGCCGAGACCTGCACAAGTTTGTAGATGGGGCAGGGGGGAAGGAATCTTGTAGCTAGGGAACTGATAATGAGAAAAATGGAATAATTAATGGAGAAAGGTCCCAGACAGGTCAGAAGGAGATGGGATCAAGGGTATAAATAAAGTAGTTAGCCTTGGCAAAGAAAGAAATCCTCATCTCTGAGACTGGAGAGAGAAGCAGAGATGGGGAGAAGATGACACACAGAGGCTTTGACTGGTGAAGGGGAAATATGGGAGCCCATGAGAGACACCTTCCATCTTTTCAGGAAAAGGTAAGGTCATTGCTGAGAGAGAAGGCAGTGGTCATAGAACTGGGGGCTTTTAGAGGAGGTTGAGAACAGCTTCCACAGGGAATGTGAAGAAAAGTCAATCAGAGACAAATAAATGATTTTCATCCATTAGACTGTGCCCAGTTAAGGTTAGACAGCATGAATTTTAGCAGACGCCATCAGCATGATTTGTGGCTTTCTTCAGCAGTATCTGACAGTTCAGGAGTACAAGGAGAGAAGGAGGGTGTCCTAGGGACTGAGGATTAGCTGGTGGAAACAGCACGAGGAGGAGGAGGGCAAAGGATTCAAGCTGGAAGGGCAGTGCCTTGTTGACGTGGCATCAATTAGGAGCGAATCCAGTCAGTGTCATGACTTGCTTTGCAAAGGTTTTATACAGATACTTCTCTGGAGATGCCCCTGGACCACTGTCTATAGGCAGCTGCACTGAATCAGGTATTATGCCCATATGTTGGGACACCCACCTGTGCCCACTGACAGACCTTTCAGACGGTAACCAATCATTTGCTTAAACTGCTACCTGTTGTCCTGTCTAGACTTCCAAATATTGTCTGCTTGCCCCAATTGCCCACACCACCCAGTGGGATCAGTCTAATCTCTGATCCCTGGCTACTTCCAACAGATAGGCAGCTAGGTGGCGTAGTGGATAGACTGCTAGACCTGGAGCTAGGAAGAGCTGAGTTTAAATATGACCTCAGATACTTACTAGCTGTGTGATTCTGGGCAAGTCACTTAACCTCTGTCTGCCTCAGTTTCTCATCTGTAAAATAGGGATAATAAAAGTATCTACCTCCGGGGGTTGTTGTGATGATAAAATGAGATAACATCTGAAAAATGCTTTGCACACCTTAAATGGCCATATAAGCATTACTTATTATTATTAGCATCTCTGGGTTGTTCCATACCACCCTCAACTGAGCCCCACTTCCAACAAGAGTCAAGCTCACGAGGGACTTCTTACCTTTCTGCTTTTGCCAGGTCCATTCTGTCACTTCAGCTTCCCTCAACAGTAGGTGTGATAGAGGTAGAAGGATGAAATCTTGGAATCAGAAAAGGAAATTGTTCTGACCTTCTTTTAAGACTTCAAGGAGGTCTCAAGTTGAGCAGTTCCAAATAAAAATGAGGCCTGTAGTGTGGCCCGCTTAATGGACCATTAAAGTGGAGTGGGAATGAGAGACAGGGTACATCACTGAACATGGAGGTAGTGAGCTTCTTGCCACAGAATATTTGACAGAATCTGAATGCTAGGGAGGAAGATCCCTGCTCTGATTGGGAGGAAGGCTGGATGAGCTGACCTCCAGTACTGAGATTCTCTGATTGAGACAGGCCCACCAACCCTGGGAGGCTCCACTCAGAGCCTCTGTCTTCACTGAAGAAATCACCAAAGTGTCTTATAATTAGAATGCTGGCTTTAAAAAGCAACAGTTTTTCTGGCTAGAAAGCACAGGCACCTGATCTGGGGGAAGCAGGGATGATGGCAATATTTCTGTTTCAAAATCCAGAGGCTGCCTTAACTTACCCTGCCTTTGTCCTCTCGAGATACAATTCTCTGCAGGTCTTCCTGGTTATCTGGAGGATGTGACTGTTGTTTGGAATATCAGCCTCTCACTATGGTATTTAAAACAGAGACACAGACTGCAATGTTTGCTGTTTCTAAAAATGTATCCTAGCCCAACGCCTGGCTTTTGACCTCTCCTCTCTAAGAAAGCTGGAGGAAGAGCCCTGCTGCTGCTATTTCCAACTCAGCTCTTCAAAGTGCTCCCAGAAAACTCCAAATGAATTTAAAAGACTTTTAAAGCACTATTTTATTGATTCCTTTGAGGTATATTTTCCTATAATTCTTGTATCACTTCTTCTGACCACCATGTGACATAGCAGTCAGAAGAAGTGATACAAGGATATGTTCAAGGTCTCCCTTAAGAACTTTGGAATTGATTGTGTGACATGGAAGACACTGACACAGGTCCACTCAGTATGGCGTGCCCACATCAGAGAAGGTGCTGTGCTCAAAGCAGAATTGAAACAGCTCAAAGGAAATGTGGGATGTGCAAGTTTAGAATATCCACCCCAAATGTACACATGTACTATTTGTGCCCGACCTATGGTAGAGCATTCCAAGCTCATATTGGTCTGATCAGGCACAGTCCAACACATTGAAGTTTCACTCAAGCATAGTGATGTCATTTTGGTCCTCTTTGAGAAAAAAGGACAACAACCAACCAACCAACCCTAGAATTCCTAATTCTCTATTTTCCTATTTGTACTAGGTCGCTGGATGGTCTCCTTTTCCTTGTGTACACTACAGGGAGTGGGGAGGAGGAGGGCAAGATCTAATAATGAAGAAGTCCTTACACATCAACATCCTACCCTCACCCCCAAATCTGCTTGCTACATCCTTCAAGGCCCAGCACAGGTGTCCCTTCCTCCATGAAACCTGCTCTAGCTGGAAGTGAGCTCTCCTTCACAGGATCTCTCATGGTCCATCTCCTATGAACTTATCTCCTGCGTATCATAATTATTTTTTAAAATAAGTTTTTATGGATGACTTCTCTTCTGTTTCACCATAGTTATCCCATTTATCCCTTGCTCTCCCCATCCCATGTGACAAATAGTATTTTTTAGGGAGGAAAAATTTAGCAAAACTGATCATACATTGAAAAAGTCTGAAAACATGCAGTGTGTAAAACCTATGGACTTCCTACCTCCAAGAAGGAGTGGCTCAGGGGTGTCCTCTCATATCTCTTCATCTGAGACCTGTATGATTTCTAGATTTTTGTTATATTGACTTTGGATCTTTGGGTATGTAATTTGTCCTACGTTGTTGTTACTGTGTATATTGTTTTCTTGTCTCTATTCACTCAGCACCTCTGCATATACATCTTTCCATGCTTCTCTGTATTCCTCTCACACACCATTTCTTGCAGCAAAGTAACATTTAATTATATTAACGTACCACAATTTGTGTAGCTATTCGGCAATTGGACATCTACTTTGTTTCCAAATCTTTGCTATCACAAGATGTGATGCTATAAATATTTTAGAATCCATGGAGACTTTCTTTCTTATCGATGGTTTCTTTGGATTATAAGCTCAGTAATGGAACCTCAGGTTCAAAGAGTATAGATATTTTAGTAACTTTATTTGCATAATTCTAAATTGTTTTCCAAAATCTTCCAGCTCCACCAACAATGTATTAGTGTGTCTATCATTCTACAACCTTTTCAAAATTGAAGATTGCCAATTTTTGTCATTTTTACCAAATTGCAGGGTGTGAGATCAAACTGTAGAATTGTTTTGATTTGTACTTCTCTTATTAGCAGTAATTTGGAGCATTCTTTCAAATGGTTGTGAATACTTTGCAATTTTTCTTTTGAGAACTGTTTGTTCATATCCTTTGATCACTTATCTATTGGGGAATGGCTATCAGTTTTATATATACATACATACATATGTGTGTGTATGTCTATGTGTATGTATGTATTGTTTACAAATCTTGGATACCAAAATTATTATCAGAGAAATTTGATACAAAGATACATATTTTTTCCCATTCAACCACTTCTCGTCTTATCCTAGATGCATTAATGTTGTCTATGAGGAAGCTTTTCAATTTCACGTAATGAAAGTTATCTATTTTATCTTTCGTAAAAGCCTTTATCTATTGTTTGGTTAAGAATACATCTCTTACCAACAGCTGTGAAATGTACATGATTTGTTTCTCTTTTAATGTTTTTTCTAGTATGATTTTTAATATGAAGGTTACATCTCTATTTAGAGTGTATGATGGGGCAGCCTAATTTCTGCCAGACTCCTTTCTAGTTTTCCCAGCATTTTATATCAAATAAAGAATTTTTTCCCAAGGTAAGTTAAATTTTACACTTCATCAAACACTAAGTTGTTGAACTCTATTCCTTCTGAATCTCTCTCATCTGGCCTTTTTCATTCATCTAGCTCTCTATTCTTTACCAATACCAGATGGTTTTGATGACTGCTACTTTATAATATAGTTTGAGGACTGGAGGTGCTATTCCCCCTTTATCCCTATTTCTCTTCATCACATCCCTTAATTTTTTAGATCTTTTGTTTTTCCAAATGAATTTTGTTTATTGTTTCATCAAGTTCTATAAAGCATCCCCTTGGTGATTTGATTGGCATAGCATTAAAAGTGTAAATTAATATTGGTAGTATCATAATTTTTATTATCTTGGCACAGCCTAGCCATGAGCACTGAATATTCCTCCAGTTATTTATATTGTTCTTTATTTCTTTAAGGAGCACTTTGTAATGGAGTCTACACAAAGATTTCTCTCACCCTCTTCATTATCTATCCTCTCTGTCTATTCTAGACCTTCATTCTCTGGTTCACACTCCTATAATTATCTTGTTTCTCTCTAGTCTCTGTATTCCTCAAGCAATCGAAACTTCCAAAGTATCCATTTTAGGCTCTCTCCTCTAGGCAGTTTATGACCCTGCCTCGTAGAACTTGCTCTGTGGATTCTCCTTTTTCATTGTACCTCACTCCCAGAACAATGCCAAATCTTACAGTTGTGAGGACACTTCCCCATGATAGATAGCTCCCCCCACCCAATGCATTCCTGATTTTTCAGTATATCATCTCTACCCTCCCCCATTATCTCTTTTTCCTCCATTTGTCTTTAAATCTTCTTGTTGGGTCCATGCTCTCCCTGATACTAGTTGTCCCTAGGAGCTCCAACTCTGCCCTCCTCCAAGGTAGGATGAATGGACTTTTAAGCATGAAGTCCCCCAGACCACACCCCATTCCCTTCACAGAGTCTCTTCATCTATAGGAGCATTCACCACTAGAACTCCCTTCTACCACCAAAGCAAAGCCTTTTTCCTTTCTTCCCCTTTTCAATCCTTTCCCCCTCCTCCTCACCAGTTCCCCATTTAGGCTTTTTTCTTCCCTTCATTGCTAGCCCTTTTTTTTGATCTGGGCAAATCACAAATTCTCCCTATTCCTCTGTTCCCCGTTCCTGTCCCCTTCATATACCCTCCCACGTTGTATTGTAATCCCACAAAAAAACCTCGGTTCACTCAAAGGCAAAGCGTCACCAGATCTTATCCATAATGCCCCCCAGTTCCACCTCTTTACTCTGACCACCACCAGAGTTACGCCTTCACCCCTGTCTCATGTACATTTAGAAAGAAGTCTCCTACTAATCTCTGTGCTGTCAGTCTTTTCAGGTTGTTGTCCTTGACTGCTGTATTTATTTACTCCCCCTGCATTTGTATTGTCTGGGGTATTTGAGAAGCAAATAATCTCTTCAATTTTGGTTTTCTTTTTTAAAATATTTCAAACACCTCTTTATCTATCCTCTTTCATTTATAATTAAGCTCAGATTTTCAGGGTAGGTCATTCTGGGTTCCATTCCCTCCTACATTTTCTGGTGAGTGCAGAATGGTCTTGTGTTATTTGAATTTCTTTTCCTTTGTATTTGAAAGTCTTTCTTCTGATTACTTGCAGAATTTGTTTCTGGATTGAATTGTTAAATTTAACCACTATGTGTGTAGGAATTTGCAGCCTTGGGTTTTTTTGGGGGGGAGGTTGTTTTTGTTTTTCTCTGGAGGCAATCTATGAATTCTTCCAATTGACATTTCATTTTCTGTGTTCAGAAGTTCTGGGTAGTTTTCTTTGTTGTTTCTAGCATTATTGTATTCAGGTTTTTCTGTCTTGCCATGGTCTTCTGGACGATCTATGATCCTTAAGTTCTCACTAGGCATCCTGTCTTTAAGATCGATATATTTTACTTGCACAGTGAGTGTATTTTTTAAATGTTCTTGGTTTTTGCTTCTCTTCTTCCAGATTGTCCTTTACTTCTATGTTTGCACTTCCAATCTATTGTTCACTCTTTTGTTTCCTTGGCAAGGCTTGCCATTGTAAATTCTTGGTTATTTTTCTGTTCCATCCATTATTTTTGCTGTGCAGGCCATAAATTCTGCTTTCATAATTCTCATTTTTTTTTAAATCATTCAGAAACAGCATGTTGTGGTTCCATGTCCTCCTCACATTTCACAGGGTTCCCTGTCTCATCAAGTGTTGAGTGATTTCCCTTGGTTTTGCAGTGTTTATTCATAGATGCCCAAATTTGTTTACTAGATCTGGGGGCCATATTTCCTTCTGTTGTTACTGTTTTTCTTGTTGACTTACCTGCTTACATTCAAGGTCTTTGAGTTTTCTTCTTCCTAAGATCTTTTACGATTTCAGTCTCCTCCCTCCTTATTTTCTACTATTGTACGTTTTCTGACTACCTCCCCTCTGATGGTGGTTTCCTTCAGGGCTAGTTCTCAAAGTTACTAAGCCTCTTCTCATGGTGGGCAGTTCATTGTTCACCAGCCCAAATCTCTGTCCCAGGTAACTTTTGGATGGTCACAATTGGCCTCGGCTGGACGCTGAGTATTGTCCTTGAGGTTTAGTGGAGTGCTGAACTGACACCACCCTCTCCCCAACATACACATACCATCCTGTCCTGCTCTCTTTGTCCCTTGGTTCTTTGGGCCAGCACCAGTAGTTCAGAGAACTGCTGCATGGTTACTGTGGCACTGTCTGCCACGGGGCCAGTAGTTCAGAGCTTTGCAGTGCTGATGCTATGAGGTTGTCTGCTGAAGTGCTGTCTGTCTGTCTCATACCAGGGACACTTTTGCTCCCGAAGGGCTCCCACAGCTCGGGCTGTCTTGGAAAACTTCCACAGCTTGGAGTCAGGGTCTCTACAACTTAACTTTTCTTAGCCTCAGTTTCTTCATCTATAAAATGGGGACGATTCAATGCCCTTCTTCATTTTATAGATGAAGAAACTAAATCTAGGAAGTTAAGTGACTTGCTCAAGGTCACACAGTTCGTAATTATCTGAGGTAGGAGTCTAAGCCAGATCTTCTTGATACTGAGTTCAGTGATCTCTCCAATATACCATGTAGTCTACAAAAAGAAGCCCAAAGGAGTTAGGCAACTTATTCCAGGTTACACAGATAGTGTCAAGGGTGGGATTCAAACCCAGATCCTCTGGCTCCAGAACCAGTGTTCTTGCCATTGTAGATTCTTAGTCTTTGTTGGATCTTCATCCAGGTCATGCCCACTTTGGGTGTTGCCCAAGGTTCTGTCCTGACCCTCCTCTGTTCTCTCTTCATATTATCTCCTTTGTTGTTCACAACAATCCAGCCCTAACCTCTCTCTTCAGCTCCAGACATGCATTCCTAACTCCATTTTGGGCATCTGGGATAGGTTGTCCCATAGGTATCTCAAACTCAAAATATTCAAAATAGAACTCATTATCTTTTTCCCAAACCCTTCTCTCTTCCATACTTCCCTATTATTCTTGGGTCCACTCATCTTCCCAGTTACCCAGACTTGAAACCTTGGTGTTATCTTCATTCTCACTTGCTCTCACCTCACATGTCTGATCTGTTGCCATTTCTACCTTCACAACATCTCTCATGTGTATTACCTCTCTTTCCACTCACAGAGCTAACACCCTAGTGCAGGCTTTCATCACTTCTTGCCTGGACAACTGCAATAACATCTGGATGATCATGCTGCCTCAAGTCTCTCCCTATTCAAATGCATCTTCAACTAAATACTCACATTTTCCTAAAGTGCAAGTTTGACCATGTCTCTCTTCCCTATTCAATAAATCCCAGTGGCTCCCTATTACTTCCAGGATCAAAAATAACATCCTCTGGCATTTAAAGCCCTTTACAAGCTAGAGTTTCTTCTGTTTTTTTTGAGTGTTCTTATATTTTACCCCTATCTGCTTAGTCTATGACCCAACAATACAGGCTTCTCTAGCTTCCTTCAAGACTGAGCTCAAGTCTCAATGTCATCAGGAAGCCTTTCGTATCTCTTCCCTCTTTCCTCAACTAATGCATATTACCTTCATCTTCTCTCTCTCTCTCTCTCTCTCTCTCTCTCTCTGTCCCCCCCTCTCTCTGTCTTCCTCTCTGTTCCCCCCCCATCTTATCGACAGACAGACAGACAGACATAGACACACACACACACACACACACACATACACACACGTACCTAGGTGGCACAGTGGATAGAGCACTGTGCCTGGAGTCAGGAAGACTCATCTTCCTGAGTTCAAACCTGGCCTCAGACATTTAATAGCTGTGTGAGCCTGGGCAAGTCAATTAACTCTGTTTGCCTCATCTGTAAAATGAACTGGAGAAAATGACAAACCCTTCCAGTATCTTTGCCAAGAAAATCCCAAATGGGGACACGGAGAGTTGGACATGACTGAAATGACTGAATAAAATATACATATATATCTTCTATGTAATTATTTCCATGTTTCCATCCCATGTATATGTGTGTATATATATGTATACATACATATACGTATCTCTCTTCTATGTCCTTAGTTATTTACAGGTCTCCCTCAGAATGTATGCTTCTTGAGATCAGGGACTATGTTCTTTGCCTTTCTTTCTATCCCTAGTGTGCAGCTCAGTGTCTAAAACAAAGTAGGTGCTTAATAAATGCTTTTTGACTGCCTATCCCAGGCTGCCTCCCTACCTGAGAGAGCTTGTTGACTGAGTGATTGTACCACCCCCCTCAGCACAGCTAAGTATAGAAGCCTAAAACAGGCCAGGTGTTTGTTGAGGGACTGACTAGCTGTAAGCATCATGTCCTTTTCTGCCCTGCAGATGGTAATTTTCCCATCAGTGTCTGGTGCGAGGGACAAAGAAGAAGAGTGTGTCATGTCCTTAGTGTTTTTCCTTTGCCTGCCCTCTTTCTAAACCAATCCTAGTGATAAAATACATTCCCAGAAACCACTAATGAGGAAACAGGCCCCACAAACCCCCAACAAATCAAAAGTTGTCAGACTTAAGTAAGATCCTAGGAGAACCTGGTCTGGCTCCAACCCTGGATGGTTGTACTTGGGTTGGGCTGACAACAGAAACCTTTGTATGTGATCCTCTTTCCTTCCCTCCCTCCATCCCTCCCCCAGAACTTACCAGAGGCCAGTCTGGCCCACGTAATGCCCATCTGTGACCAGCGGTCACCCATGCCAGTAACTTTCTGCTCCTCAACAGCTGGGAGGACAAAGGCTACATATGTAATGAAAGGCAGCCCTCTCCTAATGTGGCTGCTACTGTCTGGCCTTGGGCTCATCTCCCTGTTTCCAGACAGCCAGTCAGGTCACAGCTCAGATCTGAAAAGGGAGTTCAGCCTTAAGGGAACCATTCATTCCCGGGGCACAGATCCACCAGGGCCTGGCAATACACACCAGGCCTTGATTCCTGATCTGAATGGAAAGGGTTTATTCATCTTCTTCTTTTTGAAAGAGGGAGGCTATTTGAATGATATTCTCCCCCCTCCCTCCTAAAGGATTTACTAACTACTCTTGACTCCAAGGCAGAAGAATTCAAGGCTATTAGAACTGAAGCATAGCTCTGGGGTCATTCTGCCCAATCCCTTCATTTATTAAATGAGGAAACTTGGGGCCCAGAGAAGTTAAGTGACTGATAAGCACAGTACCTGGCATATAGTAGGTACTTAACAAATATTTCTTGATTGATTGATTATTCAACCAAAGTAAAACAGTCACCTCATGGCAGGGCTGGGACTAGAACAGGGGTCTCCCGAGTGCCAGCTCAGGCTCTTTTCACTTCCTGAACAGCCTTGGGCAAGTGTCATAACCCCCTGGGCCTCAGTTTCCTCCTGTAAATAAAGTTGTTTGACTGGAACACCTCTGAGGTCCATTTGAGCTCTAAGTCTCTGACTCTATGACCTTAGTTACTGGTCTTTCTTTTCTGTTTTCAGAGGCACTGAGGGTCAATCCTGGTGCTGGATGGACACTTCTCTTGTATAGAAATGTGGGTCAAGGAAGTTCTCTGTGCTCAAGGTCTCTAGTAAAAGGGAAGCCATCAACTCCCTCCCAAGTAAGTCCATTCTATATTGGGACAAATCTAATAGTTAATAATTTCATCCTTATATCAAGGTGAAATCTGCCTCTTTACAACTTCTAACCCTCTTCTCACTGCCCTTTGGGGCCAAACAGTACAGATCCCATCCCTCTTCTAAATGACAGCCATGCTAGACATTCTAAAGACAGAGACAATGTCGTCTCAATTCTTTTCTCCAGGATGAACGACCTCAATCCATTCATAAGATCATAGGAGGAATGCTCCTGTTTGGCCTGGTCCCCATTCCTCTCATAATCCTGGCCCCCTTCTTTCTAAAAGTGAGGTACAGAAGAGACCAGGTCTGACGAGGGTGAGGATGGCAAGGTGCCCACCTTCCTTCTCCTAGATGCTGTGGGCCTCAACACCATTTAAGATTATTTTAGCTTTTTTTACTCCCAGATCATGTTGCTGGCTCGTCTCCTACTTGCAGGCCACTGAGATTCCCCAGGTCTTTTTTGCGTGAATTGTCTTACTTCTCACATTCTGGATTTATGATTTGTTAAAAACTCAAGCTCAGAGGATTTCTTTTTGTTGTTGTTCTAGACCTGTGATTTCTTTGGTGTAGAGTCCTCATCGTAAGGAAACTTGGGCCACTAAAATAGATCAGCGCCTGCTTTGTAACTTAAAATCACAGAGGCCTGCACGGCCGGTAAATCAGTCAGTCAGTCAAGTATTTATCAAGTGCTTACTATTTAGAAGAGCTTATTTCTTCTCTTTGAAAAGATATAGCATTTTCCAGCACCCCTCGGTGCCAGGCACTGTGCTAAGCATGGGAGATATAGAGAAAGGTAAAAATAAAAAACAGTCCCTGCTCCCAGGGAGCTCACATTTTAACAGGAGAAATAACCTGCAAATAACTGGGTACATATGAGATTTATACAGTGCAGATGAAAGGTGATCTCAGAGAGAAGGAACTGGGGGAGAGGGGAGAAGGAAGAGCTAGAAAAGCCTCCTTCGGGTGAGACTTGAGTTGAGCCTTGAAGAAAGCTAGGAGGTAGAGATGAAGATAACAAGTATTGGAGACATGAGGGACAGTAAAGGCAAAGAAATGAAACAGAGTCCTGCCCCCAGTGCCAGCAAAGGGACCCCTGTAATATCCTTCTGACCAGTTATCTGACTCACCCCATTTACCATCTGTGGGCTGAGAACTCTGGAGGCTGCCACTGCCACCACTGATGCACTCCCCTCAAGGCCTCCTGCTGGTTTTCTTGGGCACAGCCTGTGCTGGACTGCACTCCTCTCTCACCCTGGCGCAACAGACCTTTCCTGTCAATCTTTTAAGTTATCTTAGACTGGAAAATTATCTTATCCTATCCTTCTGTGGGTTCTGCCACTCCAGAATTTGTTTCAAGGTATTATTTAAAGTTGTTTGGAGGGGTTTGGGGGAGAGCTGAGGCAAGTCCCTGCCTTTTCTCTTCTGTCTTGGCTCTGCCTTCAAAAGGTAAAGAAATGGGGCATCATGTTTGAAGAACATCAGGTAGGCCAATGTAGTTGGATTGCAGGGCATAGGGATAGGAAAAAAGTATAAGAAGATTAGAGAGGTAGCAAAGAGTGAGGTTGCAAAGGGCTTCAAATACCAAAGGATTTTCTTTTTGATCCTGGAGGTAATAGGGAGCCATCAGAGTTTTTGGAGTGGAGCCGAGAAGAGGAATATGGTGACATGGTTGGATCTTTGCCTTAGGAAAGTCACTTGAGCAGCTGAATGAAGGAGAGAGTAGAGAGGAGAGAGGCTTGAAGCAGGGGGACCAAGCAGCAGGCTATTACAATAGACCAGGAGAGAGGCGATGAAGTCCTCTACCAGGATGGCCTTTGGGTGAGTGGTGAGAATATGAGATGTTGTGAAGGTAGAAACAAGACTTAGCAACAAACGAAACGTGGGGTGGGAGTGGCCCTTGACAGTAACATTAAACTGGTGAAGAGGAGAGTTTGGGGGGAAAGACGAGAAGTTCTGTGTTGGACGTGTCGCACTTAGCATCCGTCCCTGAGCCACGGTCTTATCCTTTTTTCTTTCTTTTTCTGCCTTTTTCCTTTTTCTTTTCTTTTTTCTTTTCTTCTGGTATGCCAACTTAGCTTTTAAAAAAAAGCTAATCTTGTTGCCCTCAGCCCAGATCATCAGCCTCAGTTCTTTCTGGCTTTAGCCTTCTCTTACAATTTCCCCAGGACCATTCCTGTACTGTACTCATCCCCCACCTTGCCCTTGTTTCTATATTCTATACATTTTTTTAGAATCTAGGTTGGATGCATCCACCTCATCTCTTTAGATGGTTTCCCTGGCTACCCTGGTCTTTTTTGGGGAAAAAATCCCTCTTTTTTCCCTCACCAGAATCATTTGCATTTATGTCTTCAGAATTTCATTTTTGAAATCCATAAACCTTCCTTCCCCATAGAATTTTAGAACATAGGATCTCACTTATCTTTTCTCTTAATTTCTTTAATCTATATTCTTAAGATCTATAGGGTCTACGCAAGCCAACACTACCTTTTCTTTCCTCAATGGATAGAGTGCTGGTCCTGGAGTCAGGAAGACTTCTCTTCCTGAGTTCAAATCTAGCCTCAGACACTTATTAGTTGTGTGACCCTGGGTAAGGCACTTTACCCTGTCTGCCTCAGTTTCCTCATCTGTAAAATGAGATGTAGAAGGAAGTGGCAAACCACTCCAGTATCTTTGCCAGGAAAGCCCTAAATGGGATCAGAAAGAGTTGGACATGACTGCAAACTGACTAAATGAAATCATGAATTCTAAATTAAAGTGGTCCCTTCCTCCCAAGGTTCCTAATGCTTTCTCCTTCTACAACTTGATTATCTTTGTTGGCCAGAATCAGGTATGGAATAATAATAGTTCCCTCTCACTGTTTTCTTCATCTTTTGAAAAACGACATTATCTTGAGGCAAGTTAAGAGTTTTTTAGTAGCTTGCTTTTTGACAGAGATGGTGTTCCAGCTGATATCCAGGTAACTAAAGTCCTATATCACTAATATATCATGCCCTTTGGATCTAGGAGTTCTGAATCCAAAGTCAGCACTTTCCACTGTACCATCTCCCTAATAGCACTTACATAGCATTGTAACTAATTTAATTAAACTCCAATCGCTACCTATTGTCTCCAGGATCAAATATAAAGTTTGCAAAGCACTCTATAAATATTATCTCATTTGATCCTCATGATCCTGAGATGTAGGTGCTATCATTATCCTCACTTTACAGATGAGGAAACTGAGGCACAGAGCAGTTAAGTGACTTGCCCGGGATCCCACAGCTAGTAAGTATCTGAGGCTGGACTTGAACTCCGTTCTACCTCAGTCCATGTCCTGTGTTCTAGCCACTGCTCCACCTAGCTGCCATAATAATAATAACTGACATTTCTATAGGCCTCAGTCTAAAAGCACTTTATATGTATTCTGTTATTTGTGCCTTATAACAACCCCATAAGGAGCTTCCAGGAAGAAGACAGTATGATCTAGTAGATAGGACTTGGAGTCAGGAAGACCTGGGTTTGAATCCCACCTCAGACACTTACTAGCTGTGTGACTGACTCCAGGCAAATCACTTCTGAGTGACCTCTTTAACAGTTTTCTTGTTTGTAAAAAAGAAGGTAAAAATAAAAATCAACTCTAATATATCATGACTCCACATCAGATTTGCGATTTGTTTCTTGGGCTCATCTATTTCTTCCTTCTGACTAGGAAGTCTATAGTATACTTCCCTGAATTATTGATTCTTCTTCTTCTTCCACTGACCCTCACCCAAATGCTTTCCACAATCTGGTGAAATGGCATGATTACAGAGAGCTGTGCTGTCTTCAGCACATTTCTAGAAAATGACCCATTTACGTCACCAAGATTTGGTAGGATGGGATGCATGATTGGAATCTGGAAGGAAGATACCATATTCAAAAGAAATCCAATAGATAAAAGAGAAGTGGTCATCTTGTATAGTAAAAAGAACTCTGAGTTACCTGTTAACACTGTCAACCTTAGGCCGTAATGTTGAGTAGTGTGTATTTCTTGTTCATCCCTTCCTGAATAATCCCACAAAGCTAACTCCAGAGTGGAACAGTGAAAAGAATATGTGATTTAAGAGTCATAATACAAGGGTTTTAATCTTGGTTTTCCTATATATTACCTGTCTGCCTTTGGGCAAGTGATTTTACCACTCTAAGTCTCAATTTCTTCATCTGTAAAGTGAGGGGATACAGAGCAGAAGGGGGATTGGATTAGATGATGTCTGAGGTCCCTATGATCCTATTACTCACCCATATCCCAAAACATGGGACATTCAAAGTAAGCAGTTCAGTGAGCCTAATGTTCTCTGCTGCATAACAGCATCAGGGATGTGCACGAAAGAGAATGAAAGGATGGTGCCGAGTGAAAGATGGAGTAACCCACTGGACCCCAGGATACTGGGGGCTGAGAGAGTAATCAGCAGCTTAAGGGAGGCAGAGGTCTAAGGAAAATGAGGCAGGAGCATGATAAAATAACTCCAGGATATTTCATAAATGTTCATTGAACTGAATTTCCCCTCCCTGGCCTCCAATTTCTATAGCACCCATTTATCACAAGGAGAAATTCTGCATCTCATTCTCTCCTTTGTGGTGGGGGCTTTCAAGCTCCTGGGCCTCCCTCTCTTTGCCGAGGACCAACGTTCTGATGCCTACATCATCCCAGGCAGCACCGGGGCCTGCCCTGATAATCTTCAGAGACACTCAGAGCCAGAAGGAACCTCCTCTGGGACATGTGGCATTCCAGGCCCTCCATAACAGGGCAATGCCCTACCTTTTCCACCTCATCTCAACTACCTCCTTTCCTGTACTCTGTGTTCTAACCCACCTGACTATTCACTATGCCCTCCCTAAACACATAGTCTTTTGTCCCTCCATATTTGCTCATGCCATTTCCTATCCCTGGAATACTGGCTTTAGGCCAGGGGCCAAGCATTGCATGTTTCTTGAGCCTTCTCGTTGCAGTCCCACTGAGCTCAACCCAGAATGGCATAGTGAAAAGGATGCTAGATTTGGAGTCAGAAAGTCTGTGTTTGAGTCCTGGATCTGCTACTTAATACGTGGTGATCTTGGCCAACTCACTTCCTGCCTAAAATAGATATAAGAAATGTGTAGAGTATGTCCCAGCAGTAGCCCTGCCCCCAGGTCATACTGCACCTGGGCACTCTCCTTCCCTTAGAATCTGGAAACAAACAAAACAAAAACAGGGGAAAAAATTACCCCAAGCCTACTCAAACAATGACTAGGCAAAAAAAAAAAGTTTTCTCCATCAAAATTCCTAGGCTTTCCTTAGTCAGAAGTCCTCCTCCAGGCCCATAAACCTGCCTACGGCCTAGTACAAAGAGAGGCAGCCTGGAACTGTCTGTGGTGCTTCACCCAGACCAGACCAGATGACTCCTTTGAAAACAACTGTCCAGGTCTACTGGAAAAATCCTCCCCTCCCCTCTACCTCCTCAGCACCCCTCACCACATCCATTTTCACTCACACTATTCTTTCCCAATTGAGCTATCTCAATCAATAATGAATCAATAAACATTTATTAAGTACCTACTATATGCCCTACCCTGCTTAATGCCAGGGATACAAAAAGAGGCCATAAATACTAATAAAAAATTGTAATCACTTTTAAAAAGAGCTGTATCGGTCTCTAGACCTGGACTTCCCTTGCCCCAGAACAAGTCCTAAGCCAAAAATACTGAAGACACCTTACTTCGCTCAGTTTCCTTATTCGTCAATGGGTAGGATTTCAAGAGATTCTAAGATGCCGTTCAATTTGAATTTACATCTCCTTCCAAATATAGGAGAAATGGATAACTCTCCTCCTTAGTGTGTGGAAATTTTCTCCCTTCTTCAATGTCCATCTCAAATGCCACCTCCTTCGGGAGGTCTTCCCTAATTCCCCAAGTATTAATAGGCTTTTGTCCCTTGGACTTCACAGAGTGTTTTGTCTATACTCCTCTCACACATTTACCTATTACTTTGGTATTACAGTTATTTGGTCATCTATCATATCCCCCTACTAGACTCCATGAGACCATGGACATAGGACCATGTTTTAACCAAACTTTGTTTATACCACCTTATTAAATGTGAGTGGAAGTGAATTGAATCTAGTCCAACCAGAGCCCAGAACAGAAATCTGCTTTACGATATTCTTGGCAAAATATACCCAGACCTGACCCAGCAATCAGCCATCAAAAGATGCCACTGAAACTGGTCCAGGCTACTTAATGTCTTCTGGGGATATGCTCTCCTTCCACTGTGGCGGGGCCAGTGGCATTTAGCCCAGCCTGGTGCCAGGAGAAATTACTGTAGCAGGAAACCTCACTCCCCCACCAATGCCTCTTGGATAAGCAAATTGAAATTCTCTGCACCACTAGCTTGGCATTCTGCATAAATTATTGTGATTTTTTTCTCTTCTCTATCTCCTCCTCTCTCCCCTTCAGTAACACACAATGATAAGATAGGAGTTTTATTCGAGTTTTTGATTAATTGACTTCAAAGGTTTATATTATCTGAGCTAGATCTGGCTTCCCTCTGCTTCTCCGTCAAGACTCCCTTTGAAGCAGAGGAATGGATGGGGAGGAGAGGGTGCAAGTCAGGGCTATTTTCTAAGGCTCAATTTGGTTTTCCACTGAAGCTTTCAAGTTTAAATCTGAGAAAATTTCCATGTGGTACAGTGGGTAGAGCTTTGGATTTGGAGTCAGGACCTGGGTTCAATTCCTATCTCAGATACTTACTATCTGTGTGACTTTGACCAAGTCACTTAAACTCTCTAGACCTCAGTTCTTCATCTGAAAAAATAAGGGGGTTGGGCTAGATGGCCTCTGAGGTCCTTTTCTAATTCTAAATCTATGGTCCCATGATCCATTACAAGTCTTCAACATTGACATCTATTCAGGATTCTAAAAGTTTAAAGGTCATAGGATAACTGAGCTGAAAGGGGCACTTAGGGATAATCAAGTCTATGTCTCTTACTTTTTGTCACTGTTCAGTCATTGCAGTTGTGTCTGATTCTTCATGACTCCATATGGGGTTTTCTTGAAAAAAAGGCACTGGAATGGTTTGTCATTTTCTTCTCTAGCTCATTTTACAGATGAGGAAACTGAGGCAAGCAGGGTTAAGTGACTTGCCTAGGATCACATAACTGGTAAGTGTCTGAGGCTGGAGCTGAACTCAGGGCTTCCTGAGTCCTGGCACTCTACCCACTGTACCACCTAGCTGTCTGTCTCTTACTTTAGAAATGAGCAAACGAAGGTCCAGAGACAAGAAGCCCCCTGTGCACATCCACACAATTAGTGTCAGATATGGGTCTAGAACCTAGGTCTTCTATCATTCGATCCATGTCTTTCTCTGCCATGTGGTCTTGCCTCTTCAGAAATACAGTTTCTGGGGAATCTCTAAGTCTGAAGTTGAAAATAACCAAAGGGAAACAAATTATCAGAAATTCAGGATTAAAAATTAAATTCACCCAACAGTGGGAATTTAATCTCCCTTTGGCATCCCTCTGAGGGGGGCCACTGCCAAGGTGCCAATGGAAATATTTCAGGGAGCCAGGGGGCCAGCATCTGCGCCAGTTATATGAGCTTCTAATATTAGTGAGAAAATGGAAAAGTGGGGCCATTTCTTTTTTGTCCTTCCCCAAAGGTCTCTCTGGCTGTCACCTCTGTACATAGCTAGGATTCTTCCCAAGAAAATCACAAAGGTCAACTTTAAACACAGCTCAGTCCTAATTATCCTGGGATGCAGAGGGGAGATATGAATTTTAATCAAGCATTTGCTTCATCTGGTTGGCTTCTAAGGGCTACAAGGAGCTGTTGTCAGATTTATTTAAGCTTCGACAGTGTCATCAGCAAGTTGTAACAAAGAAAACCAGGCCCGTTCCCTGTGACTTTGCAGAAAATCACTGATAGGAATTCTCGTCTTATAATAAGTAACTGACTAGAAGAAAGGAAATCTCTCTGCAGCAATTTGTAAATAGGCCAATGGCTCCAGAGAGGTGCTTGGTCATCCTTTAGCTCTGGCATTCCTTAGAAGAGGTCAGGTGGGCTAATAAATGATTCAAACATTCCCCCACTCTAGCTAGCCCCAAACCTATGTCAACACCAACTTCTGGGGACCATTGCCATGCAGAATGTTCAGCCTGTACAGGAGACAGTGTGGTACAGTTGAGATAATGCTGCATTTGCAACCAGAGAACCTAGGTCCGAATCCCAGTTCTGCTCTGTATCATTCATAAAACCTTGGGCAAGTAATAAATCTTAGAGAAGCTAAGGGGATCAGTAATTTAGAGATGGAAGAGCCATGAGAGGTTGTCTAGTCCACCTCCCCCCCACTCCCATTTTAGAGATTACAATGTCAAACAGTTAAAACCAAGGACACCACCTACAAGAACCCAGGCATGGCCTTCAACTGCAATGACAGATATTCCAAGGCTGCTTGACAACAAAACGTCAGCATGCATGGCACGGGGTTTGCGGTGCGACATAAATATTTGGTCTTCCCCTTGGATAACCATCATTTCATGTGGCTGATTGGACAGAACCCCTCGGGGGCCATAAACAATGGCTCACTGCCACAGTGCATTTGGATAAAGAACCACGGGCACTCTGAGCAAACATGCGTTCCATATTTCATTTTTAACCCAATTTCCATATTATCTCCAGAGGATACTTCTTACAGGCACATATTAGTTTTGTCTCTGAAAAAAATAACACCCGTTCTTTTAGATAAGCAACATCGACGGTCTAACGCTTTTGTTGTCGATATGTATAGGTTTAAGGATGCCTTTTAAAAGTCTTCAAAGTTAACAAATATGAAATTAATATTCTAGGCAGTAGCATGGGCTCAAATAGTGAAGAGAAATATCAACGGTGGCCGCAAAGATTTCACACCATCAAAAATATACACAGCTTAAAAGCTTGCTCATAAAGCAATATGGCTCCACTACTGGCTATTAATCAAACATACTTGCAGACAGCTTAAACCACTTTCATCTGTTATGATAGATTTATTTGCATAAGTATTGATAATATGATGTAATCTTTGGGGAATTGGGGGTGAGTGGAGGAAATGCCAAAAATCGGGAGATAGGCAAATGTTTCAATAGTTAAAATTAGATTTCCCCCAACTTAAGGTTGATTCTTGTTAAATTTCTAGAATGGATTATTAACTAGATGGTCTGTGAGCCTTTAGAAGAGAAAGTGATAATCACCAGGAGTCAGCATTAGTTCACTAAGAATGAATTATAGCCCAGTCTCTGTCTCTGTCTCTGTCTCTCTCTCTTGGCAGGCTTACAGTTTGGTAAATCAGAGGAACTACAGGAATTCTTGCCTCTTTCAGGAATCACAGACTGACTGCAGGAAGGGTGTGTGAAGCAGCCACATGGTCCAATCCATCCCCAAAAGGGATCCCCAATATAGCATCTCCATCCAGTGGCCATCCAGCCTCTGCTTAAGGATGTCTAGTGTTGGGGTACCTATTCCACTCTTCATTAGCTCAGGGGTGGGACCCTGTGGCCTCAAGGCCACATGTGACCCTCTAGGTCCTCAAGTGCTGACAGTCTTGAATTCAGCACTTGAGGACCTAGAGTGCCACATGTGGCCTTGAGGCTGCAGGTTTCCCACCCCTGGTAGCTCTCCCTTGTTAGAAATTTTCCCAGTCTCAATATGCCTCTTCAACTTCTACCCATTGCTCCAGGTTCTGCTTTCTGGGTCCAAACAGAACAAACCTAGTCTCTCTCTTATGTATCACTTTCAGTAGCAGCTTTTTTCACTGGCTTCTTCCCACCAGCCTACAAACATGCTCAAGGCTCCCCAGTGATCAAACAAACAATAAAACCACCTTTCCTTGACCCTCTTAGCCTTCCCAGCTACTACCTTCTGTCTCCTCTCTTTAAGTTTTAAAACTTTCTACAACCTATATAGCTCTGAGACTCTATCACCAGTCAATCTCTCTCCAGCCCCTGGCAATCCAGTTTTCATCACCGCAACGTCGCTGATATTGCTCTCTTAAAGGGCCCCAGCCATTTCTCAATGGCCAAACCTCTCTGAACTCTCAGTAGAATGTCTGTGGCCCAGAGGAAAGAACACTGGACTTGGAGCAAGAAGACTTGGATTAAATTTCCAAGCTCTGACACTTATTAGCTGTGCTCCCATGAGGAAGTCACTTACCTTCTCTAGTTAAAAATGGCAATAACAAACCTTAAACCACTTATTTCATAGATTTTTATTGGGAGGAAAGTGCTTTGCAAACCTTAAAGCATTTTACCTTCGACTGTCCCCTCCTTCTGGATACTCTCTCCCTTCCTGGCTTCAGAGACACCCAATTCATCCAGCCTCTTCCTACTTTTCTGTTTCCATCTTTTTTTTAGCTCCTCATCCTCTTTCTGCCTTCTTAAGGTTCACTTTACTTTTTATACTTTCCTCTTTTTCCAATTTCATTCACTCTTCAAGTACTTTTCTAGACAGATGACTCTCAGATTCGGATTTCTAATCTTAATCATCTTTCTGAGCCACGGGTTCACATCTTTATCTCTCTACTGCAACATTCAATTTACACCTTAAATTCAACACTTAGAAAACAAGGCTTTTTTTAGCTCTCCCTCTAAACCTGCTCCTCCCTCCAACTTGACTATTTCTGTCTTTGGTGCCACCATGTCTTCCACGTCCAAATTTGGGGTTATTTTTCATTTTCCCCTTTCCTTCACCTCTCATATTCAATGAGTTACCAGGGCCTGCTGATTGTTCCCTTTCAACGCTTCTCAAATCTGTTTCCTTCAGTCATTCAGTCGCACTTACTGCGATGCACTGGACCCGGCCAGAAAGCAGAACCAAGAGCAATGGGTAGAAGTGGGGATACAAAGGGAAAATGAGGCAGCCTCTGACCTCAAGAAGTTCATGTTCTATTGAGGGAGAACAGCATAGATAGGGCCTTTTCTCAGTCCTCCTCAACCTTGATCTGAATTTTCTGATGTTGATTACCATCTTTTGCTGGATACTCTTTTCTGTGACATTGCTTTCTCATGGTTCTCCCTGTATTTGACTTGTCTTACTTAGTCTCCTTTGTTAGATCAGGCATGTCCTGCCTCCAAACTGGGTGTACAACAAGACTGTCCTGGTCTTCCTTCTCTTGTCTCTTTGTACTCTTTCATCTGGTGACCTCATTAGTTCTCATAGTTTTAATTCTCTCTATATATATACATATACATCTACGCATATATTTCTATATATACATCTATACATCTAATTTCTATATATACATATACATCTATATATGTAATTTCTACATATACATACACACACATATATGCACACATATATACATACATATATGTGTGAATATATCTGACACATATACATACACTATGTATGTATGTAAATACACATATCAAAGATCCCTTCCGCATCTCAAACTCAATATGCCAAAAACAGCCTCATATTTCCCCCCAAACCCAACCCTCTTCCAAACTTTTCTATTTCCCTTAAGGGCGACACCATCCTTCTACTAGTCTTCCAGGTTCACAACCGTGTTGCCATTCTCCACTCCTCTCCCTCCCTCTCCCCACACACTCATTCACCTGGCCACACTTGTCATTTCTACCTCTACCACTTCCCCTGCCTCTAGCCCCACCCTCCCATTCATAAAGCCACCACCTTTCACCTGGAGCATTACAATTGTCTCCACTTTAGTCTCCCTGACTCATCTCTCCCAGCTCCAACCCACCTTCCACACACCTGCCAAAGTAATTTTCCTAAAGCACAGTTTTAATTTTTTCACGTCCCTTTTCAATAAACTTCAGTGGCTCTCCATTACTTCTTGGATCAAATAGCAATTCCTCTGTTGTCACTTAAAGTTCTTTACAACCTGGCCTCAGTTTACCTTTTCAGGCTTATTATACATTACTACATAATATGATCTATTAAGAAATGCTTATTCCTTCCTCCTCTCCACTCTCTTTTATGCACCCCAGTCATTGGCTATTTTGCTGTTTTTTCCTCCTAGGGCCTCACACAGAATAAATCCTCAGTAGATACCTATTGACCAGTAGATTGTTCCTTATACCTGACATTCCATTGCCCATTTCCATCCCTTTGCCTTGGTTTCCCCCTTCCCTGGTATGTGCTTCTTTGACAATAGCACTTCTTAGAATCCCAACTCTCCTTCAAAATCTGCTTGAGCACCATCTTCTCCGTGAGGCCTTTCCCCATCCTCCACTCCCCTTCCCCCCCCCCACCACTTTGGATCTATTTTGCACATAGCTATGGACACATGTGGTTTTTCCCAATAGAATGTAAGCTCCTCGAGGGCAGGAATTTCTTCATTTTTGTCTTTGCATCACCAGCAGCTACCACTGCACCTGTCACTTGGATGCTTGTTTTTGATGAGACTGGTGATTTCATTGAAAGAAGGAAGGCACGTCCTCTACCAATGCAGAGTAACACTTACTCTACAACTTATAGGTTAAAGAGTCGTCTGAGAAATTGAGAGGCTGAGTTATCCCAGGTCATATGAGCAGTATGTGCCAGGGGCAGAACTTGAACCCAGGCCTCCCTGACTCCACGGCTGCCTCGCTATCCTCTATGCCACACCACCTGGCATAGAGTGGTTGCCGAATAACCGCTTGTTGATTCACTGCCTGGAAGGAAGAAGACCAATTAGGAGGCTCTTCCAAGAGTTTGGGCCACGTGGGCCCCAAGGACCATTGGGTAAATGAGAGGAAGGGAGAGGTGCAAGACACGTTGGGAAGGAAGAATTAAGCAGAAAGACCAGGAGACTGACTGGATGTGTGTACATGTGGGGTCAGGGAGATGCAAGGGGCATGGATAGAAGGAAGGGGCACACCCAACAGCTGGGTGGTGCCTTAATAGAGAGACGAGTTAGAGAGGGGGCATGGGGAGGTTTGGGGGAGGAATACAGTGGAATCTGCTTTGCACATATTGAAGTTGAGCTGTCTATAGGACATTCAGCTGATATCCAAGAAACAACTGGCAACACAGGACTGGAGTTCGGGGAAGACCAAGACTGGGTATGGACATCTTGGAGCCATCTGCATAGAGATGACAGGAAACTCATCAGAGATGATCCAATGAAGGGGAGAGGGGAAGATGGAGAGGACAGAGACAGAGAGAGACAGAGGGAAAGACAAATTGGAAGGGGAGAAAGAGAGAGACAGAGACAGAGAGTGACAGAGAGAGGGAAAGAGAAAGTGAGAGACAGAGAGAGAGACACAGAAACAGAGAGACAGGGAAAGAGAAAGTGAGGGGGAGAGAGAGATAGGAGGGAGAGACAGAGACACAGAGAAAGAGAAAGTGAAAGACAGAGAGAGAGAGGCAGAGAGAGACAGAGACAAAGAGACAGACAGACAGAGACAGAGAGAGAGGGAAAGAGAAAGTGGGGGGGAGATAGGAAAGAGAGACAGAGACAGAGGGAAAGAGAAAGTGGGAGAAAGACAGAGAGAGAGACAGAGAGACAGAGAGACAGAGACAGAGAGAGATGGAAAGAGAAAGTGAGAGAGAGAGAGAGAGAGAGAGAGACAGAGGGAAAGAGAAAGTGGGAGGGGGGAGAGAGAGAGGAGAGAGAGAGACAGAGAGAGAGACACAGAGACAGAGGGAAAGAGAAAGTGGGAGAAAGAGAGAGAGATTGAAAGAGAGAGATTGAGAGAGAGAGAGACAGAGGGAAAGAGAAAGTGGAAGAGAGAGAGACAGAGACAGAGATACAGAGGCAGAGAGGCAGAGAGACAGAGCCAGAGAGAGACAGAGGGAAAGAGAGAGTGGGAGAGAGAGGAGAAGGAGACAGAGAGAGTCTATTGCCACTCTATCATAGGCCCTCATTAATTTCTGGAACTAATACCAGAGTCTCCTAATAAGTCCTCCTTTCTCTATTTCCTCCTCACCTTCCAAGTCATCACTCATCCTGCTTTGAGACTAATCTTTCTTACCTAAAGGTCTCATCATGAGACTCCTATCCATAAACATCCTGAATAGCACTCATAGAGTCCCAGTTCCTCTACCTGGCATTCCCGGCCCTCTACCACTGGTTGTCATGCTGATTCTCTAGCCTCATATGCACACTCTATATGGCCACCAAAGTTTTGAATTTCTTAGCATCAACTTAAATCCTGCTTCCTCCACAAAATCATCCTTCATTCCTCCCTCCTTCCTTCCCGCTCCTTCTATGTCTCAAATCATTTCTCCATTTGAACATCATAAAGCACTTTGCTTTTCTACTTTCTCCAAGCATTAAACCAACATCGAGTTTAATACTGAGACCTTAAAGGGCTTCAAGATTTACAAGTTCATACTTTATCTCTAGATAGTGGCCTCAAGCTATGTAGCCTATGTTTATGTCTGGCATAAGTTAGCTTAACTGTTCACTTGACCTTAGCCGGGGATGGGGAACCTTTGGTCTCAAGGCCACGTGTGGCCCTCTAGGTCCTCAAGGGCAGCTCTCTGGCTGAATCCAAGCTTCACAGAGCAAATCTCTAGATCCTCAAGTGTGGCCCTTTGACTGAATCCAGACTTCACAGAGCGAATCCCCTTCACAAAAGGATTTGTTCTATAAAACTTGGACTCAGTCAAAAGGCTACACCCAAGGACCTAGAAGGCTACATGGGGCCTCAATGCCCCAGGTTCCCCCCACCCCCACCCCTGCCTTAGACAAAAGGCCCCCATAGGCATTGGTACTTAATATTGATCAACAAGCATTTAAGCACCTGCTCTGTTCCAGACACAGTGCTAGGTTCTGGAGATACAAAGACAGACAATGAAAACATCCTTACTCTCGAAAAGCTTATATTCCAATAGCAAACAGATAAACAAGCAGATATGAATAACTAAAAAAAATACAAAGTAACTAGGAAAGGAGCACAGGGATGCTTGGGAGGACCAGGAAAGGTTTCATGGAGGTGGTCGAGTTAGTGAGTTTGTATTTTCTGTCCTCCTGTTTCTTGAGGACAGTCCAACATGTTCTTTGCATCTTCCCGAGTGTAAAGCATAGTGCTCCGTGCACAGTAGGTGCTTGATCTATATTTGTTGTGACTGCTATTTATGTAAATTATTCAAAAGCACTAGGACTAGAACTCGGATCCTTCTGGACAATGCATCATCCACCAACACTGTCTATACTGTCTGCGTAAGACGTAACAACATTTAGCCTAACACAGTCACCTCATCTGACAGCATAGGCTGAATGCCACATTCATACTCCCCACTTCTCTTGGAAGAAAATTATTAGTTTTCTAGGAGTAAGATCATATGCACCATCTAATGTATGTCTGTGCCCCCCCCTTCTGCCACCAGAGGACTTGGTGATGTGGGGGTTATTCTTTCCCTCTGGAAAGACAAAAGGAAGCGTGCCACAGTAGAGAGGTTGTTGGCCAACCTCAGAGTCAAGACCTGAGTTCAGGTACTGCCTCTGACTCCTATTAAATGTGTGACTCTGGCCAAATCATCCAACCTCTCAGTATAGAGTTGTTTTTCATTTTTGTCCAACTCTTCATGCCCATGTGAAGTGTTCTTGGCAAAAATACTGGAGTAATTTGCCATTTCCTTTTCCATCTCATTTTACAGATGAGGAACTAAGGCAAACAGGGTTAAGTGACTTGGCCAAGGTCACACAGCTAATTAAGTATCTGAGGTCTGATTTGAACTCAGGAAGATGAGTCTTCCTGACTCCAGGCCCAGCACTCTATCTATTGTACCACCTCTTGATATTCTGGGCAATTTTCTAAGACTGAAGTTGCGGAAGCATTGCTGATATGTCTGCTGAAGCCTATGGACCTATTCTTAGAATAATGATTTTAAATGCATAAAATGAAATACATAGGATTACAAGGGAAAACTATTGTACTAAATTAGAATTATCTTTTTTTTTTTAAGTTCAGAGCCACCTCCAGTTAAGGAAGAGATATGTTCATGAAAAGAGCTCCCACTTGGGCTATTTCAGAAAGACCAGGATCACCTCATCCTAATCACACAGATCTAATGCTCACTAAATCAAACTCCACATGATTTCTCAATTTAAGAAAGATTTCTTGTAGTGGCATGTGCATCATTCATGTCTCATTTGCACCTCTGCCTGGTGAGGTCCCTTCCTGGGAGCTGATCACGCACTGACCTATTTATTCCACCCAGATCACCCATCATTGCTGATAGCTGCCATGCTCCATGGCCTGACCCACAGTGACACTCTGCAGGGCTCCTCTGGGTCAGCGACAGACGTGAATGCCTCGATGCATTAATTGGGGGAGGGGGTCCTGAAGGGACACACGAGAGGTGCCTGAAAAGCTCCAGCTCCTGCTCTTCCAGGGGCCGAAGCAGTCACAGCAATAGACAGAACACTAATGGATGTAATGTGCCCCTACCACTTCACGGACCGAGGATATGTCAGGGTAGCGAAGGAGTCAATTAAGAATTATGATCTGTTGCTTCCGCATAATGTGCATGGAGAGCTCCCATTAATGTTAATAAGAGTGATGCAGGAAAGAGTGTGCTAACACAAGGCCCCTACATAAAAATCATTTATAGCCTGGTCTCACTATCCCTTCTGCCTCGGGCACAGCTACTTGTGGGAAGCTCAGGCAAGGACGGGACAAGGTAGTAGAGGCAGTAAAATTGACTCCTCCCCCAAACCATGAGAATGCCAGGAAAATGCTTGGCTCTGCCTCCATCTCCTATATAACCCCCCTGGATAATCTGAAAAAGTCTATCAGCTGGCCCCAGAGGGACCACCGGGGTAATGGTGGTAACCTGGGTGGGAGTTATGCTAAGCATCTACACTCATGGAAGACAATGATATGGGCAGGTAGCATCCTGCCTGGTGCTGGGGGAAGGGACAATTGACTGTGAAATTCACCCAGATTCAACCTGGGATAGAGACCTGTTTGGAAGAGCTGATTAGTGGGGTATTCTTGATCACTGGGAGAGCTACCATAAGGCCAAAGATCAGCATGAATTGCAGCATAAGGGAGAGGCCCAGAGTAGGGCTCATTGTTTGGTGACACTTTTGAGATAGTTACAGGACAGCCCAGTGTCTTGGATAAGGGAGCCCCAGAAAATTCCCATCCAGCTATGCGACAGATATCTGAGAGAGGGATCCATCTGGGGAACCACGACTGAAACGGCTTGGAGGCACCATTACAATGGAAGGAAATGAAGATGAGACAAAACCAATGCCATCTACAGGCAGAGCCATATGGAGAGCTATGGAAAACCTTAGGAAATGGAGCCTGGTGGTGACAACCAGTGCCCCCTGCTGGAGCAGTGAAGAACTGCAGGCAAAGCAAAACTCTCCAAGGAGAAGACAGTGGAGGGGGATGGCAACAAAGGGTGATCCCAGGTATCCCTTCTGAGGCTGCAGGGATCCTCACATGAGGCTGCAGGCCCTCCCTAGGGCAGATAGGACAGGAAGTGGCTAATGCTGCACACACCTTTGGAGGAGGTCTGCTCCTAAACAGGCTTGTTACCCTCTAGGAGGCTCTGTGGTGAACCTTTGCTTGTTTTAGATGACCTTCAAACAGGCTGCATTCTTTTCCTGCTTTGCACTTTATGAACCATGTGCTTATAAGGGGAATAGGTGACAGCCCACTGAGTGGTATCAGATGGCAAAGTTTCCAGATTTTCTAGGTGGAGGTAACTATCTTAAGAAGGGAGGAATCTCCTAAGAGACCCAAGTCCTTTGTGCCAAGGGAGAGTCTCTAATATGAGCTCACACAAGTTTGTGGCTATATCTGAGTAATGCTACCCCTTGGCAACACACACACACACACACACACACACACACACACACACATTATGGACAGGCATGGAGATGTGCCTGGGTGGTTTCCAAAGCAGTGGGACTGCTTTCCTACCTTTACTCAGACAACTAAAATCTCTCTATCTTCTCAGCGTGCTAGGAAATTTAACCTCCCTTCTCTAGGCCCATTTCCTCCTCTAAAATACAAGTTAGGCAAGATAATCTCCAAGGTCCTTCCCAGCCCTGCTAATTCTGTGGCTCCAGGCCTTCATTTCTGAAACAGAAAGGCCATCAAGAGCAGCTGTGATGCAGGACCTACCCGCACATTAATAGAAAACCTGTGTGATCTCAGTCCTGGGTCACATTCCCTTGAAGCTCAGGGTCCCAGTTTGCAAAGCCTTGTCTTAGATGCATGTGGCTTGGACCCTCCCAAAGTTATTTATCCCATAAATTGTGCTTCTAAACTTTCCAACCCTTAGAAATGAAAATGGAAAATTACCCAGAAATTGCTTTTATTGCTAGATGCAGACAGGGTAAGGGCACCCATCTTCTAAGGCACTGTTTTGTATGAGGATACTCCTTTTCCTATATTTAACTTTCCTCCTCTCCCTCTTCCCAGGGAAGCCTCAGTCAGGCCTCCCACTTTCCAAACTAATCCCAAGTCCCTATCAGATCTCTGGTCAGAAGAGACAGAATCTAAAACAAACCCTATTGCCATCTGCATGATGGAACTTGAGGATCATGGGATTTAGAACTCCAGGGCCCTTAGAGATGATAGAACCTAATGAGGTATTGACAGCATCAAAAGACTTATCTGGATGAATATGTCCACTGCAGCATGATTTATAATAGTGAAAAGCTGGAAATAAATTATGTTCCCAATGATTGGAGCCAATATTGACCAAACATGTTGTATCTGCAAGTCTCTTATAATGTAACAAAGGATGATGATGAAAAATTCAAAGAGGTTCAGGAAGATATGAAGGAAAAATTGGGACAGTGTGATACAGTGATCAGAAGACCTAGTACATGTGACCAAAGATTCAGAAGCTGGAAGAGACCTCAGAAAAGGTCAAGTCCAACCCTTTCATATTACAGATGGGGAAACTGAAGCCCAGAGTGGTTAAGTGACTTGCCCAGGGTCACACAGCTGGTAAGTGTGGCACCAAGAGAGAATGCTAGACCAGGAGTCAGAAAGACCTGAGTTCAAACCCAGCCTCTGACACTTACTGGATATGTAACCCTCTGCAAATAATTTTTTATAATAATAATATAATAGTTTGAGGTTTGTAAAAAGCTTTACAAATATTATTGGATCCTTACAGCAGCTCTGGGAGGTAGGTGCTATGATTGTTCCCATTTTATGGTTGAGAAAACTGAGGCAGACAGTGGCCAGGTGGGGACAAGCCACTTAACTTCCCTCTATCTTGGTTTCCTCATCTTTAAACGTGAATAATAATACCTCCCAGGGTTGCCGTGAGGACCAAAGGAGATAATATTTGTAAACTGCTTTGCAAACTTTTTAAAGCACTATCCAAATGCCAGCTGGTACTCTTGATTCCAAGTCCAGGATTCCACCTGATGGCCATAGATTCTCGGTCACTTGTACTCTTATGACCTTGGGCAAATCACGTTTCTCTGGGCTTCGGTTTCTTCATCAAAAAAAAAAAAAACCAAACCACAAAAAAACCAAGGTTGGGTAGAGGGAGATGACCCTAATGATAAGGTCCTGAATAGCTCTAAATCTATGATCTCATGATCCTAAGTGAGCAAGGCAGAACCAAAAAAATAATATAGACGGTCCCTCTAACTAGATGCATGAAGACTACTTCAAACAGCACCAAAACTTAGAACAAACACATTGGAAATTGTGCATACTGATTTTGAAAGCATTATTTGGCATTTCTTTTATTTAATAAACAGAAAAAAACTACTGAAGCATGAAGTTGCATTATATCTACCAAGCATGCATTGGGCCCTACAATGTGCCAGGCAAGACAAAGACAGAACCAAAAGAAAAAACCAACAAATCAGTCTTTGCCTGAGGCTTTGTGACCCCATTTTGGAGTTTTCTTGGCAGAGACAATGGAATGGCTTATCATTTTACAGATGAGGAAACTGAGGCTAACAGGGTTAAGTGACTTGCCCAGGGTCACACTGCTCACAAATGTCTGAGGTCACATTTGAACTCAGGATGATGAGTCTTCCTGACTCCAGGCTGGGCACTCTATCCACTGCACCAACTAGCTGCCCATTTAAGGGGAGAGAATGCTAGCAACTAGAAAAGAATCAGGAAGGGCTCCTGTAGGAGGGGGCCCCTTCTCTGGGCCTTGGAGGAGGCCAAGGATCCTCAGAAGCAAAGGAGCGCTACCAATCACTACCTCACTTTCATTCATCTTTTACTTAATTGTCTTTTAGAAATAGTGACCACATAGGGGATTTAACTGTGAGTGTGTTGAGGTTT
This sequence comes from Trichosurus vulpecula, assembly GCF_011100635.1. Classification (NCBI taxonomy): domain Eukaryota; kingdom Metazoa; phylum Chordata; class Mammalia; order Diprotodontia; family Phalangeridae; genus Trichosurus; species Trichosurus vulpecula. The sequence continues at coordinate 97,563,826 of NC_050575.1, forward strand.
TGTAGAATGTATCAAAAAAAAATTTATCTGTAAAAAAAAAGAAGGGAGAACAAATCGTCAGGAAGGGGTTGGCCTCTTCAGTATCACTGACTAATTGAGATTGTCAGGATGAGGTGATCTCAAGACTCCCTTCTGGCCTTGACAGTCTCTGTCTATGATAACAGTAGTTCCCAGATGGGGAGGGAGGGTAGTTCTTCCCAAGGGTCCCTTCTGGCACTAACACCCTAGATCTATAACTCTGATTGCAGAGACTTTGTTTTTCCCTAATTGCCTTTTTACACACTTTTAGAACATATAATCCTTCCTGGGTCAACTTGTTCCTTTAAAGACTGAGTGGAGCAGAAGGCATGAAGGCTGCCTTTCTGGATGTCTCTGGGTAACCTGGAGATTTAACTTCAAAGTTCCTTCTGTTTATCCCTTAGAAGCTCATTTTACAGACAGATTAAGGAGGCTTTGCATTAGCCTTCTGAGAAATGGGCAGTGATTAGTTGCATGAAATGGTGAAATCCAGGCTTCTGTTTAAGCTTTATCAGCTGAGGGGATGGGAGAGGGGAAGGGGGGTAGAAAGAGAAGAAGCTCAGAAAACGCTTTATTTTTTTTAAGAAGCACCTGTCACAGCTTCAGAAGTGAGGAATGGGCTTAAGGCTGCAACTCTGCTGCTGGCTCCCCAGGAATCTGAAAGAAGAGGACTCCTGCCTGTCTCAGGTTAAGGGAAGGCCAGTGGGCTGCTTCAAGAGCAGACCTGTCACTGAAGCACCCAGACCTCGGTTTGGAGAGAAGGGGGGATTGTAAGAAAAGCGTGGCAGGCCATAGTAAGTGTAGCAGAGAGATCAAGAAATGTGAGGACTAAGAAGAGACCAGAGGATTGGACAGTGGGAATTAGATAATGAGGTTACTACAAGATTAGAAAGGCCAGTTTCAATGGAGTAGGTAGGCATGGAACTCAGAGGACAAGATAATGAGGAAGCATTGAGTGAGTGTGGATGAGTGTGTGATGAGGAAGCAGAGACAGCAAGGACAGTTGACTGTGTCTAGAAATTAATTGGTGAAAAGGAAATGAGAAATAAGATGGCAGCTAAAAGGAGTGAGTAAAACAAGGGGAAGCCAAGTTAAAGATAAGAGAAACTCAGGCATGTCAGTAACCTGAAGGGGATTCAGGGCTGAATGCAGATGAATTCTCTGATCTTCTAATTCTCTATTTGTCTTTAGCTTTCCTTGCCAATCTTGTGATATTCTGAACTTTGTATTCTTTTTTTTAGGGGGTAAGGCAAGGCAATTGGGGTTAAGTGACTTGCCCAAGGTCACACAGCTAGTAAGTTGTGTCAAGTGTTTGATGTTGAATTTGAACTCAGGTCCTCCTAACTCCAGGGCCGGTGTTCTACTCACTGTACCACCTAGCTGCCCCTATGAACTTTGCTTTCTTGACACAGTTGTTATGGGACTATGCCACCCTTTGGTATTCATCCTCCTTTACATGCCCTTGCCCTTAATACAGGGCTGCTAAAAGTCTTAGCCAGCTGCTGAGCTTCCAGAGGATCCACATCAGTCTCTGCAAATCACTCTCTCACTTCTTCCTCCTCAGAAGTGTTTTTCTTTGTCTTAAGAATTTTTGAGGCTTCTTTCTCCCTTTGCCCCAGATCCTAGAGGGAGAAGGTAGGAACAGAATAGGACAGAATACTGTATTCAACCATCAGACAAGCTTTCTCTGTCTGATAATTTTGCTTAATTGTTTTTAGTTTTCATAAGGGAGGATTCAAGCCGAAGGGGAGGTTCAGAATGACTGCGATATAAAGACAAAAGGAATCAACAAAATGTTTGTTTGTTTGTCTGTTTTATATGAAGAGGTAAGGAGAAGAGAGAGAAGACAGCTGGGACAGTCCAGGGATTAGCACGGAGAGAACAGCTGATGGTGAAGGGGATGAGGGTTCCTAGGGTGATAGGAATTGCGTCACTAATTTAAATGGCTGACCATGGAAAAGAAAATGCCACGATGCCTTTGGCAGAGATGTCTTCCCATCCATCAAACCGGGGGAAAGGAAGAGTGCAGATGTGAGGCTGATGGACCTCAGAGGCCAAACTAAGAGTCAAGCACAGGTGTGGGAGGGGAAAAGTCAGAATAAAACCATGAGCTTCTCAGGTCCCTGTCAGGTCTAGACAGCCTATGCCAGCAGCAAGATATCTGTTTACTCTCTTTAGAGGCTGTGAAAAGAGCAGTGATCAGGGTCCAAGCCCTTGGTTCTGCCTCTACCTTGCTGCGTGCTTTGGGCAGGATGTTCTATTTTTTGGAATCCCGGTTTTCTCCTCTGTAAAATGAATCAGGTTAAATGACCTCTAAGATCCTTTCCAGTTCTGACATTCCATGATTCTGTGGGGACTGAAGCCTGTATTTCTTCTTTGTTTGTCTGCCTGGATTTCACTGCTATAGGGAACTTCTCCAATGGGAAACTCACTTTACTGGTAGAGAGCAGCAACTCTTCTGTAAGTCATCATAAGTTACGAGAGCATCGATCTAGAATGGAAAGAGACCTGGGAGGCCATGGAGTCCAATGCCTTTATTTTGTAGCTGGAGAAACCAGTCTTGAGTCGCTAAGTATCTTGGCCAAAGTTCAACAGGTAGAAGTGTCAGAAGTAGGATTTGAATCCAAGTCCCCTAATTCCACAGCCAGGATCCTTTCTATTATACCATATTGTGTCTTTAATGGACTTACAGAGTCATCTTCACTACTGAGAGGTAAAATGATTTCCCTAGGATCACAGAGGCAGCTAGGTGGCACAGTGGATAGAGTGCCGGGCCTGGAATCAGGAAAACCTGAGTACAAGTCCAGCCTCACAGCCTTCCTAGCTGTGCGATCCTGGGCAAGTCACTTAACCCTGTTTGCCTCAGTTTCCTCACCTGTAAAATGAGCTGGAGAAGGAAATGGCAAACCACTTCAGTACTTTTGCCAGGAAAACCAAGAAAAATGGGGTCACAGAGAGTCCGACATGACTCAACAACAACAACAGAGTCACAGAACCCACATGAGTCAGAAGACAATCAAACCCAGGTTCTCCGGCCCCTGAATATGTCTTTCTATCCACTAAACTTTGTCACCTCTCCCACCCTCTGTATTTCACAGGAAGACATAGTTCAACACCAGGAGACCCCAGTAAGATCCTCTAAAGGTCTCTAGGAGCTTCAGACAGCAGCAGAGAAATAACACAAGTAGGATGCTGGGGAGGGGCAGGGCTCTTCCTGGGTCACAAAACAATTGCACAGAGTGAGCCTGGGGTGCCAATGTTAGTTTTTCCTCTGGAGGACTGACTGGCTTTGGAGAGTGCCTAGTCTGACCTGGAAACTCCGAGGCCAAGAAGGCTCTGCTCTGCATCGGGGCCATGCTGTACTTCTGAATGGTTCTTTCTGTTTGAGGAGTCCAGAAGGGTGTTTAGCATGCACTCCTGCATTCGGGGAGGTGGAGACAGGGCGCTAAGGGACACCCCCAGGAGGCAGCAACAGGCGCCATGACGGAGAGAAGAGAAGTGACCTGGAAATGCCGAACAAGAAGAGGAGATGGCCCGAATAGCGCAGAGCTGCTCACTGCCATCGATAATGAATCAGGCATAGGCTGGAACTCCGTCTTGGTTAGCATTCGGAGCACTGCAGGCCTATCCTGGTGTGGGCTGTAGCTGCCAAGATTGACAGGGCAGAGATTAATCTCCCTGCCTCTGGGATTGGAGGCCAGAGCAAAGAAGCGAGCTGCTTAGGTTTTCTATCACGTCCGGTGTTACCTCAAACAGGCGAAACGTCAAGGCCCTGACCCAACGCTGCCTTTTCAGCAGAATGCACTGATAATCCCAGGCAGTCTAAATTGTAATCCTTCATGCGTGATTTCAGCCCTGAACAAAGCAGCGGGAAGATACAAGCCTTCCATTCTCTGCCCTGACTCCTGCTCCTCTGCCCTGGGGCTCACTCTTTAGACCAATCACAGAATGATAGAATGTCAGAACTGGAGGGGACCCTGAGGATGATAGAGTCCAAAGCCCTCAAATAGCACTCACTGGCTTGTACCGTCTATCACTGGGCTATTGGAAGGGATTAGCAAGCATCAATCCACAAGCATTTATTTGTATCTGTTTTGTGCCAGGTACCGTGATAGACACCATGGATACAAAATACAGAAAGTTAAACAGTCCCTAACCTCAGGGAGCTTATATTCTATCAGGGGAGACTATATGTGTGTGTGTGTGTGTGTGTGTGTGTATACATATATATATACACATATATATATATATGTATATACATACACATATATATGTACATAGAGAATGTATCCCAAAGTACATGGATATTTTTATATACACAAAGTTATATCCAAAATAAGACAAGGTAATTCTGGGGAAAGGCACCTAGCAGCTGGGGGTGCTGAAGCTGAGCCTCACAGAAAATGAGCCGTTCTAAGAGGCAGAGGTAGCACAGTGGAAAAAAACAACAGACTCAGACTCGGAGGATCTCAATTCAAATTCTGCTTCTATCATTTGCTACCTGTGTGACCTTGCGCAATGCACCTAACCTCTCTGGGCCTCAGTTTCCACATCTATAAAATGCAGGGGTTGGACTAGATGTCCTCTACGGTCTGCTTCAGCTTTGAATCTGTAATCATATGACTGGTATATAAAGGACTGTGAGGGGAGAAGGGAGTACATTCTAGGCATGGCAGAAGAGCCTAAGCAGAGGCAGAGAGATGGAAAATAGAATGTCACAGGAAGGACCCATGATTTCCACTGAGGTAGATCACAACCCATCCATAACTGAATGCACAAGTCCTAGGTGTCTCTACAGGCTTAAGTTACTTGCCCAGGCTATTAAGTTCTAGAGGCAGGATTTGAACCCAGTTCTTCCTGACTCCAAGCCTGGGACTCTATCCACTATGCCATGATGTCTCTATTCAGTATGAAATATTCTTGTAAATAATTATTTATAAAGTTATTCTTATAAATAATAAAACAGAGAAAGGTGAACTGCTATTATCATGCGACATGTGAATTTATGAAAATTTCATCTAAGTTCTTCCAAGCCACAGACTCTAGGGCACCATATGCTAGCCCTGGTAGAACACAGTCTCCTCTGTCCAAGTCCCAAGTATTCCAGGATGCACTCAGAGCCTGCTCTAATTCTGGCTGCTGAAAACCTCACACTTTAAAAAAAAATCTATCACACCAGCATTGACGGTGTGACAGAAGTGTGCAAAAATAGCCCCAAAGTACAGAAGGAGAAAAAGCATCCTACTTACCACAGTCTGTGCATGACTTGCTCACACCTTAAGACAGGTGCCTCTCAAGGGCCTGGAGCCCCCAGTGGAAACCAGCTTCTTTCTTCTTTCGACTTCCAAAAGGGTTGAGACTGTCACTCTTATGATGTACAGAGCCTGAGCCATCCCTGAAACCAAGAAGCAGGCATGAATTCTGATGAATCCAGAGCCCAGCTTGTAACTGTTCTATCAGGCCTTTCTGACCCCAAATCCAGTGCTCACACCACATAGCTGAACCCACCAGATTCTTTTATCTCCTAGACCACTTCTTGCCATCTCATCCACAAGAGGAACATGAGAGATCCCACCAAACGCTTTGTCAAAATCCATACACCCTATGTGGTATCTCCTTGATTTAACAGATTTCCACCGAGGTAGATTACAACCCATCCATAATTGAATGTGCAAGTCCTATGTGTCTCTACATGCTTAAGTTACTTGCCCAGGCTATTAAGTTCTAGATTTAACAGATTTAACAGTCTGGTACTCTCACTAAAACAAACAAATGAACAAAAGAATGAATAAATAAATGAATAAATGGAAAAAGAAAAGTAAGTAGCTTACTCTGGCTTGATGTACCCATGAGGACCACAGTGATCATGCTCTTTGGTGATATTCTCTTTCTCTTCTAAGTTTTCAAGAACCATCCTTTTGCTAATATATGTTTTAGAATGTGGACAGGAATCTAGTTTCAACACATTTTCCTATCTCTTCTCAATTTACCAACTTTCCAATCAGAAAATCAGGACAGCATTCATCCAGCTCCAGTCCTCTAGAATCTCTCCCAATCTTCAGAACTTTGCAGAGATTGTTAACAGCAACACAACCATCACAACTGCCCATTCCTTCAGGATCCTGGAATGTCCGCCAACTCAAAGAGGGCGCCCAGGCACCCTCTTATCTCACCTTGGATTGTCGCTACCTGCTAATCGGTTCTGTTGTAGCCTCCCATTCTATTGCTGAGCCACGAATCCAGCCAGAGGTCTCTGCTGCCTAAACACTGCCCAGTGTCTGTGATTCTTAATTTCCCAACTGAAGCTAAATATGATCACCTTGCATCAAAGATTTTAAAATTTTTTAAATTAAAAATAAAAATTTTAAAAATCCTTAGCACTAACAGCCCTCCCTCCTAAGAGGCCCCAGTTCGATTCAAGAAATATTTGTTAAGCATCTGTTAAGTATACAGGCCTATGCTGGGGATACAAAGTAGATCATTTGCAGGCCCTGCTTTCATAGAGCTTACAATCCAATATGGGACAAGACCTGTCCAAAAGGAACTGGTTCTTTTCTAAATCTAGGATCTAGCTACAAATCTAGGATCCTATGAATTATGGCACAACAGAGAATGTGATCGTGCAAAGGAGAAGCGCAGACATAGTGCTAGGAGAAACTGGAGGGGAAAGAGATCGTTTTTTATGGAACTTAATAAATGCTGTGGATTGGAAAAGGTAAGGAGGGGCTCCAGGGAGGACATGGCCCTGTCTGGGCCTTGAAGGGAGGGAGTTTAATAAAAGGTGATCTCATCAACTAGGTGGTGCATTGGATAGAACACTGGGCCTGGAGTCAGGAAGACTCATCTTCATAAGCTCAAATCCGGCCTCAGACATGTACTAGCTGTGTGACCCTGGACAAGTCACTTAACCCTGTTTACCTCATTTCCTCTTCTATAAAATGAGGAGGAAGTGGCAAGCCACTCCAGTACCTTTGCCAAGAAAACCCCAAATAGGATTATGAGGAGTCGGACATAACTGAGAATGACTAAACAACAAAACCGAAGGTATTAGAATGATAGCTAAGCCAATGCTGTCCTGGAACATGAAAAATGGCAGACATCCTCCATCTTCTATGAGGCCACAGAAGAGGTCACAGTAACGTTGGAACTATCATTTCAACCCTGAGGATACAAAGGAGCCTTCGCAGACTCATAGGAGCTAATGCAGAGTAAAGAGAGCAGAACTAGGAAAACAACATCCATAATGACTACGAAAATGGAAATGAAAAAAACTACTAAAACAAAGCTGGACACTCTCAAATTATGAAGACCCCAGCTTTACCCCAGAAGAGATGACAAAACAATGTGTTCTCCTTTCCTTAAAAGAGGGTGGAGGAATATGGGAGCAGAGTGTCGCATACACTGTCAAGTGTATCCATAAATAAATTACTAAATCTAGAGCTGGAAGAGATCTCCGGGGCTACCTAGTCCAAACAGATGAGGAAAATGGAGCATGAGGAATTTAAATGATTTGTCCAAGATTATACAAAAAGTAAAGTCAAAGGCAATATTTGAACCCAAGTCCTTTGTCTCCAAGATCAGTGTTCTTTATTTAGTTTTGCTTAACAAAGAGTTGATATTAGAGTGGCAGAATAGAAATGACTATGATATAAAAACAAAAAGCAGCAATAAAATGTTAATTAAAATAAAAGAGGCTTCATGGAATAACTGCTCTTTCAGGGATCACAAGCACAGCTACTGAAGAGCCAGAGAGGAAAGTTCTTGCCACCAAAGTCCTTGTCACTGTCAAATGGTTCGACTTTAAACACTGATATCATTTTGTCAGCGAAAATGACATTAAAAAGAGGCATCCCCATCTGCTTTGCCGCTGCCCTCTGTGGATCCACAGGACTTTCCAATCTGACTTGTGTTGTCTCCTCCATTAGAGTAGGAGCTCCTTGAGATGTGGGACTGTCTTCCAAAACACAGTCACCATTTAATAACTGCTTTATTTATTTATTTATTCATTAATTCAATAAAAAGGAAAGCTTCCTGCTTCCTTCTCTTTTCCTCCTCCCTGCCCTAATCATATTGCAGGCCTATGCTAAGACAGCGCTGCCCATTTCTATGCTTCCCATAAAAGGGGATTTGTTCTGTGAAATTTGGATTCTATCACAGGTCAGCACTTGAGGACTTAGAGGGCCATATATGGCCTGGAGGCCACAGGTTCCCCACTCCTGCATAGCTTCTGGGAATCTATAGAAAAAACCTATCTTCCACAAGGTTCAACCAATCAGAGAGCTCTGGAATTTCCAGGACCTTGGTTGTTATCATTAGTTTCAGTTTCTTCTGTGCAAGAAGGAGACCAGAAAGCAGCTCTTCCCCAAAGCCAAGGTCAGCCTTTCTAGGCATAGCTCACTCAAATCTTGGCCCTCTGCTAAGCCTCCTACACTTCCCCCCTTCCACCTGAAACCTTATTAAACCCAGGCCTGCTCAGGTCCCACCTGAATTGAATATAATCCACAGAGTGGCAAAGAAGAGTCCTGGGCTACCCCTTTCCACCATCATCTCCTCTTCCTCTTCTCACAACTTGCCAGGGTCTTCCATTTGGACAGTCTCCCTTGGGTGATTTGCACATTTGTTCTTCTTCCATTAAGCACATTACTAATTGCCAGGCACTGTGCTAATCACTAGGGATACAAAGAATGGTGAAAGAGAGTCCCTGCCCTCAAAGAGCTTACTATCGAATTCAAGAGACAACCAGCTATGTACAAACAAGATAGACACAGGAGAAATTGGAAACAATCAACAAAAGGAAGGCCCTAGAATTAAGTATTAAACATTATGTAATAATAAAATATTAAATGTTGATATATAATATATTAAATAGTATATCTAACATATACGATATGACATGAAATTTTAATATATAAAATTCCTTGAGAGGAAGGTTAGCACTACAGAAGAGAAGCTGGGTTGGGTGGGGACACTACAATTGTTTCCAAGTACATAGAGAAGAGATTCAACTTGTTCTGTTTGGTGCCAGAGGGCAGAACGGGAGCGATGGGAGGATGAATCTTCAGAGAAGCCAACTTAGGCTTCACGTCAAGAAGTCAGCAAGCATGTCAAGTGTTTATGATGTGCCAGGCACTGGGATGAACATTGGGGATAGTAAAAAAAAAAAGCAAAGCCAGTTGATGGCAGAAAAATTTCCTAATGATTAGAATTGCCCAAGAGAAAGGGCTGCCCTGGGAAGGGGTGGACTCCCCCCCACCAAAAAAATGGTCTTCAAAGAGAGGCGGATGAGTCTTTATCTCCTGCACTATAGTAGTGGGGATTCCTTTCAGCTGTGGTTTGGACCAAATGTCTCTTCTGATTCTCAAAGTCTGTGATCTTTCTTTTCCCAGCACGAGGTACTGGAGACAACAAATACTCATTAAATGTTTTATCAATAGATGGATAGGTGGATGAATGGATGGATGGATGCATAGGTAGATGGACAGATGCTTGAATAGATGGATAGATGGACAGGGAAACAGGGAACCCACATGCTAGGCCCAGCTAACCCACAAACCTACTGTGTGACCTTTGGCAAGTAACTTCTCTCTAGGCATCAGTTTTCCCATTTGTAAAATGGATAAAGTTGTGGGGGTTGGGCATGTTGGACAAGATCCTTTGGGTCTCTTTTGCCTCTGACTCTCTACAGCTCCTGGGTTATGCTTGTTTATGGTACAAAATCTAAGGAGCAATGGCAACCTTTGCATACATTAAGGAAGGAAAGCAGATGGCCATGCCTCAGGACAGCCTGATTCTCTGCCAAGCTGGCTCCAGGAAAAGAGCCAGCCCTTGCCCCAAATCCTTTCTGATTCAAAACTCTTCAATAATAAGAATTATAATTATAGCTAGCAACTCTAAAGTTTGCAACTGCTTTACCTGTTATCTCATTGGATCCTCACAACAACCCTGTGAAGGAAGTATTATCCCCACTTTACAGAAGGGAAACCAAGGCAGAGAGAGGTCAAGTGACTTAGGGTCACACAGCTGAGAAATGTCCGAGACAAGATTTAAACTCAACTGTTCCTGACTCTGAATCCAACACTCCATCTGCTTTGGCACCTGACTGCCCAAGGGAAGAGTGGTAGGCAGTCTTATTTCTCAGGGAAAAGAGGAAAATGAGATTAACCCACTGGCCCCCCAGGAGAATATGGCTGACTCCCCGTTGAGCTGCTCAGAGAAGAGAGGAAAGTGGGGCTAATTCACTGGCTACCCACAAGAGAGGCTGGCTGACTGTCTCTGCTGAACATCTTCCCAGAGGAGAAAAGGGCCCCAAAGAATTACCCAGAGCTAGGACATGGGCTCTGTCTATTTTCACCTACCAAAACCTCAGCCCTAGCCCTAGGCCAGTAAATCTCATGTCCAGCAGCAGAGCTGTTTCCTGCATAAATCAGGAAAAACCCGGCCTCTGAGTGCCACCTGATCTTGAATTTTCAGAATCGCTTCGTACATTAATTTACTACATCAATAATTTCCATACGAGGATGTTGTCAAGTAAGAAATACGGGGTGTGCTGACGGAGGCAGAGCTGCTGGGGATGATAAAAGGCCTGGCTTTCAGGGGAGACATAAAAACACTCAAACCACAACAGAAGATGCTGAAGAAATAATTACACTGAGTGATGCCAACTGTTGAGTGACTGGAAGAGCCCCAACCTGAGAATGCGATTCACACAATCAGCAATTAATAGCTTAGCTGCGCTGGACCTTTTACTGAGAGACAGAGCTCAGAGCCCAGTCACACTGGGCCCAGCTGATCTGCAGGCTTCCTAGGAGCCACCACCTGCCTGGTGTCATCTGAAGAGTACCATTTTCCTAATGGGGAGATCCCCAGGGTGGTTAGCAATTCTCTAATATGGTCTAGTCCTGAGAAGCATTAAATCATAAAGCTTGGCTTCTTTCATGGTGGGGGGAAGGGTAGAGAGAAAGGGCCTTAGAGAATTTCAGAACTAGGAGGCACCTTAGAGATAATCTAGTCCAACACTCTCTTGGGAAAACTGAGGCCCAGAAATATCAAGAGACTTGCCCAAGGTCACAGAGCTCCTAAGTATCTCGTCCAATCTCCCAGCAGCCAGGGAATTCAAACTACTGGGGAAGGGATTAAAGCAGGCAGCTAGATTGAAATTGCTTTGGGGAGATAAAAACCTAAATTCAGGTTGACAGGCCATTATGGAAGATTGTTATTTTACAATGAAATTTACAAAATGCAGTGACAGAAGATTCCAGCCACTTACATGCTGAGCCAGAGCACAGGCGGCTTAATTGGGGCCCCTTCCTGGGAGGGCCTGCTCACATACAGTGTACCAGGAGCCTGCCCTTCAGTAGCATGGCAGCTCTGCCCAAATCTTGCGCAGGATGGGGCAAAATGCAGCATCTTCATCATCCTTTGCTGGGGGTAGGAGTGGGTCGGGGAAGGGCCTCTGTGGTTGGTTGATCTTGACCACCTGAAGTCCATGTCCTCCTGGCCTTGTTCCAAAGTCATTTCCTCTGTGGGGAAGGTCTAAGCAGTAAAACTATCCCTGGAGCAAAAACCTGGAGTATTCGTACTGTAGGTCAAGGGGAAGATGGCCAATAGATTCCCTGATAGATTCTGAGCTGCTCCTTTAGCATTGGCATCTGCAACCATGAGCCATCTCTGCTCTAACTAAACCAAATCCTGGTCTTCACGGGACAGCAAATACTCAGGCATTAGTTTTCTATAATCAAAATCACAAAAGTGTCAGAGTTTGAAGTGGCGATGGAGATTGATGAATCAATGAGCATTTCCTAAGCATCTACTATATGATAAGCAAGCAGGTAGATGGTGCAGTGGGTGGAGCGCTGGGCCTGGAGTTGGGAAGACCTGAGTTCAAATCTGCCCTCAAACACTTACTGACTGTATGATCCTGGACAAGTTACTTAGCTTTTTACCTCAGTCTCCCCATCTGTAAAATGAGCTGGAGAAGGAAATGGCAAAGCTATCCAGTATCTTTGCCAAGAAAACCCCAAAAAGAGTCAGAAAGAGTCAGACATGACTGAAAAACAACTAAACATACAAACACACATATGATAAGCACGGGGGATACAAGTACAATGAATGAAACAATTCTTACTCATGAGAAACTCACTTTCCTTTGGGGGGGGAGGAACAGGATATACATGCACAAAGAACATATAAAGAGGATAATCACCAATAAATACAAAATAATTTAGGAGGGAAGGAAGTAGCATTTAGGACTCCAGAAACCCGGAAGCAGAAGGTGGTGCTTGAGCTTCATCTTAAGAGCAGTAAGGAATCCTATAAGATGGAGGTGAGGAGGAAACGGATTCCAGGCATGAGGAACAGCCAATGCAAAGGCACAGAGATGGGAGATCATGGGAGTGTTATGAATGAGGAAGAGTAAGAAGATCATTTGGCTGGAATGATGGGTGTGTGAAGGGGAGCAGTCTATACTAAGGCTGGAGAGAAAAGTTGGAGTCAGGTAGTGAAAAGCTTTAAATGCTATCAAGTGGCATCCTAGAGCAAGCGATCTTAAGCTGGGGTTCATTGAACCCCAAGAGATGTGTGGATAGTTTTCAGGGGGACTGTGAACTTGGATGGGGAAAATTACATCATTATTTTCACTAACCTCTGACTGAAATTTAATATTTCCTTCTAATCATTAAAACATGATTCTGAGAGGGGGTCTCTAGGTTTCACCAAAGGGGTCCGGGACCCAAAAAAGGTTAAAAACCCCTGTGCTACAGGTAACAGGGAGCCAGTTGAGTTTATTAAACAGGGAAGTGACATGCTTAAACCTGTGCTTTAGGAAAATGCCCCAGGCAGTTGTACACAGGATGGCCTGGAGTATAGAGAGACTTAGTAGGAAGATGTAATTTAAGAATGCCTCCAAGTGCCAAGCAAATTTTTCAATTGATATACCCAGTCCTTCCACAGGAAGGCAATAACTTAGGTGAGAGGTGACAAGGCCCTGAGCTAAAGTGAAATGGTTAGATGTGAGATATGTTGTAGAGATAGAAGCAACAAGATACAGCAACCGATTGGATAGGAGAGGTGAGTCAGGATGAGGAGTCAAGAACCTTGCACACCTGGGAGACTGGGAGAATGGCAATGCCACACTACATGAAAAAGGCCAGCCCAGATTCTTCATTTTACAGAGGTCAAGTAACTTGCCCAAGGTCCTACAGCGACTAAGTAGAAGAGCCAGAACTCAGCCCCTGGATTTCTGATGCCAAGAGCTCAGTGCTCTTTCCACTACATCATCTCGTTCCTCCCACAATCCCCCAACCACACTTTGTATTTCTGCAGTGATCTCCCATGATGCACTCTGGCCATCTTCATGCCTAGCCAATGGCTGAATTAGTTCCCCTACCTCCACCCCCCCCCCCCACACACACCTTCTGCTCTCTACCTCTTGTTTTATGAACAATGATAAAATCAACAATAGTCCCTGGAAAGCACATGCTGACAGTCACCATCCCTCTGACTCCCTGACCAAAACACCAATTCTTGGCTATTCGATGGCAGAGACTGCCCTTTTTTCTTTTTTCTCTTTGTATTGCCAGCATTTAACACAATGCCTGGCACATTGCAGGTGCTTAAAAGCCCTGTTTCATGGTTAATATGGAAATATGTTTTGAATGACTTCACATGAATAATTGATGTCATATTGCTTGCCTTCTCAATAGGTGGGGGAAGGAAGGAGACAATTTGTAAATGAATTTTTTAAAAAAATGATGTTGTAAACAAACAAGTTTTTTAAAAAGAAATGTTATTTCATTTCATTCATCCTGAAAAGGTTAGGCTGATCATTGGTGTTTCAACTGAAGTCATAACCAAGCATAGACCAAGCAACAAGATGCTCAAGGACTTCTTGAGCTTTTACTATATGCGGGACACCAGCCAAAGTAGTACCATGGAGAGAGGCACTCCCAGGTTGCTATGCTAAGACGGTAAACATGTAGGTAGTGGGGAGTCATACTCTGGAGAGTTCAGAGTCTCCCTTCTTTGTACAAGCCTCTCAACCCTCTTTCATTCATTCAGGAAATACCTGCTTGGCCAGGCAGTGTGCTAGGAGCCCTAGCTCTTTGCCTCAATTTTCTCAACACAAAGCTGGTGAGAAATTTCCTCAACACAAAGAGGCAGGTGCCCTAGGTTCTACAGGGTGTCCCTAAAGTCTGGACACATAAGCAAAAATGCATATTTTGAAACATTTGGAATATTATCAGACCTTAGCCCCTTTGACTTCTTTTTCTGGGGTGTGCTAAAGAAGAAGGTGTACTCAATGAAAATCACAGATGCAACACACTGGATTGAACACATAAAGAGTGAACGTGCTAAAATTGACGGCAATGTGGAGTTATTGCATCGAGTTCATGTGAATCTTGCAAAGCACATCAACCTTTGCATAACAAATGATGGAAATCATATTGAAGATGTTATTTGTTAATATTCCAATTAAGTAAAATGTTGCTGAAAATTTCATTCATTTCATTTCTTGAAAATATGCATTTTGCCTATGTGTCCAGACTTTAGGAACACCCTGCAGAGTTCTGGCTCTGCTCCTCATTCACTGTGTGATCTTAAACAAGTGACTTCTCCTTTCGGAGCCTTGGTTTCCTCCTTTGTAAAATGAAAGGATGGACTAGGCTGTGGCTGTGATCCATGTCAAAGGGACCATGATTCTAGTCAATAAAGATTCAGCACATATTTCCTGGTATCGATTATGGCTAGCTCCCTGTGGACACCATGGGGAAGAGGGACTTGGAGATTCTTAAGACATGGTTCTTGTCTCCACAGAACTTACAGTTTCTAATAATGACATGACTTATGCAGCATCCCCCCTGGAGCTGCCAAACTGATATTCCTAAAGCCTAGATCTAACCATGCCACTCCCCAGCTCAAGGCACTTCAATGACTACTAGCAACATCCCTCAAGAAGAACATCACCCAAATAGTTTTAACTTCTGGTGTAGCAAAGAACTGGAAAAAATTAGATACCTGGATAAGTAAATTAGTCAGTGGCCAATTGTGGGGCACAGATGCCACAGAATATTACTTTGCCATAAGAAATTATGAATCTGAAGTGCTTAGAGGAGTATGAGAAGATGTGAACTAAGGCAGAGTGAAGTAGACAAAACCAAGACAATGAGATGCACAGTGACTACAGTGCACTTAAGCAGAGTAGCTGGGTGGCACAATGGGTTAAGCACTGGGTTCTGGAGTCAGAAAGACCTGAGTTCAAATTTATTCTCAGACACTGTAATTCTCAGATACTGTAATCCTGGGAAATCATTTAACCTGTCTGCCTCAGTTTCCTCAACTGTAAAGTGGGGATTGTAATACTACCTACCTCCCTGGGCTGTTGTATTAGATGAGGCAATAATTGTAAAGCACCTAGCATGCAGAAGGTACTTAATAAAAGCTTATTTCCTTCCTTCTTCCTAAACAGAACAAAAAAATGACAAAAGATGAAACTGAACACTGGTTAATTATAAGGAAGAAGCTTGGCCCTACAGAAGAAGTGAGAAAACATGTTTGAAATATTGCATATACTATCAGAGTCATTTGATATGCTGGTTAGTTTTGTTGAATAGATTTTTTTCTCTTTCATTTTTTATTCTTTTTAATAAGCAGCCAGGTGGTGTAGTGAATACAGCACTGAGCTGGCAGTCAGGGAGATCTGGGTTCAAATCTGGCCTCAGACACTATTACCTGTGTGACCCTGGGCAAGTCATTTAACCTCTGCCACAGTTTTCTCATTTGTAAAATGGGACCATAATAGCATCTGCCACCAAGGATTGTTGTGAGGTTCAAATGAGGTAATAATTGTAAAGAGCTTATGTCTGGCACATAGTAGGTGTCAGACTAACATTTAACTAACATTTACATAATTTTAGTTATTATTACAACCAATAACTTGTTAGGGAGGGAAGAGAAGGATATTTGGAATATATATTTGGAAATAAAGATGATGTAGGAACAAAAGATATCAATAAAAAAGAAGTTGCAACAGCTCCTTATTACTTCTAGAACCAAAGGCAAAACTCTTCTGTTTGGCATTTAAAGCACCTTATAACTTGGATATGGCCCATCCTTCTAGACCTATTTACATTAATACCTTCCTCTACGCATGCCTGCACATACACACACACACACACACACACACACACACACACACACACATGCACACAGAGTACATTCTAGTTAAATTAGCCTATATGCAGTTCCCTGAAATTGATAATAAATCTCCTGCCTCCACGCCTTTGCAGCAGTCATCCCCCAGGCTATCCCTCCTCACATCTATCTCTTGGAACTCCCATCTCTCTTCAAGGCTCAGTTTAGGTGACATGGCCCATGAAGCCCTTTCCTGATACCCTAAGGTGTTAATGTTGTTCCCACTTTTCTATATTTATTCCATATATATTTTATATTTATTTCTGTGAACATGTTATCTCCCCTCGGTAGAATATAAGCTTCATGAAAGCAGGAACTATTTGTTTGTGTCTGGGTATCCTCCGCACCCAACACAGTGTCTTGTCTATGGCAAGCACTTGTTGCTACAGTTCAGAAAGGCCCCCACACATTAGACAGACCCTCTTGGCTGATATGAATAAGAGTAGAACCGGACTGGGAGGCATGGACAGGTTACAATCTGCATGACTTCAGACAGTGCCCATATTGATGAGCTCACAGAGCTGTTGAAGGACTAAGTATTCCCAGCATTCAACATGGGGTTCCTATGCGGCCCCATAGGGCTTAATAAAAGTTTGTCATATACCTTCCATCTACCCTCTCTTTATCTTGTATGTGTCATTTGATGTAGATCTTGTCTCCTCCATCTGAATTTAAGCTCCTTGAGGGCACGGACTATTCTGGTGTTTCTTGATAGCTGCAGGCCTGGTTCAGTGCTTGGCACATACATAACAAGTGCTTAATAAATGTTTGTTGATGCATGAATTGGTTAAAGTATCTTGGGGCAGCTAGGCAGCAGTGTATAGAGCACCTGCCCTGGAGTCAGGAGGACCTGAGTTCAAATATGACCTCAGACACCTGACACTTATTACTTATATGACTCTGGGCAAGTCACTTAACCCCAACTGCCTTGCAAAAATAATAATAATAATAATAATAATAATAATAATAATGTATCTTGAAGATTGGTGGGGACCAACCACAAAGTAACCTGAAAAGCAGAAGAAACCCTGGTTTCTAGCATAATTGCTCTGCCACACCTTAAGATGTATGTCACCCACTAACACAAAATCATGAAATTCAGAGTTGGAAGGAACTTTAGAATTCACCTCATCCAACCTTATCTGATGCATGAATCCTTTCTAGCCCATCTCTGGTTTCTTTTTTTTGGTTTTTGGCAGGGCAATTGGGGTTAAGTGACTTGCCCAAGGTCACATAGCTAGTACACGTGTCAAGTGTCTGAGGCCTGATTTGAACTCAGGTCCTCCTGACTCCAGGGCCAGGGCTCTACTCACTGTGCCACCTAGCTGTCCCACCCTAGCCCATCTCTGACAATTCAGCATCCAACTGGAGCTCTCTCTCCATTATTCCCAACAGAGGGTGATCTCTCTGACCATCCCCAATGCTCTTACCCGTGAATCCCAATCTGGAGATGCCATCTGGCTTCACAAATAGGACACCCCTGCTCTGAAACTGTTTCATGAGCGTGACCTTATTTGTGGCTCTGTGTCTGACCTACCCAGATTGGTAAGGGAGGAGATGGAAATAAACATCAAGTGCATTACAGGACAGGGTCCCCATACCATGTGCTCACCAAAGATGGTTGGGTAAGGAGAACTGGTCTCCAAAACCTCTCCATTCCTATCCTTTACTTCTTTTGCTATAGTACACATATAGTACATCACTGGCAGCTGAGAGCATAGCTGCCAGTTTAGAAATGGGTCCAATGATGTATTCAGAAGTATGTCTAAGTGGCCTTCCTGCTTCCACTGAGGCTGGGCCTCATCTGCACAATACAAGTGAACCAGACTAACTTCTACATTGCTCTCTGGATCCCATCTCTCACACAACATTGACAGGAAAAAGACCAAGTACAAAAAGCTCCTTCTTAGGTACCCAGGTGAGTTACAATGCACCACAGGGGAAGTGCTGATAAAAATCACGTTACAAAAGCCAATTCCCTATAATCCTCTTTGCCACCAGCCCAGAGGGGCCCTTGATGAAGAAATCCCTGGTCCCTACCATCCCGGAAAGTGGAGCTGACAGCTGGTGAGAAGACATCTCCATCTAAGCCACTGTCCCATCATGGCCTGGACCACTTTCAGAAAGTCTTCAGCTGCTGTTGCTGCTGCTTCTCCAGCATAGATCTTTTACAAAACCTTCAGACTGCACTTCAATTGATTTCCTGGCTCTCTCTCTTTCATTTATTTTCTGTGTTAAGAGCCTGGCAAGGCTTTCTTAAACATTAATCAGGCTGAGTTCATTGAGCTTTTTATGCTTTGATACACACACACACACACACACACACACACACACACACACACACACACCCCAGCTTCTTGTAGCAAGATGGATTTTTAGTGACTTAATTTTTAAACATTACTTCAAATGTGGGAGAGTTATAGCTCAGGTCCTTTGATGCCTATCATTGTTTTTTTAAGTATCCACTTTAAAATTTCAAATTGAACATTAATACAAACAACTAAGTGTGCTTAGTGACCACTTATTTTAATTATGATAGAATCCCAGATGTAGTTGGAAGGGACCTCAGAGGTCAAGCTAGTCCAAATCCCTCATTTTACAAATTAGGGAAATCAGGCCCACAGGTGTTAAGTGACTTTCTCAAGGTCACAGAGGCAGTAAGCATCGGTGGTAGGATTTGAACCCAGGTCCTCTGCCTCAAAAGCCAGTATTCTTTCCATTGTCTCATGCTGTCAAATGAAGTATTTCAATCCCTCCAACTTCTGTAAGGATTCTTTGTCCATCCACACTCATTCACTTTTCCTGGCATGATCATCATCACTGTGTGCGTCTTTATTCTAAATTCTGCTTTTTAAAAAAATTTCATTGTTTCATAAAGTTCTTCCCAGATTTCTTTGTATTCCTCATACTTGTTGGTCTTAATTGCATTGTAATATTCCATGACATTAATATCCTATCGCCTTTTCAGACTGTAAGCTTCATGAGGGCAAGGGCCAAGGCTTATGTAATCCCGTATCTCCCCCCCACCGAACACAACTGTCTCTCAACAATTGAAAATGAGTAGGTCAAGAGACAAGTGCATGGTGGGTATGGTCAGACATATAACCAACAAGTAGCTTCAAAGAATAATAGGAATAAAAGATGTCATCAGGAACATATAGGATAGGAAGAGAACACTGGCTGGTTATGTAGCGAGGTGAGCTGATGAGATGATTCATGTCTGAGAGCTCTGTTGGCAACCTTAAAGTCAGGGGAAATTGAGGAAAGTCTCTAGCATGCTTGTTGAATTGCTAGGACTACGAGGGATACAAAAATAATCTACAGCATTTATTAAGTATCTACTGTACACAGACACACTCTTCTCAGCTGTGAAGGAAATACAAAGATAAGATGAAGACCCAAACCCAGGGGAGGAGGACTAGGAGAAGGAGAAGAAGGAGGAGGAGAATATATAATAGCTCTGCCTGCCAAGCCTGGAAGCAACAGCATCTGCCACCCCAGATGTTTGGGTTCATGTTTACCTAATGGTTCTCGATGTCTCTTTTAAACACCAAATAGGTAGATTCTATGCACATGGCTGCAGCAGGCATTGCTTTCTACTGATTGCAGCACTAAGAGAACTAAAATAATCATTTCTAACAGCATTTGCACATTTAAGGAAAAGGGTACTTTACAAGTGTTAAAAAATTTCCTTCACATTCATTACCCCATTTGACCCTCATGACAGCCCAGTGGGGGAAAGGAGGCAGGAGTAATTAGGCCCATGTTTTAAAGTGACTGCCTCAATGTCTTATGCTAGCAAATGTCAGAGCTAGAGTCAGGGCCAGAACCTGAGTCTCTGTAGGTCCTCATTCAGCATTCTCTCCACTATATTCAGTAGCTTCTGCCTTTGGGAATCTACCCTAAAAACCTATAGCTCAAGCTCTCTGCTTTGGGAGAGAGTTGGGGTTGACTGGTCACCATGCCCACAGAACCAAGAATTTTAGTGTGTGAATTTGTCTCTACCACAATAGACATCTGTGATTTACTAAACTGTTGTCCAGTACACTCTGTCTATAACTCCACAAAGCCCAAGAGCTAGGTCACCAGGGGGCCCAGGAATTCCAATCTGGAACCTGGGGTTTTCAATGCTATCTCGCTCCAGAACTAAGCTTCCTTCTTTCAGCTCACATTTTGCTATCACAATAAGGCAACTAGAAGGTGTCAAAACACAGGCTATTATGACCTCTGGGCAGACATCTTGCAGCAACCTGCCTGGGGGTATTAGAATGTCTCAGCTACCAACACTCGGGCTCCATCCCTGCTCACTTCCAAAGACAGGCGACAGGATGAGAAGGGGCCACCGCAGTTCTTTTTTCCACTTAGTATGTGGCTCAGGAGATACACTGGCCATATGGGCTCAGGTTGTCCCTCTTTGAGCCTTTTATGGGGAAAAGAACTGATACTCATTCCAATTTTGAATCGAAGTTAGAAATCAGTGTCTTACAGAAACAATCCTTTTGTTTTTCTTTCCCAGAAAGCTGAAAAATCTCATCTGGCTGCTAAACTTAGGGGCTGGTTCTTTGATCCAAGGCACATCTGTCCAGCCCCGCCATTTGGTTTTGGAAATTGCAACGGATTTAAAGCTGGTTTCAAAAACTGCCATTAATCTGCTGGGGCACAGATGGCTACACCCTCCTCTGCATGTGAGTTGGCGGTAGCAGGAGAGCCTTGGGGGGCTGGGGGGTTCAGGTAAAGCCAGCATGCTTTGCACAGGCAGGCAAAGGCCTAGCAAGTTCTGATTTTAGGAAGAAGGCCTTGAGCACTTTGCACTCTTGATGGAGCCAAATTGATAACAGAGGTCAGCCACAGGGCCTCTGGAGGATAAGGGGAAACTCCCCTGAAACTGACAATGGACCGCAGCTGGGAGGCATTGAGGGTGCATTTTGGGTAAATGCCTTGGACTTGGTGTTAGAAAGACCTGAATTCACATTCTTCATCAGGCGCTTACTAGCTGTGTGACCTTGGGCAAGCAACAATTATTCTCAGTCACGGTTTCCTCATCTATAAAATGCAGATATTAATAGCATCCACTTCACATGGTTGTTTTTTGTTGCTGCTCAGTTGTTTTGGTTGCGTCCAACTCTTTGTGACCCCTTTTTGGGGGGTTTCCTTGGCTAAGATAGTGGAGTATTTGCCATTTCCTTCTCCAGCTTTTTTGACAGGTGAGGAACTGAGGCAAACAGGGTTAAGTGACTTGCCCAGGTCACACAGCTAGTAAGTGTCTGAGGCCAGATTTGAACTCAGGAAGGTAAGTTTTCCTGATTCCAAGCCCAGTGCTCTATCCACTGAAGTGAGATCTATAGGGTAGAACGCTTTGCATACTTTATAATTTACTACATGACTGTCCAACCTTAGGTTTTTATTGAAATAATAGACAATATATTTTGATTTGTCATTTTAATGAGAGCTCTGCTGTAGCTCAGTTTCTTTTACTAAAGCATTTATGTAAATTTCTATGCTTGTAGGCAGGCCACATAAATCACACTGTGGGCCACGTTTTGGACAGCCCTGATTTACTATATGAATACTAGCTTATTACTATATTATTATTATTAATTCAATAAACATTAGCTTTCCTTAGGTGCTAAGCTCTGTCCTAGGTGCTAAGCTCTGTCCTTGGTGCTGGAGCAGGTGCTGGAATGAAGAATGGCAGTCACTAACTAGCCTCAAGAAACATATTCCAAGAGGGGAGATAGGACAAGTAAACACATGAGTGTGAAGGTAGAATGTGATGGGGGCAAAGGTAAAGAAAAATAAAAAATAAGGGTGCTTACTTTCAGATCAGGGGATCAGCAAAGACTTCAGAGAGAAGATGGCACCTGGCCAGGTCTTGAAGGAAGAGAAGGACTTCTACAGGCAGAATGATGAGTGTGCACTCCAGGCATGGGGGCAGCCTGTGTGCATCTATGGAGAGGGCATGAAGAGTGTGGGACTAGATCAGGAAAGAGCCAGGAATCCAGTTTTGCTGGAATGTGGAAAGTGAGAAGTGAAATAAGGTAGGTTGGATGGAGATTGTGAAAGGCCTTAAGAACTGACCTTAAGAGACTTAATTGGGATAGTAACCTGGACCAGCATATAGCTATGGAATGGCATGCCTTATTCACAAATAATGTCGATAAATAAATAATGTAGATGAAATAATAAATAATTTAAGTGTATAAATATGAATAAATATATTATATATAAATAAATAAAATTTTAAAAATAAAATAAATAATGTAGATAAAAGTAGCAGAGGAGATGATATACTTGTACTGAAATCCTGGAACCCAAAAGAAAAGGATGCCCAAAGGGAGAAAAAACAGTGATAGTCATATGAGTACTCTCAATACCACATAGACAGAAGGAAGAAATAGAAATGAGAGCCTAGAAGCAAGTAATGACAGCAACAATATTAATAGAATTTATATAGAGCTTTGAGATTAGCAAAGTACTCATCATAAATTTCTCATTTAATCAAAGGAGTAGGACTGCTGCTTGTGGTAAATAAGATAACAATAACAGACTACTCAGAGAGGGCAGAACTACTCAACTCCTATTTTCCTCTGTTTTCTCTACCAAGAAAAATAATCTTTGGATGGAAGGGATAAAACAAAAATGACTGAAAGGGAGTCAGAACCCAAGATAAATAGAGAGTAAGAGAACAGCTGCCAATGAGTGATTTCAAGTCATTAGGCCTGGCCAAATTATATCGCAGTATTCTTTAAGACAGGCATAACCTTTTCTGTGTCATGGACCCCTCTCCGGCAGCCTGGTAAAGCCTATGGACCCTTTTACAGAATAATGTTTTTAAATAATGGAAGAAAATGATCAATATGAGTTAGGTTAGTAAAAATAAAGATGTAATTATTTACCATCCAAGTTCACAGAGACCCCCACACACAAATCTATCCACAGACCCTTTGGATGTCCATAGACCCTAGGTTAAGAAGTCTTCTTCTAGGATCATATAAAAAATCCACTCAATGACATCTAAATCCCTTCACAAGGTGACTCTAGCCTGTCTTTCTAGACTTAGAATACACTCCTCTTTACAGACTCTATGTTCCAGCCAAATGGCCCTGTTACTGCTCCTCAGAAATGACACTCCATCTCCCACCTCTGTGCCCAGGCACTGCTTGTTCCCATACCTGGAATGCACTTCCTCCTTGCCTCCTCCTTTAAAGTAAAACTCTATTTGGAAATATTTTCCCATGACTGAACATGTATAACCTATATAAAATTTCTTGTCTTCTCAATGAGGAGGAAGAGGCAGGAGGAAGGGAAAGAATTTGGAACTCAAAACTTCTAAAAAGGAATGTTAAAAATTGTTTTACGTGTAATTGGAAAAAAATAAAATATTTAAAACTAAGCTCAAACATCTCATTCCACATGAAACTTTTCTTGACCTGCCAATCAGTGGCCTCCCTCCCCCAAACTACCTTGCATTTAACTTTCTATTTATTTGTATTGATTCTCATTATATGCATTCTGTATATACTTATGCAGGGTGTCCCAAAAGTGTCAGTGCAGTTTTAAGCTTTTTATAGCTTATTAAAATAGAAATGATGGGAACCCTAGAAAGAATTGACCACTCCACTTTTGATCTCATGTTAGAGAAGGAGAGAAAGCTGATTTTTAAAGGGTCCTGTTTTGGGTTTTTGTTGCTGTTGTTGAGTCATTTCAGTAGTGTCTGACTCTTCCTGACTCCATTTGGGATTTTCATGGCAAGGACACTCAAGTGGTTTGCCATTTCCTTCTCCAGCTCATTTGACAGATGAGGAATTGAGGCCAACAGGGTTAAGTAACTTACCCAGGGTCACATTGCTAGTAAGTGTCTGAGACCAGATTTGAACTGAGGAAGATGAATCTTCCTAGTTCCTAGCCCAGTGCTCTCTATCCACTGTGCTACTTAGCTGCCTTTTTTAAAGGTTGGATAGCTTTGATAGCTCAAAAGTGCACTAACATTTTTGGGACACTGTCTATATTCTTGTTGTCTTCCCCCATTAGAAGGTAAGCTTCTTTTAAGTACAGAGGTCAGCCACAGGGCCTCTGGAGGATAAGGGGAAACTCCCCTGAAACTGACAATGGACCGTAGCTGAGAGGCATTGAGGCATTCCATTCATTGTACCTATATCCCCAACACTTAGCCTAGCGCCTGGTAGATACTTAAATACTTGTTGACTGATATCCAGTATCCTTTCCAGGGTGTGTGTGTGTGTGTGTGTGTGTGTGTGTGTGTGTGTGTGTGTGTGTTTCTGATTCTACAAAACTGATGGCTGAGTATTGCTAGTCCCACTGAGATCAGATATAGTTTAGACAGAGAAGAGATGGTCCCTGGGGCAGGTGTTTGCGAGTCCCACATTAAGAAGTTCTGTTCTAAAAATGAGGATGTGTGATTGCTGAGTCACTGTCGATAATCTTGGATATGCTCCAGGATGAACTAAGAACAAAATGCAAGTGGATTTTCAAAAATAAAAGTAAGAAGAAGCCTAGTGCTGGGAAAAGTACATTGGTTTTCATAAAAAATATTTATAGCAGCACTTCTGACGGCAGCAGAGAATGAAACAAAGTTGATAGCCCCTAAGTGGGAGAACAGCTAAACAAAGTGAGGACTGAATGCAAAGGAATATTATAGGCCTGTAAGAAACAGATGGGCATCACAAATATGGAGAAACATGCAAAGAATTCTATGAACTGATACAAAGTGAAGTAAGGAAACAATTGACACAATCATCACAATAATGCAAATAGAAAGAATAATCACCACACTGCATACAATATCACATTTCTCTCAATGTATTAATAGGTTTTGCTGAATGTTTTCTTTTTTGAAAAAAGTTAGCTATAAGTGATGACTTTCTGCAACGGAAAAAGGAGTGATTCAGAGAGAAATACTGGCAACGTAAAAGCACAGGATATCAGTGGAAGTTTTTTTTTTTAAGTAAGTTGAAATTTTAAAAAAAGAAAGAGCACTAGATTTAGAGTCAAAACACCTGGGCTCAAAGCCTGCATCTGACACTACATGAGGACCTTGGGCCAGGCACTTAATCTTCCTGGGCCTCAGTTTCCTCATTTGTAAAATGAAGGGGTTGGACTAGATGGCTTGGAGGTCCTTTTCTACTCTATGAACCTATGAGTTAAAAAACTGTGTTAAGCCAAAAACCTTGCCTTTGATTCCTGCAAAGAGTTTGGGGTATGTTATTACAGGTCCAGTTAGTTAATATCTAGAAAAAAGAAGCAACGGTTCAAAAAGGACCAGCATGGCTCGGTCACGAGCATGAACAGGTCACGCCAGACTAATCCTATTTCTTTTTTAGACACAGTTATTGTCAGGCTGGTGCCACAGAGAGGTTGCCTTAATTTTAAAGAAGTGTTTGACAAAATATAGGCTGGACAGTCTTATGGTTAGGTGGATTTGGAGCTGGTTGAATGCTCGAACCAGTCATTAATGGTTCAATGTCAACTTGGAAAGAGGTCTCTAAGTCCAGATTGTTTGAAAATTTTTTCTTGGGCTTTGTGCTGGCTAGCAATTTATCAGTAACTAGAATGGGTGGTATGCTCCAACAAATTTGTAGATTACTAAGGCTAGAAGGGATGAGTAATATAAAACATGTCAGTTAGGAGACAAAAGTGTCTCAACCAGTTATGCCATTGGCTTGAATATAGTAAGACAAAATTTAATAAGGATAAGTTTAAAGACATGCTTAGGTTCAGAAAATTAAGTAGTTTAAGGTGGAGGGTGGGGATTATGGCTTGCAAGCAGTTCCTCTGACAAATATTTGCAGCGGTTAGTAGGGGTTAGTAGACAGCAAGCTCAAAATGAAGGAATACTATGACAAGGCAGTCAAAAGAACCAATATGATGTTAAACATCATTGACAGGCACAATGTCCAGGTCTAGGGAGGTGAAAGTTCCATTGTACTTCATTCTGATTGGACCACATCCAGAGTACCATGTTGACTTCTGGGAGCCACATTTTACGAAGGACACTGATAGACTGAAAGCATTAAGTGCAGGGCCAAAAAGAATAAGGAAAGGCTTTGAGATCATGCCATTGAGGACCAGCAGAAGGAAATGGAAATGTTTAGACTGAAAATGAAAAATCTTAAGGGAACATGATGGCTGGCTTAAAATATATGAAAAAGTGTCATGTGAAAGATGATTAGACTTGGTTGGGTTTTTTTGTCCTGAGAGGGTAATAATGTTGATCAGAGTTAAGAGGGGAAACTTGGATGCCTCAGGGGGTCCTTGGTTCCCTTCAGAGAGGTCTTCAAGCAAAGCCTGGATCACTGCTTGTTAGGAATGTTTTCAGGTTGGCTTACATGACTTCTGAGATGCCATCCAACCCAGAAATTCTGAAATTACAAGGTTTTCATGTTATCCCATAAGCATTAGGGATGCTCTTGATGACTTTTGATCAGAGAAGAAATATGATCAATTGAGTACATTATGAAGATTGTTTTTGTAATTGAATGATGGACATTGGCAACGGCAGCATGCTCATCAAGGCACAGGGGTGTTTCATTGGATCAGAGTGAACAGATCTTGGGTTCTTTCTCTGCTCCCAAATGCCATCCTTCCTGTCACCTCTGCAGTAACTAATTAGCAAATTGCTCCACGAGGCAATAAATATATTCCTCTTTGCTTCCAGTGACTGACTTAGCCTGGGGATGTGACAGTGCCCAAATCAACTGAGAGTTGATTTCAGTTTTTAAAAGCAACAATAACTTCTCTTTGTCAAATTGGATGGATGGCGCTTCTATGTTTATGCCAACTGTCACCTAATTCATCAAGATATGGAATGCAGTGTTCTTACTTGGAAATGGACACACCTTTCTTCTGAACCTGGTCTTGGCACAATGAACCCTCTGAGTCAGAAACCTAACCAGGTACTCAGAGAAACATTCTGGCCCCAGAGAAATTAACTTGACCTTTGGTATGTGGGGTTTTTTTGTTGTCTGTGTGTAGGGGTAGGGAGGATTGTTGTTTTAATTTTTTTAAAGCCCCACTACAAGGAATATGTCCCAAGGAAGTCAAGCACAGAAATAAAAGTCACACACATACCAAAATATTCAAAGTAATATTTTCTTTGGAAACAAAATTAGTGTCCATCAACTGGGAAATGTTTGAAAAATTATAGCTCCTGGATGTTATGGAATATTACCACACCATAAAAAAGACAGATACAAGGAATTCAGAGAAGCACGGGAAGATTTGTATGAACTGATGCAGTGGAGGGGAACTAAGAGAACAAGATTTACTAAAATGTTGTAAATTTTAAAAACTAATACTAAAGATGGGAATAGTCAGTGTTGTAGGGGTTGTGGAAATTCTGGCACTCTAACTGTTGATGGAGCTTTGAATCAGCAAAGCAATTTTGACAATGCTAAGAAAGTGACTAAGATGCTAAGATGTTTATACTGTCTGGCCTAGAGTTCTCACTGCTAGGTATATACCTGAGAAGTCAGTGACAGAAAAAAAGGTCCCAAATAAACTACAATATTCATAGTAGCACTTTCTGTAGTAGCAAAAGAATTAGAACCAAAGTGGGCACCCATAAGTTGAGAAATGGCTAAATAAATTGTGGCACATATGTTAAACAGAATATTATCATACCATAAGAGATGATGAATGTGAATGTCACAGGGTGAGCAGTGGAAGACTGGATAGTAGGCCCAGTCCTTATGAGCATGTGCAGCATTCTCTGCTGATGCAATCCTTACATAGACTTCTGAGCATCCAGTCTATTTACCATAGGAAGAAGAAAAACCTTTTGATTGGAAGTTGAGCCTGAACTGAGCCTCCCTACAAGAGGCACTAACCAGATGATTTGAACCCTCAAGTCCAGCTGGTTCTAATTGGGGCAGTATGCATTAAGACTGGGTAGAGAGAGGTCTTGGTCCCTCTCCACCCTGGCCAACATATGGCCTGTGAATACAGACAATTATCTGTTCCCTTCCTCTGTAGATTTGTTCTTTCTTGTGTTTGTCCTTCGTCTTTGAAGAGGACCATGACATCAGGGAAATGATGACATGACTTTGATCTGAGTGAGGGAGGGCTGTGCAAGGTCACCAGACTCACTTTATCCTCCAGAGCCATCTGGGTCCAGTGGCCTGATATTCACCAGGATGACTGGAGATGGCCCAGGATGCATTGGAGGACCCTGGCCCTTTTAGACTAAGGCCTTTTCAGATTCTCACTTTGAGTGAGGTCATGCCCATTCAGTGAATAGGCCTCTTTAAGAAGTTAATCAAGGGATGGCCCCTTTAACCAAAACTCAAAAAAAAAATCAAACTGGGAGGGGAAGACGCTCAGGGTTTCTGACCAAAAGAGAAACAGTTACTATTTAGTATTTACTTTCACTCTGCGCTAAGAGGGCAGGGACCTATTGTCCAATCTATGAGCTCCAGAGTGAACTGGGTTTAAGGCTTGGTTTTTGAGAAAGAAACCTAGGCAGTAAACCGAACTTCAACCTTGTAAACTTCAAAAGGTCCAGAGACTGAGCCTTGAGAGGTCTAGGAGCTGGAGTCCGAATGTCTCTACGAAATGCTGAGCCAGTGAAGAGCAAAGTCCCTAAGTGACCTGCTTGACACAGCCAAGCATGGATTGAAGGCAGCCAAGAGGAAAATATAGTGACACATTCATCAGCTACACAACATACAGAAGTAAATGTGGTGAGGGCAAATGCTTTGTAGCATCTGCTTTAAGATTGTGCCCATTCTCTCAACGGACTGAGGTGACATAACCCTAAGTGTTCTGGGAACGATTTGTAACTTCTGTTCTTGGTATATGTCCTCATTAAATAACCCTTGACAAAAAACAGTTTAGATCAATTCATAAAATGATATACTGGGGCACTAATTACTGGAGTTGACCAATGACATAAGGGACATGCCAACCATAATTGGAGACTGATATTGGGGAGGAGGTACTGAAATGGGGGCTCAAACAGATGGCACTAGAGAAAGGCACCATCAAACCCTTAGAGGTATCCATAGAACTTTGGAGAAGACAGGACATGACTCTGGGAACCCAAAATCAGTGTGAGCTTTGGGATAAGGACCCTCAGAGTTTATAAAAGCTGCACGAAGAGTTCAGTGAAACATGGGAAGACAGATGAACTGATGTAGAATGAAGCAGGTAGAATTTTGAAAATATGGTAATAAAATTAGCATTTATATAACCCTTTGACAGGCAGCTAGGTGGTGCAGTGGGTATAGTACCAGGCCTACAGTGAGAAAGACTCATCTTCCCGAGTACAAATCTGGCCTCAGACACTACTAGCTTTGTGACCCTGGGCAAGTCACTTAACCCTGCTTGCCTCAGTTTCCTCATCTTTAAAATGAGCTGGAGAAGGAAATAGCAAATCACTTTAGTATCTCTGCTAAGAAAACCCTGAATGGGGTTATGAAGGATCAGATGTGACTAAAAACATGACTGAAACAACATAACCTTTTAAGGTAAGCAAAGCACTATATATATATGCATATATATATATATACACATGTAATATAATTTGATTTAAAAGTATATGTGTATACATACTCATTCACATACACACACATAATGACCACAACAATGTAAATGGAAAAAAAGACATTAATAACGACCAGCTTGGTGAAAGGAGATACGCTCTGCCTGGGATCATTACCTGCACCTCAGATCTCAGTCGATATGTTGGTTAGTTTTGCTGAACTCTTTCCTCCCCCCACCCCACCCTTTTGGTTTTTTCAATTTGTTGTTATAAAGTACAATGCACATGGTAGAGGATGTGGTGAACTGATGAATCAACACAGCCCACCTCAGTGGGGAGGAGGGGTGAGAGAGAAAGATAGCGGGGAAGGGGGAGAGGGAGGAAGCCTTTTAGGTTGTGCCTACATAGCTATGGGTGATTGATCCACATGGTGCACATAGATCATAGAGCACAGTGCCTGACACAAAATAAGCACTTAAATGTTTGTTGATTGTTTGTAGGCAACTACGTGGTGTAGTAGGTTAAACACTGGACTTAGAGGTGAGGAGAACTGAGTTCAAATTCTGCTTTGGACACTTACCAGCCTCATGACCCTGGGCAGGTCACTTAACCTCTCTGACACCTAATCTCCATTTTCTCATTTGTAAAAATAAGGATAATACTAACACAGGGTTGTTGTGCACATCAAATGGGATGATGTACGTATAGAACTGAGAATCTTTTTTTTTTTTTGGAGGGAGGGAGGCAAGGCAATTGGGGTTAAGTGACCTGCCAAGGTCACACAGCTAGTAAGTGTGTCAAGTGTCTGAGGCTGGATTCAAACTCAGGTCCTCCTGACTCCAGGGCAGGTACTCTATTTACTGTGCCACCTAGCTGCCCCAAGCACTGAGAATCTTAAAGCCCTTTATAAAAGGTAGCTATTATTATTATTATTATTATTATTATTGATATCAGGCCCACACAGCCCATGGCACTTCTCAGTATGCCCAGTAGAACCTCATAAGACAGAGGTGCAAGATGAGGACACAGCCACATGGTATATAATTTGAGGGCAGGTCTACAAGGACCAGGCAAACTTGGGGGAGGAGCTAAGGATAGGTGGGGGAGGGCTGTGCAATTATTTAGGTAAATCAGGCAAAATAAAACACTGAGTGGGGGGTGTGTGTGTGTGGAAAGACCACAGGTAACCCAGGCAAGACCAAGGCTTGACCAGAATTACTGGATTAATGGCTCAGCTCACTTTGGCGATCTGTGGTCAGAAGTGAGTGTATAATTTAGGGTCAGCACATAATTAAAAATAATCAGATACGTTATTGCACATTGCCCCATCCAGCCAATTCAGGCTGCAAACCACTCAGTGACTTCCTGCGACATTAGTGTGCTGACCAAGTTAGGCCCCTTTCTGGCTGAGAAAAGTCAGGGTAAGTTTAATAGCCACTCAGCTGTGGCAGTGGCAGAGTCAGGGTACTCAGGTCAGCCCAAAGGAGTGATGTCCATTGTCTTCCATCCAGCCTTGACTCACAGGGGATCATCCCTCAGAGCCCAGGGACCTCTATGGATAAATGCACTCCTAGGGTGTCAGAGAATCACAACATTTGGAATAGGAAAGGACCTCAGTGGCCACCTAGTCTAACCTACCTGGGGAAAAAAAATCCCCCCTATACTATATTCAAAATTCAGTCTCCGTCTGCCACTTTTGGTGAGGGGGACCCACCACCTCCTCAAGCAGCCCATTCTACTTTGGAACAGCTAGCATTTACAGAGCACTTTGAGGTTTGCAAAGCACTCTACATCCATTTCCTCATTTTTATCCTCTCAACAACCATGTGTGGTAGGTGCTATTACCTACAGACGAAAAAATTGAGGTTGAGACAAGTTAAACGACTTGCTAAAGGTCACATAGCTAGTAAGTGTTTGAGGCAGGATTTGAACTCAGTTATTCCAACTAGCTGTACTCCCTCCACTTCCCTCTGACATCACCTTCTGTGTGTGTGTGTGTGTGTGTGTGTGTGTGTGTGTGTGTGTGTGTCTACATAGTAATTTGAATGTTGTCTCCTCCATTAGAATGTCAGCTCCTTGAGGGTAGGGACTATATTTTTGCCTTTCTTTGTATTCCCAGCACATAGAACAGTGCCTGGCACACTGTAAGTATTTAATAAATGCTTATGGGTTGATGACTGGCCTCTCAAATTTTTAGAAGTTCTTCCTAAAATAAAGCTAAATCGGACTCTTTCTAACCCACTGTTCCTCGCTCTGCCCTTTGGGGTAAAATGGAACATGTACAATCCTTCCCCCCACCCCATGACAGCTTTTCAAATATTTGATCACCACTCTTCTTACAAGTACCATGGCCTGGTACCATGCGTGGAGTTTTAGCACACTGAATCTTGAGCAAGATTGATAGCATCTGGCTAGTGAATCATTTCTCCCATGAGCACAAAAGATATTCCCTTTTTAAAGGATCTCAAGATTCTTCATATTATGAGATCATAGAATCCTTAAACATTAAGAGCTAGAAAGCAACCCCCTTTGCTATACAGATTAAGAAACTGAGGCACAGGGAGGAGAAATGATCTGCCTAAAGTGCTGCAGAAGCACAGACCACTTCCAGGGGGCACATAAGGCAGTGCTTTGGGGCTTTTTTTTTTTGTATTATTATCTCTTTTCATTTGGATCAGCAGTGTCCCGGCTGATCACACCCTTTAAATGAAATTGATCAATGCCCTCTGCCATTCAGCCAAGCCTGCCAAAGAAACACAGTATAGGAAGGTCAGCTGACTTCTGTCTCTTTTTATACTTTCACCACTTACAAAGCAAATGGTTATTTTCCCCTGGAAATATTTCAGAAGCACAACACGAAGACGCTTATAGGGCTTTTATCATCTGAAGTGCTACATTTAGGCGGAAACATCTGTCACCAGAGCCTAACTCTTTGTATATCACAATCCATATCCCATCAGCAGCTGAGTTGTCACACCCACCTGAAATCTACAACCATTTAAGCCCCTAGCGCATCCCTTGGTACGCCCATTCACAGAGCCCACTTAGACGGTAATATGTTATTCTTATGGAACTTTGTCCAGTCATAAGTCATAGTCCTCGGGACAAAGCCTCTCCCTGAAAATTCCGCCCCACCCCCACCCCCCACCCTTCCGCAACCTGAGCCGTAAAGCATGGACAGGAAATGAAATGTACTGTAAAAGTAAATTTCCCTGATAAGTGAACTGCCGAAACATTATTTTAATTGGTTTTGATGAGAATCACTCTAAAATATATTACTTATGTTCCTGCCTTAGTAAACAGAGGATACTGATGGCAATGGGTCCTTTCCTTGGATCCTCAGCTTTATCTACATGTGTCCACTTCCCAAGAGGCTGAAATAAATGGTTGGGGATGGGTGGGTTGGGGATGGTTGTTCCCTCATCACCGAGATAAAAGTGCTATTTGACCCTACGTTTAATGGCTAGCTGGCCTTCTGTAGCTAATGTTTCTGTCGTGTCCTCTCTTGCTGCCAAACTGTCCCTTTTCACTGACATCAGTGAGTCTGCTTCAGACAGAAGCCTCCAGAAAACTTCACTGCCAAACCCCTCCAACCCTGCCCTAACTCATTTTCCATCCACTGTAACCCCTAGAGATCTAGGATCATAGTGCTAGAGCTGGAAGGGATAGAATTCAATGCCTTCATTTTACACATGATGAAACTGAGGCTGAAGTGATTTGCCTAGGGGTCAAAGAGGTAGTAAACACCATAGGTGGGACTTGAACCCAAGTCCTCTGATTGAAGCAGCTAGGTGGTGCAGTGGGTAGAGCGCCAGGCCTAGAGTCAAGAAGACTCATGAGTTCAAATCTGGTCTCAAACACTTAGTAACTATGACCCTAGGCCAGTCACTTAACCTTGTTTGCCTCAGTTTCCTCATCTGTAAAACGACCTGGAGAAGGAAACGGCAAACCACTCCAATGTCTTTGCCAAGGAAACCTCAAATGGGGTAATGGAGTCAGACACAACTGAAAAACAACTGACCAACAATAAATCTCTGATTCTAGAGCCAGTGTTCTTTCCAAAGGTTAGTGGAGGTAAAAACCAGAGAATAAATTCATTCGTAAACTTATAGAATCATAGAATTTAGAGTTAGAAGGGACTTCAGAGACCAATTACTTCAACCCTTTCATTTTGTGGCTGAGGAAACAGAGGCCCAGAGAAGAGAAATTTCTAGTTCAAGATCTCAAAAATACTAAGAAAAAAGGAAGGACAAGAAACCAGGTCTCTTGACTCCCAATCCATATACTCCAAAAGTTTCATATACATAACATTACCTATTCATTCATTCAGTAAAACTTCCCTATTTCTGTCAATGGTGCTACTATCCTTTTAGTTACCCGTGACCCAGCAGGGGCTCAGAGAGCTGACTATGGGTGTGGCAACTGTCTTCAGCTGCTACTGGAGCCAGATGTTCATCTCCTGCATGAGTATGAGTGTCCCCCATAACACAGCCACTTTCACAGGGATCTTCTCCAACTGTCACTGCGGCTCCATGGTCTCACCGTTCCCTGCTTGGTGGCAAGACGAGGAGGGGGGAGGGTAGAAAAGGGAGGTCAGATGCTCTCTGTAGAAAATGACACTACCATTACCTGGGTCTGGGAGAAGGCATTTGAAAAAAGCCATATACAATTTTGTCATATCCGTATAATAGAACCTGACACCAGCCCCCTTCCAACAGAAAAAGAGGGGAGGATAAACAGTGTCTTGGTCAGCTCAGGAGCCAGGGTTTCTCAAAACATGAAAATCAAAAGGGATGAGGCAAAAATGGAAAAATCAGGGGCTAAATCAGAGAGCTTTCAGCTAGAGAGCTCTGCATGGACCAGAAGGCATGCTACCAGGGTGTCAACAAAATTACAACTTCCTTGGTAGAATCTGGCAAAAACTAGAGGCTGGGTCGGGTCAAGAGCAAAGGTTTGTCAGAACACCAAAATCCAAGGGGCTGAGAGGGAAGTAAAAGAACGAGGAGCCAGGGTAGAGATTTCAAGTCTGACATAGTCTTCCCAAAGACTTGACCTTCTCTAAGGGTGTTTAAAACTTCCTACTCCCATCCCGCCCCCATCTGTGGCAGCATAATCATGTGTGGGTCATGTGTGGATCCACCGTGACACTGAAACATATTCCTCCCTCTTCCCTCCCCATTAAGGCATCCCTTGCAACAAAGGTTTCAAAAGAAAGAGGAAAAAAAGCAGTTCAGCAAAACCAGCCACATCTCAACTGCACGGGATGGTGTGTGCACTATTCCACACCCATAGGCCCACCCCTAATAAAGTGAGGGAGGAGCATCTAGATCCAAACTTATTATCATTATACTGCATTCAGTTTTATTTTATTGCTCCTTCAGCTTACATTTTTGAAGCTATTATGAACATATTTTATATATTAATGTTAGTAATTAACCATGAATCAAATAAATAAGTGGCCCTGTATCAATTAAATAATTAATCGAATGTTGGCTATTAATTAATAATTAATATAATATAATGTCTATTTCATATATATGTATACTATTTTCCTGGCTTTGCTAACTTCCTTCTGCATCAGTTCATCTGTCTTCTTGTATTTTTCTGAATTCTTTGTTATGTTTTTTAGGTCACAGTAATATTCCATTACATTCACTGCTACAATTTGTTTAGCCAGTCCCCAGCTGATGGGCATCCACTTGTTTCCAGTTCTCTGCTTCCACAAAATGGGCTACTTTATGTTGGTATATATCACTATGCTTTTTTTTCTTTTTAAATTAAGCCTTGCTCATAAGGCTGTAAATTCAGGTGCCCAAGCTGGGAATCTCAATAACCTTTGACTCTTCCCTCTCCCTCACCCCACCCCTCTCATCAGATGCTGTCTTATCAAGTCTACCTGAGAAAAATCCCTTGCATCAATTTTTCCTCCGAATTATCTTTCATATCGCATCACTGCCACCACTCTAATCCAAGCTGTCGTCAACTATCAGTTCAATTATTTGCATACCCCCTAAATCAGGGGCTCTTAGCCTGGGGTCTATAGACGGACTTCAGGGGGCCTGTGAATTCTTAGGGGAAAAACCACATCTTTATTTTCACTAACCTCTAACTGAAATCTAGCATTTCCTTCACCTGTATAAAATATTATTTTAAGGAGTCCATAGACTTTATCAGACTGCCAAAGGGGTCTGTGATACAAAAAAGGTTAAGAACGCCTGCCCTAAATGGTCTAGTTGCTTCCAATACCTTCCTTCTCCAACCTCTGCTGGAGTAGTCCTTCCTAAGGTAATATTCCAGTAATGTCACACCTCTACTCAAAAACCTTTAGTGGTTCCCTTTGTTGCTGAGTCGTTTTTCATGTCCAACTCTTCCTGACCCCATCTGGGGTTTTCTTGGCAGAGATACTGCAGTGGTTTGCCATTTCCTCCTCCAGCTCATTTTACAGATGAGGAAACTGAGGCAAACAGGGTTAAATGACTTGCCCAGGGTCACACAACTAGCAAGTGTCTGAGGTCAGATTTGAACTCATGAAGATGAGTCTTCCTGATTCCAAGCCAAGTGCTCTATCCACTGCACCACCTCATGGTTCCCTTGTGCCTATCAAATAAAGAATTAACTCCCTATCTCGACATTCCAGGTCTTCCACAATGTGGCTCTAAATCTCATCACCTGCAATTCCTTTTCATGTACTCTGTTCTTGCCAAACTGGCCTATTTACTCACTGTCTTTCATTCCCATCTTAACCTCTCCCATTTCCTTACCTTTGCTCAGGCAGCCTTTTATTAAGGGGATTTGTTCTATGAAGCTTAGGTTAAGTCAAAGGGCTGAACATGAGTGCCTAGAGGCCCACACGTGGCCTCGAGGCCGCAGGTTCCCCACCCCTGGCTCAGGCTTCACCTTAAGTCTGGAGTGGCCGATTCGTCTACTCAATCATCCCATCGACTCCCCGTGTCCTCTTATTACAATTCTTCCCTTCGCTGAATGCCCAGCTCTCAGGGTCTACCTCCCCATGAAATCTTCCCAGATCAGCCCCATCTGGAAGTATTCCCTCTCTCTTCAGATTTCTCATCACACACTGTTACCAAGATGACCGATCACCACTAGGCAATCTTCCTGCAGTGACGAGGATTGGGCTCAGTCATGAAAGACGAGCCATGTGGTTCACCACTCTGTATATCCACTCTTGGACACACTCCTGGTCCTAAGGCTCCCAAGCATCATAGCACGCACCTGGAGAATCTACAAGACCACTTCTTTTCTTTTCCTTTTTTTTGACATTGATGCTTTTTTTTTTTACATAACTATCACTTTCTAATGACACTCTGCCCTCAGAAAACCCTCCCTTTTGACAAAGAAGTACAGTTAAGCAAAACAAATTGACACATTGGCCATGAACAATGTGTGCCTCATTCCATAGCTGCAGCCTACCACCTCTTTTCTAGTCCTAGGAAGTCATGATTGATCTAAATGTCTTTTAAAGTGGTTTTCCTTTATATTATTGTGGCAAGTGTGTAAATTGTTTTCCTGGTTCTGCTTACTTCACTCTGGATCAGTTAATGCAAATTTTCCCAAGTTTCTCTTAATTCTTTATAGTAATCATTTCTTATAGCACAACAATAGTCTATTACATGCATATTCTTCAGTTACTTGGCCGTTCCCTAATCAAAAGGCACCTGTTTCTGCTTACAGCATCACTTCTTCCTGTCATACCACCTGACCCTGTGTCCAAAGTTGCCTTCTGCATCCCAAACACTTTGGCACTTCATTAACATTTTAGTCAAATCAGATGGCCTTCCAGATCTCCATTTATGACAAGATTTCAGAGGAGCCTCCAAAGGAGGTGAGTTTAATTGCTTCTTACCCACAGCCAAGTAGAGATGTTTAAATGAGATAAGTCAGTTCCTGCTCTGATATACCATGAAGCTTCAACAGGACTTGAACACTGCCTCTCTCTCAATAACATGACCTACTCTAGCTTCCAGTGATCCCCATCTC
The DNA here is from genome assembly GCF_011100635.1 of Trichosurus vulpecula. NCBI lineage: Eukaryota > Metazoa > Chordata > Mammalia > Diprotodontia > Phalangeridae > Trichosurus > Trichosurus vulpecula. The sequence goes on from NC_050575.1 coordinate 97,601,525, forward strand.
AAGCTTATTTAAGTCAATATTCCAGAGATGTGGCAGTTGCCAAGCTTGCAAACTGAAGGATAACACTTAGAGATAAGGCTCTGCCCAATAGGATGGGCCCTTGACCAATCATGAGCATGGACTTAATTGCTCAGCATTAGGAACCAAGGGAACACTTCATGGTAGGACCACGAGAACTGATTCAGCTAGAGTGCACATGCTTAAGCCGAATGGAGGCCCATTAGTCCCTTGATAAGCATTACTCAGGACACGTGGTCCTTTAGTTGAATCTGGGAACATACAAAATAGGGCACCTAGGTGATGCCATGGAGAGAGTGCCAGATAGAGTTCAAATCTGGCCTCAGACACTAGCTGTTTGACCCTGGCAAGTCAATGAACCTTGTTTGCCTCAGTTTCCTCATCTGTAAAATGAGCAGGAGAAGGAAATAGAAAACCGCTCCAGTATTTATGCCAAGAAAACCCCAAATGGGATCACCGAAAGTTGGATACAACTAATTGACCAAAAAATGCTGCCAACAATTGTGGTGATAAAGGAACTTCACTAGGGCTATATATATGAAATGTGCATCAGAGGTTCCATCCATATCAGTAAGGTGGAAGGAAGCAATTAAGCCAGTTTCTCACTTCCTTTGGTGCTGATATACCCTGGCCAGGACAGTCCAACCCTCCTGTAAGTTAAGATGAAGAGGAGATCAGAGTAGAAAAGTGGATGGCAACAAAGGCCTGAATTTTTCCCTTCTCCCTTTCCTGTTCAGACCAGCCTAGACCTTGTGTGAGTTATAAAGCAATCTACCGAAGAATGGGGAAGTGGATGGCAGGTGGTACTCTCGGCAGATAGCTGCAGCAGCTGGGCTACAGCATGGGAGATGTCCCCCTTCCTGTCTTCCTTGAGATTTTTATGCATGGCCCTGATGGTAATACCTCTGAAAAAGGCTTGGTGTTTTGGACTAGTCACAGATGGGTTCTTCTGCTGCTTTGGAGCCAGGACAGAATATATCCCAAAAGGACCTGATCCTTCCAAACTGATCCCAGTCCTATATTCCTGGAAGAGATTTTTGTAACCAACTGAGATGCTCCTCATAGCACATTGCCTGGGCCTCTCTTTTATGCCCATCATTCCTCCTTGGATCCCAATTATTCATGTAAATGCCATGTCCTTCTCTTAGACTATAACCTCCCTGAGGACAAGGACCATATCATTTTTAATGTTTGAAACCACCAGCCCTGTGCTTCGCACAGGGTGGGTGCTTAATATATATTCACATGAAGTGATGTGAGTTGAACTGACAATTACTATGCAAAAAGAGACAGGCACAACATGAGGGGGAGACAAATGAATAAGTCACAGCTTCTGTCATCAGAGTCTAGTAGCTGGCATTGGGGGGTAGGCAATGTTGTCTAGACATGGACCCGAGTAACCTCAATACAAAGGCAAGATGTGATAGGCTCCGACAGGGACCCCAGAGCTTGAGCTAGAGCCTGAGGCTGGTCCCAGAAACCCAGTGACACGTCACTACGGAGAAGCTAAAAATACCCGGGGCTGACGCCATGCATCAAATTCCTCCTGCTGTGTGGGTAACAAACAAAGACATCCTGTAATCAGGCAGGCTCGGCACAATGATCTCCGATTGCTCAAGGAAGCCTTGATTACCAGCCACAGCCAAGGAGGCCAGTGCAGATGAGCTCTGCAGAGAGTAGGCACAAGGTGCTTATTGGAAAAAAGACTCAGGCTCACAGGACAATGATGGCAGAGATGGAGGGACTCTCAGAAACCATGGGGCCAAACCTGCTGATTTTAGATGAAGAAACCGAAACCCCTGGACTTGCATCACTTGTCCAAAGTCAGGATTTGAACCTAGTTCTTTGGACTCTACTTCCAATGCTCTTTTCAAAGCTTCTGCCTGATGAATGCTGAGGGTCAGTCAACAAACATTTTTAAAGTGCCTTCTGTATGCCGGGAACTGTGCTAAACATTGGGGTACAAAGAAAGCCCTTAAGAAATTAACCATCTCATTGGGGAAAGAACATGGAAACAACTATATAAAAAAGTTAAATACAGGGATATATTTCTTGTTTATATATTTAGAGCTGGAAGAGACCTTAGAAGTAATTTAGGCCAATCTTGAGGCCCAGAGAGGTCAAGCAACTTACTCAAGGTTACACAGAGAGTACCAAAGATGAGAATTGAACCCAAGTCTTCTGACACTGTCCAGTCCAACACTCCTTCTTCTAAACAGTATGACTTTGCCTGAGGCTGAGGATCTCCTCATCAGCATATCCCCAAATCTACCTGGGGGCAGCTTGGAAGCAGGCTGCTTCCTAAACATTACTAAATCCATCGACACATTACAGCTGGGCTTGCTCTCGGTATTTCCTTGGGCATTTGGCCTGCCAAGGGAGCATGAGATCTGCTACTGCTGACACTCTTTGTAGCAGATCTTCCTGCTGACCCAACAATCACTTTCCAGAGATGTGTGATGGGAGAACCCTTTGTGGAATCCATCCCATTGGCCTGGAATTTATTCCTTCCGACCTAATCTCCTTCTAGAGACATTGTGCTCTCTCTCCTCCCATCACTGGTTCATAGATTTACAATTAGAAGTCATCTATTCCCACCCCCATATTTTAAAGATGAAGAAACAGGCCCAGAGAGGGGAAAAAAACTTACCCAAAGTCACACAGATAGTAAGCAACAATAGCCTGGATTTTAACTGAAGTCTTTTCTGACTCCAAATCCATTTTTTCCATTGCCTTATGCTGGTAATGCCCAGCTCAGGTGCTACCTCTTCCTCTATAAAGGCTTCTCTAATCCCAAGTCTTTAATCTGGCCCCCTAGCCTGAGCCAGAAGTGATCTCCCTGAGACTCTCCCTATGTACTTACTCATTACATCTCTTCCTGCCTGCCTAGCTCCTGCAATAGACAGGGAGCTCCTTGAAGGCAGGGATCACATCATTGTTCATCTTTGTAGTCACATCGACAAGCCTTGCATACAACAGGCATTTATTAAACCTTTGTTGAATTAAATATACATGAGTAAGCTGAAACTATGGATAGGTTCAAGAAGGGTTCAGATGAAGTCATTCCACAGTGACTATGTATCTACACGTAGTATGCAGGGTCCTTCGCCAGGAGCTAACCAGGAAATGGAGATGTACAAAAAGGCATCCTTGACCTCATGAAGCTCACAATCCCATTGGCCAGTGGGAAGGGAGGAGGGAGGGACACTGACACAAATAACCAAAATACGAAGTAGAATTAATGAGTGCCCAAGCACAATGCAAAAAGGGCTAGGGGAGTTCAAAGGAAGGACAGCTATTTCTGACTGAAAATGGGGAAGGTCTACAGAGGAAGTGGGATTGGGGCTAGACCCTGAACAATCATAGGATTCCAAGGTGGAAGAGAACAGTACGGGTACTCAAAAACCTAGGGAAGTGGAATGAGCCCTCGATTTAAAGATCAGGGATCTGGGTTCCAGTCCCAGACCTGCTATTTTACTATTTGTATGAATTTGGCCAAGCCTCGTTTTCCTCGTCTGTAAAATGAAGACTATTCTGGATGATCTCAAAGGTCCATTTAAGTTCTAGTTCCTATAGCCCTATGCCCAGAGAATATTTATTGGACAATCTAGGTTGGCTAGGGGGCAGAATATTTGAGGAGAAATGACAGGACACAATAACACGGTCAAGGTGCTTCGAAGCTACACCTGGTCTTTCCTGAGGCTATCACACTCAATCTTCTTCATTAATGGCCACTCCTCACATTCCCTCTCTTAGGGCCAGAAAAGTACTAGACATGTTCTTAGCTCTGGCTATTGCTTCCAGGCCATTCCTGCATCATCATCACTCAATCATCTTGGCATTTCTCCTGTTTTTATGATGCAGATTTGAACTCAGGTCCAGAGAGATCCCTAAAACTCTGTATCCAACAGCACAGCATGCCCACTTCCACTGCATTACCACTAATGAATTTATTTTTTCATTTTTAAAAAATTACTTCTTATTGACTTTATCACCTTTATTTTCAAGTATGTCTTCCCTGCCCCTTTCTCACCTGGAGGGCCATTCCTTATAACAAAGAATAAAATAGGAAGAAAAAAAAAAACAACTCAAGGAAAATAACCAAAACACCAACAGAATCAGACAGCATATTCGATGTTCCTCACCCATAGGCCACCACCTCTGCAGAAGGGACAGAAGTACTTTTCCTCCTGTCTTTGTGGGAGGCTGAATTTTGTCATTATAATCATGAGGTATTTAGTTTCATTTTTTCGTTGTTTCAGCCGTCACACAAACACACAACAAAGTCCCCGTACGTACAAAGGTGTTTGTGGGAGAATATTGAGAAGAATAAGACATGTCCCTGATCTTGTGGAGCTCATAGTCTGGTAGGAGAATTGCATACATACACAAATTCAGCAGACTACAGAACAGGACCAAGTGAATAAAAGTAATAAACAACACCACGTGGCTAGCTGAAATCTTAAGAGAGAAAGCCATTGTGGTTGGGGACAAGGGTTGGAAAGCTAAGATCTCATCCCTGCTCTGCTTGGTGGGGGTGTGGGGGTCTCAGATCAATGAGAACCTCAAGCCAGTAACTATATCTTAGCGTTTATTGTACGCTCTTGAGTACTATTGAGCTAAATCCTGGTTCCTGATCTCATAGAGTTTATATTGGGGAATCAGGCTACAAAGCACAAAAGGAAAAGTGCTCATTTTAGAGTCAGCGGAGACTGGGGCTCCAGTCCTGCCTCTGACACTTACTAAGTGCATGACCAGAGGCAAGTCACAGCTTCTTAGTACCTCAGCTTCCTAATCTGTAAGAAGCTAGCATTTATATATCTCATTAGGGTTGCAACATGTTTTACATGTGTTCAACAACCCTGGGAAGTAGGTGCTATAATGATCCCCATTTTACAGATGAGGAAACTGAGGCACAGAGAGGTTAAGTGACCTGCCCAGGGTCACCAGGCTAAGGAGTGTTTGAATTTGGATTAGAACTCATGTCTTCCTGACTCCTACGACTGCACTCTATCCATTATACCAACTAGCTGCAGATAAGAACTACCTTGCAAACTTGTTGTGAGGCTCAAATGAGACAATGTATGTAAGGTTCTTTGTAGACTTTCATATATATATAATATATAATTATCAATTATTACTATAGTTTTGTACTATTACTACTACATACTGAAGTAATATGTTTTTGCTGTTCAGTTGTTTCAGCTGGGTCTGATCCCATTTGGGGTTTTCTTGGCAAAGATATTAGAATGGTTTGTGATTTCCTTCTCTAGCCCATTTTGCAGATGAGGAAACTGAGGCAAATGGGGTTAAGTGACTGGCCCACGGTCACATAGCTAATAAGTGTCTGAGGACAGATTTTAACTCGGGTCTTCCTGATTCCAGACCCAGGACTCTACCCCCATGCAACCTAGCTGCCCCCTGTAGTATATATTATCATTATATAGAAAAATAGTTACAATATAAAATAAAACATAAGTACATTTGAGAGGTATAGCAAAAATACTGTGTTATATGAAGTTGGAAGAAGAAAAGATCCCAACTGGGATGAGTTGAGAACTCTGGAAAAGCTTTCTTGAAGCAGCGGAAGTTGAGGCAGGCTTTGAAGGATGAGCATGTAATGCATTGTTGGTAGAGTTGTGAATTGACCCACCATGCTAGAAAACAATTGGGAATTATGTAAGAAACATCATTACTATATCCATGTCCTTTGACCCAATAATCCCACTACGGGGCATATACTTTAAAAGTAGGTTGGTCAAAGAAAGAAAGCAAAGCAGAAGACAGACAGACAGACATACTCACAGCAGTGCCTTCTTGGAGGCAAAAATCTAGGAACAAAATGGATTCTCAGTGGGCAGAGATGGCTGAACAAATTGTGCTATGCAAATGTAATGGAATATTCTTAGCATCGTAAGCGATAACAGATGTAAGGAATTCAGAGAAACAGAGATCAGTACGAAGTGATATAGGGTAAAGAAAATAGAACCAAGAGAAAATGCACACAACGACTACAATAATGGAAACAGGAATAGATTTGAAAGGAAGCTGAATTCGGTTTAATTGAAATGACCAACGTTGGTCCAGAGCAAAGATAATGAAACAGATTTTCCTACTCTTGGTAGAAAGGTGGGGGCTATGGGAGTAGAATATGGAATATTCTGTCAGACATGGACATTCCATCAGATAGTTTTATATAAGAATGTTTTCTTTATTACGAGGGAGGACTGAATAGAGAGAACAGATAGTTGGAAAATGACATAAAAACAAATAGCGTCAATAAAACTTTTTTAAAAAAGAAATCGGTGATTTAGGAATCTGATAAGTATCATCGGAGAGGGGTATGATTTCAGACATGGGGGAAAGTGTGGGCAAGAGGTGCAAGACCACAAAGAAGGCTCAAGGGGCAGGGAGAAGTCAAGATACACAATAATTTCAAAGTCCATGGAAGGAATTCATGTGAAATAAGACCAGAAAGGTAGACTGGCTCCAGATTATGGAGGACCTTGACTGCCAGGGCAAGGAGTCTGTATTTTATTTGGTAAGCAAAAAAGAGCCACTGAAGGATTTGGGGTAGAAGAGGCTGGATCTAAACATTGGGAAGACAGGTCAGACAGTATGTAAAGGTCCCTACCGTACTCCAGTGGCGCTCAGTCAGCATCTGTGAGATGAATCAAGTCTCCACCTTGTTCAAACCTGAGCTCCCAGAGGGTTTTATTTGAAAGCAGACAGTTGGCTACAACCTGGATGTGATATAACACAAATGTATATCTTAGAGACAGTCAGCAGCCTATCTTACCACAATCCCCAAAGGCATGCTTCAGGAAGGCTTGGATTGCTTGAGAAGAAGATTGATACCTGTCTCTGATCAGGTCTGAGTTTCAGAAGGAAAGCTGTTCTTTAAAACTCCAGAAGTGACTTCTCTATAGGAGGGGCATTCTGTACTCTCCTCTTTGTTTGGGGGGGGCACACTTTGTAACTTTCAGAGGCTTGTGGAAGCTTTAATTCTACTCCATCCTAAGTATGACTGACGTTTTGTACTTAGCTAAAGCCTCATTCATTTAACACACAAGGGACCAGAGGAGAAGAATTTAGAATTAACTGGATTTTGATAATCAGGAAGTTGAATTAACAAAAAAATAGAGCAAGTAATCAGATGGGGAATCCTAGTCACTGCGATTTGCTTTCAGTTCTGAACAGGGAGAGAAAGAGAGATTCACCGTACGTGAGAATTCACTACCAGAGGTAGATAAGGCAGTTATCATTACCCCCATTTGACGGATGGAGAAACAGTTGTTAAAACAACTTCCTTGTTTGGGAAGAGATTGGAGTGCAATGGAAAGAGTGCAGGTTCTGGGGTCAGAGGCCCGGGGTTCAACTACCACCTCTGATACTTACTACCTGTGTCACCATGGACTCATCATTTCATTTCTCTGGGCCTCAGTTTCCTCATCTGTAAAATGAAGGGAGTGGAATAAATGGCCTCAGAGGTCCAGATCTGTGCTCCTAGATAACGGTAAACTGCCAACCAAGACGGGTCTGCTGGAAATGAGGACAGAGCTCTGCCTGCCAGGTGACTTTTTCAAGATGAAGAAAGAAGCTTAAATCTCAATCCTGCAGTAGTTCTGCAAAAGGAAATTATTAGGGCAGGAAAATCTCATTAGGCACCAATCAAATAATGAGGCAGGCTCAGAGCCCCCTGGAAACATCACCATGTATGAGTTACCCACGATGGTTAATCAGGAAATGAGAAAGAGGTTGAGAGACACCGAGACCAAGCCAATAATCTCTTTTATAGCTAAAGCAACATCTCGGAACCTTGCAGGGAGTGCCTCTTAAATGGGTCACAGTGCTGTAAGCACACGTGCTGACTGTGCAGCCCCCCACCCCCCATGAACACACTGCTTCCTCGCCAGGAGGTGAGAGCCTGATCAGAATGGTTCTGCACTGTTTAAGATGCTTCATGAATCTCAATTGCTTTGGTACTTAATGAGTAACAGAATCCATTCCGTAACCCTTTTGTTGCTCACTCACTGATTTAACAAATCTTTCCTGGGTCCCTGTGTCAGTCCCAAGTTATTGGCAAGCAGAACGGTGAAGACAACATGACAACAGGCCTCTACGCACATGCTCAAGGGCTTACGGCTTTGCAAATGCACTTGGAGAAAAGCTTTTTTGTGAAACCAAGGATCTGAACTGAATCCAAACTTCCTTTTCCCTTGTTGTGGCCCTTCAGTTGTTTTGAAGTCATGTCCCACTCTTTGTGACCCCATCTGGGGTTTTCTTGGCAAAGATACTGGACTGGTTTGCCATTTCCTTCTCCAGCTCATTTGACAGATGAGGAAACTGAGGCAAGCAAGGTTCAGTGACTTGCCCAGGGTCACACAGCTAGGAAGTGTCTGAAGCCAGATTTGAACTCAGGAATATGAGTCTTCCTGACATTCTATGCACTGTGCCGCCTTGCTGCCTCCTTTTCCTAGAGAAGCTTAATTGGGTTCCTCTCCTATTATGGACATCACTTCCTACTCATTCAGATGCCATATCTCCATTAAGGCAGTGTGGTACTAGAGACAAGAAGGCTGGATTTATAGTCCACGGGCTTGGGTCAGTTTTTCCTCTAGTCCATACTAGCTTTGTATGACTTTCAGCACATCTGTTTTTTACTCTGGGCCTCCGTTTCTCTGTCTGCAAAATAAGAGGGCTGGCCTAGATGACCTCTAAGGCCCCTTCTAATGCTAAATCTATTACCCCCATGGTCCATGTGATCTTGGATAGCTCACGTCATTTCTCCAGGAGTTGGCCAGAGAGCCTCTCAAAGTTATGACCATATGGTCTTCAGGGGCAGTGACAGGGCTTCCCAGACAACTGGCTACATTTCGAGAACATAGACAAGCATTTATTAAGCAGCTACTATGTGTCAGGTGCTAGAGATACAAAAACAAAGCTGTCCATTGCCCTCCAGGTGCTGATATCTACTTATATGGAGAGAACTTTACTAAGAGAAGCAGACACAAAATATATGCAAAATTAATTACAATGTAATCTCAAGGTCAGGAAGCCCGAACCTTTCAAGGCATTGGGAGGGGCCTCTTGGAGTAGGAGGCACTTGCACTGGGACTTGAAGGAAGCTGGGGGTTCTAAGAGATAGAGGCAAGAAGGAGAGGCTTCCAGCAATGGGGGACAGCCTGTGCCAAGGTATAGAGAGGAGATGGAGTACTCCGGAGAGGAAAACAGCCAACAGGCCAGTGTGTCTGGAATCTAAAGAGTGATGTGCAACCAGCCTGGAGCCAGCTTATAAAGGGCTCTCCAACGTCAAGATCAGGAGTCTGTGTTTTATCCTGGGAACCACAGTCAATCAATCAACAAGCATTTTTTAAGCAACTACTATGTGCATGTCACTGTGGTAGGTGCTGAGGATGCAAGTACAATGAATGAAGCAATCACTACATGCCAGGAACTAGCATTCTAATAGAAGGGGGAGCGGAAAGTATATATATAGAGAGGTACAGATAGAATAAATTAAAAAAGAATAAATACGTCATTAAATGCCAGGTAGTTTGGGAAAGATGGCACTAGCAGTTAAAAAGATCAAGTGTGACACGGTTAGACACGTGCATTAGCAATATCGATTTGATGGCTATGTGGAAGACAAACTGAAGAGGGGAGGCTGGATGAAATGGAAAAACTTCTTGTACAAGCTAAATTAATGTTCCTAAGATGAGGAGGGAATTTCTCTAATAAAGGTTTAATATTATATGTGTGTGTATACACACATTTACACGTACACATATATAAACAATAAACAGATTTTATATGTATATATATATATATATGATATATGACAACCATTCCTCAATAGATAAATGGTCAAAGGATATTAACAAAATTCTCAAAAGAAGAGTTGCAAACTACTAACAAATACATGAATGAATGCTCCAAATTACTCATAATAAGAGAACGTAAGTCAAAACAACTGGTTTCACTTCATACCCACAAATCGATGCTGGAAGGGTTGTGGGAAGTCTGGCACACCAGTGCATTGTTGGTGGATTAGTACAATCATTGTGGAAAGCAAATTGGAATTATGCAAATAAAATTACTAAAATGGCTAAAATGTCCATATCTTTGGACCCAGAGATTCTATTACTAGGCTCATACCACAAGGAGACCATTGATAAGAAGAAAGTCCCTATGTACATTGAAATACAGCTGGACTTTTTGTGACAGCAAAGAATTGGAAACAAAGAAGATGCCCATAAATTGGGGAACTGCTAAACAAATTATGGTATATGAATAGAATGGAATAGGATTATGTTGTAAGAAATGAAGAATGTAATAAAGACAAATAAGCATGGAGTGATCTACAAGAACGGCTGCAGAGTGATGTAAGTAGAGCCAAGAAAATGGTGTACACGATGACTACAATGCTGTAAGTGCAAAGAACAACCACGGAAAAGAGTCAAAAGTGAACAGTACAAAAAGTTTAAAGAACAGCACTGCTTGAAAGTAGACAAAGGAGAAGACAATACAACCTCATTCTTTGGCAGAGGTGGAAAGTTCACAAGTGTCGTACATTACACATATTTTCAGACTTTTTTGATGTATTGATCACTTAGGCAGATTCTCTCTCTCTCTCTCCTTTCTCTCTCTCTCTCTCTCTCTCTCTCTCTCTCTCTGTCTCTCTTCCCTCTCCTCTACCCTCTCTCCCCTCTCCCTCTCTGTCTGTCTCTCCTTCTCTGTCTCTCTGTCTCTCGCTGTGTCTCTCTCTCTCTTCTCTCCACTCTCCCCTCTCTCCCCTCTCCCCCTGTCTGTCCTTCTCTCTCTCTCTCTCTCTCTCTCTCTCTCTCTCTCTCTCTCTTTCTCTCTCTCCTTTAACAATATTAGTTGTTATATGGGATGACTTTCTGCAAATAGTTAAATAAAGGTATACTAAAAAAGGACATCTATTAAAAAGTTGTTGTTTTTTTAAAGCGAAATGTACCAGACGACAGTACAGTCAGAGGATTCAGACCTTGTCGAATATCCAAACTCAAAGAGTAGTGATGAATGGACTGATGCCATCCTAGAGGGAGTTTTCAAGTAGATCACACCAGGGTCCCTGACCCTATTCTGTTCAGCATTTTTTTTATCAATGCCTTAGATCAAGGCAAAGATGGCATGTTCATCAAAATTTTAGATGACACAGAGCTGCAGAGGCTATCTAACACAAGAGATGAGAAAATCATTGTCTAAGAATATCCTGACAGGCTAGAATGAGGAGCCAAATCTAATATGAAGAAATAGAAGTGTGATCTCCACTTAGAATCCTTGTGATTCTGAGTCATTAGCTGCCCAGACTGAAAATTCTTTCTATCCACGCATGTCAGCCTCATTTCTCTGGTGTCCCTATTCTGTTTCATTCTACCTTTCCATTGTTCCTCCTAGAACCCTGGATTCATTGTTAGCAAACAATTCATCATAATTGTCCTATGATTTCTTCCCAGAAATTACTATATATGTATATGTATATATTATATATGGCATTTAAATTTTCTACATACGTCATTTCCCCCAACAAGCTTCTTCTTGTTAAATTTTTGTCTTGGAATATGCAAGAGCCTAACACAGTCCCTAGAACATTTTTTGGACCAGGTCTATGTTATAGGAATTCCTGGTGATCCCATTCCATCTTGTCTCCTCGAGCAGATTCCGCCTCCTAGCATCCCCACTCTCTCATTTATCTGCCATCTTTCCCTGTCTGTTAGCTGCTTCCTTACTTTACTGCCTATCAACATGCTCATGTCTCCCCATCCTCAAAAAACCTTCATTTGATCCATCCATATCTGATAGCGTCTTTCTACCCTTTGGTGGCTAAACTCCTCGAGAAGGCCATCTATAGCAGGTGCCTCGATTTCCTTTTTTTTTCACTTTCTTAACTCTCTACAGTATGATTTCTGATCTTACCATTCAACTGAACTGCCCTCTCAAAAGTTTCTAACAATCTCTTAAATTTCAAATATAATGGTTTTTTCTCAATCTTCATCCTTTTTGACCTCTCTGCAGTCTTTGACACCATCAATCATCCTCTTCTCCTTAATACTCTGTTCACACTAGGTTTTTGACTTTATTCTATCTTGCTTCTTCTACCTATCTGACCACTCCTTTTCAGTCATCTTTGCTGGATTCTCATCTGGATCATGCTCACTAAACATGGATGTCCTCAAGGGCTCTTTCCTAGGCCCTCTTCTCCTTCCATACTACGTCACTTGATGATTTCATCCATCTCTAACCTCTGTGTTGACCTCAAGTCTTCCATCTTCAACTGATGGACATCTTGAACTCAAATTTAAACTCAAAACTGAATTTATTATTTTCTCCCTCAAAAACTCTCACCTCTTCCTAACTTCCCCACCACCATCCTCCCAGTCCCCCAGACTCATAACCCAGGAGTCATCCCTGACTCCTCATTCTCTCACTATATCTAATCTGTTGCCATAGGCTGTCAATTTTACCTTTGTAGGATATCTTGCATACATCCCCTTCTCTCCTCTGACACTGCCACCACCCTGGTGCAGTTCATCACTTCACATCTGGATTACTGAAACAGCCTGTGGGTTGATCTCTCCACAAGTCACCTACCATTCCATTCTATCTTCTACTCAGTTGTCAAAGTAATTTTCCTAAATGCAGGTTTGTCCATGTCACTCACCCATGCTCACTCAACTCCAGGGGCTCTCTATCACCTACACAATCAAATATAAAACCCTCTATTTGGCATCCAAAACCCTTCATAATCTGTGCCTCCTCCCCCACACCCCATCTTTCCAGTCTCCTTACATCTTACATTCCTCTACATACTTCGGATCCAATGATATTGGCTTCCTTGCTTTTACTTAAGCAAGACACTTCATTTCCCAACTCTAAATTTTCACTGGATTTCTCCCTGCCTGGAATTCTCTTCCTCCCCATCCCTACACCTGGCTTCCCCAACTTCAAGTTCCAGGTAAAATCCTACCTTCTACAGGAAGCCCTTCCTGATCCTTCTCTTTTTCTAGTGCCTGCCATGGGTTGATGATCTCGAGTTTATCCTAAATACAATGTTTGTAATTGTTGCTTGCATTGCTTGTTTGCATCTCCCCCACTACCCTGTGAGCTCCTTGAGGGCAGAGATTGTCTTTTGTCTTTTTTTTGTATCCCCAGTGCTTAGCACAGTGCCTGATACATAGCAGATGTTTAAGAAATGTTTACCAACTGACTACTGAGGAAACCACTTTCATAGATGCAAGTCAGTATCTGCACTGCAACTTATAGTCCTAAAGAGTTCCCCAGTACATCGTTGGTGCTTAATAAATGCTTGAGATGAATTGAACTGAACTAGGTGCATTGGGTAGAAGTTGTAAAGAAGCAGACAGGCTCAATGTAAGAAGGGTAATTTTCAAATGATTAATGTTTTCTAAAAATGGAAGAAGCTATCTAAAGAGGAAATGAATTTCTTATCACCCAGGGTCTTGAAGAGAAGGGTGGGTTACCATTTATAGTATTGAAGAAGGGGTTCTCATCCATGTGTGGGTTGGACCCGATGACTTCTGAAGTCTCAACACTGAGATTCTGTACAAAGTCCTATGATTCTCAAAGGATGGTCCAAGCCTCCCTAGAGAAGGAAGGGCTTTAGAGTATAGGCAAAATGTTGAGTTTATTTAGCTTGCAAAGAAATGCAATTCAACACCACTTAACTATTCAGTGATGAAGGTATGATTCAAAAAGGAGAAGTGAGGGCAGGGGACTCTGGGCATAAGGAACAGTGTGAATAAAAGCAGAAGGACAGGAAAACACAAGGATCATATGCAGAAAATAAGTAATCTAGTTTGACTAGAATATAGATTATGTGAAGAGGAGCAGTATAAGATAAGGCTGGATAGGTAGGGTAACATCAGATGATTCAAGGTCTTGCATACTAGGTTGAGAAGTCTGAACCTTCCTCAGGAGGCAGTTTGAGAACATTAAAATGTTTTGAGCAGAAAAAGTATCATTTCCATTACTATAAAAATAAGTTTTACATGTATAAAACATATATCAATAAAAATAAGAATAGTAGCTAATGTTTTATAGGATGTTATGCTCAGCTCAGGTACCATTTCCTCCATAAGGCCTTGCTTGACACCCCAGATAATATCACTTCCCCTCCCAATTCTTATTTTATATTTTACTTTGTATTTACATGTTATGTCCCTGAGTAGAATATGAAGCTCCTTGAAAGTCAGAGCTGTGTCTTTTTTTGTCTTTGTATCTCTAGATCCTAGTTTGTAGTAAGCTTAATAAATACTTCCATAAGCATTGTCCTTACAACCCTCCCCCACACCCCCACAGAGAGTGTGAGTATGATTATCCTGAGGAGAGTATGAGGCACCAGACACTCAAGGAAAGTTAGTGATTTACCCAAGGTCATAAACTCCATAAGTATCAGAGCCAAGGCTTGAAGCTAGTGATTTTTTCCATGATACCGTATTGCTTATCTCTACTTAAAAGAAGAGAAGCAATGTGAAAATATTTTGTGAGCAGGAAAGGAAGCTCTAAACTTCGGGATGGCACAGTGGATAGACTGCTGGGCCTGGAGTCAGGTTGACTCATCTTCCTGAGTTCAAATCTGGATTCAGACATTTATTAGCTATGTGACCCTGAGCAAGTCACTTAACGCGGTTTCTTCATCTGTAAAATGAGCCGGAGAAGGAAATAGCAAACCACTGTAGTATCTTTGCCAAGAAAACCCCAAATGGGGTCACAAACAGTTGGACATGACTGAACAACAACAATAACAACAAACAAACATACACAAAAAACCTACAGTAAATGCAAAGGTTTATACTTGGGCTCAAAAAATCAACCACTCAATAAATAAATGACAATTTTTAAAAATCAACCACTGCCTGTAGACAAGTTTATATGAAAACGAGCCAGAGGTTTTAGTGAACCACAAACTCAATAAGAATAAGGAGTGTAATACAGCTGTCCAAAAAGCTAAGGTGACTTCTTTGGTCTGCATTAATATAGCAACAATATGCAGAGCAAGGAAAGTGATAGTCTGTCTCTTCCTTGCCCTGGTCAGAGCACATTTGAGATATCTTGTTCAGTTCTGGGGGCCAAATTTTTGAAATGATATCAACAAATCAGACCTCTTCCAGAAGAAGACAATGAAGATGATGAGAAGACTAGAACCATGTCATGCCAGTATCAGTTGAAGGAACTGGGGATTTGTGTGTGTGAAGAGGAGACTTGAGGGGACATAAGAGCCACCTCCAAATATTTGAAGGGCCATCATAAGGAAGAAGACTTATTCTGCTTGGCTGTATAGGGAAGGTGGGGAGACTGTGAGGAGGCAGATTTTTGCTTGACATAAGGAACAATTTCCTAACAATCAGAACTATGCAAAGGTGGGAATGGTCATCTCAGAAAGCAGTGAGCTCCTCATTACTTAAGGTCTTGAAACATAGGCTGGATGATCCCATGTCCAGGATGCTATGGAAGGAATTCTTGCTTGGGCAGTTGGACCAGATGACCTCAGAGGCAGTTGGATTGCTCTCTGATTCTGAAAAAAACTTGCTATTTTCAGTTCACACACAGGTACTGACTTGGAAATTGGTGGCGGTGGGGGCAGGGGAGGGGGAATAGACTGTAAACATTATAAATACTCTCCTAATTCTTTCAGTCCAACAGCTTCCACAAAAGCAGACCCACAGGTCCAGCCAAAGCGGTTCAGCCCAAGTCTTCCCTTCATAAAAAGGAGATGCCTCTTATTTTCTCCATCAGACAGCAAGGTCAATTACATGTGCAACAGACTGATAGGGAGATAATTAAATCTGTCTGTCACTGTGATCTTTGCTCCTGGTCAGAATATGCCTATGAAATAAGGACTCCAGATCAGTGTGTCTCGTCTGTGATCCAGTGCTAGAGAAACTCTTGCTCAAGAAGCAGGCCCAGAAAACTGGCCAAGGTCAACATCAGTTAATTAACTGGGGCTGTATGGGTACCACATTTCTGAAACAAGCATGCTGAGGGGTGGACTGAGCAAAGATAAATCTCTATAAGAGATAGGTACAAGGGGTATCATAGAATAGCTCCTAAATAGCTCATAGATTTAGAGCTGGAAGGGAACTTAGAGGTCATTGAATACAACCCTCTCATTTTACAGATGAGGAAACTTAAGTCCAGAAAGATTATATTACTTAACCAAGGTCAAACAGGTAGTAAGTGTCAGAGCTGGGATTTGAACTCAGGTCCTCTGACTCTAAATTCAGCTTTCTACTATACCACACATTAGGAAACATTTAAAAAAAGTCAACCAAAATCCCTGGATTCATTCACTTCATAGTTATTTTGTAAAGGGTGTAGTGGGTAGAAAGAGAGAGCTGGCCTCAAAACCAGGAAAACCTGGGTCTCTGAATAATACTGGCTGTGTGACATCACTAAATCTCAGTGCTCTAGGCAACTCCCTCTCCCTCTCCCCCTCCCCCTCCCCCTCCCCCTCCCCCTCCCCTCCCCCTCTCCCTCTCCCTCTCCCTCTCCCTCTCCCTCTCCTCTCCCTCTCCCTCTCCCTCTCCCTCCCTCTCCCTCTCCCTCTCCCTCTCCCTCTCCCCTCCTCACCCCACCTTTCTTAAGACTACATGTTACAGAGAAGGTGCTGACCTTCATTGGTAAAGGGAGTTTTCTCACCTGGGAGCAGAGGTATGCTGGAGCCAGCTCCCACCAGCTTGCTAGTTCATTGTTAAATTTCCAATATGAGTATTTACACCTCAGAAGTCAGCAGAAGCTACACATCAGGGTATGATGTATTGTTTATTGATTGTCTAGTCTTAAGAAAGTGATGGAGAAAATGTTTATAAAGCAAATTAAGCTTAAGAATGAGTTATGTCCACGCCCTCCCTTCCGAGTCAGTAAGTTGTTAGACATTTACCACTATGCCTGCCTAAGAGTTTACTAAACTAATGAAATCACAGGTCCAGTATCTAATCTATTATTTTGGATGCATTTTTTAATTTATATATCTGTTTGTGTTGTTTTCCTCACAAATAAGAACATTCTCTGATGCTGGACCTTCAGTTTAGAGGGAAATGAGAGCAAGTGGTGCTTTGGAAAAAGTATATTTGATTTCCAACCCTGTTATTTGCTACCTCTGGGAGCTGAAAAAGTCAGTCTGGACTTCTAAAGCTGGATTTAGAGTCAGAGGACCTGGGTTCAAATCCCAGCTCTGACACTTACTAGCTGTTCGATCTTGAGTAAACACTCTGGACCTCAGTTTCTTCATTTGTAAAAATGAGAGGCATTGGATTAGATAAGATAACTTTCCAACTCTAAAATCATGATGCTTAGCAGGAAAAGATAGATCTTCCTAGTGACAGAATTCCCTCCCTGAGGGTAAAAACCCTGCATTTGTCTAATATAAATGGCTGACTTAGACTAACCAAGACTGGCTAAGTTGAAGGACAAAACATTCTCCTTGTTCCTGTTTCTCTCCAAGCCTGCGGGCTATTGATCTGGCCCCTTGGAAGCACCTTTCTCTAGAGCCTGTCTTGGCACATACCTCAAAGCCAGAGCAACCAGAACTTGACTGTCAGTAGCTGAAATTGACTACAGGATCCAGTCATGGTTATAAGATGTAACACTCTGAGCTCCACAGCCACTGACTGATACCCACCACAGCTGACCCAGTAACAATGGAAACATTCAGACCTATTCCTGCAGGGGACTTTCAGTCTTCTCAGGGAAGTATTAAAGGATCACAGATGTGGAGACTGAGTCCCATCTCATTTTACACGTAAGAACACTGATGCCTAGAGAAATAAAATGATTTGCCCAAGGTCCCACGGCAGTTCTGCCATTTATATACGTATGTGTGTAAATGCATATATACATCTTCATCACAGCTCAGGCATTTAGCTGTATCTACTTCCAGGTCATTGAGCAGTGTGCTTCGACACCCTGATAAACGACCATCTGGGCTCCCCAGGTGGGTGTGGGCTTTCGGCTACTTTGTCCTAAAGGTTCCCTAGAGTGTGGGGTAGCAGAAAAAGCTAGATTTGGAGTCAAATGACCTGGGTCCAAGCACCACCTCTGAAATCTGCTGGCTGTGTGACCTCGGGCAAGTAATTTAAACTCTTTTTGTTTCAGTTCCTCAACTGTAAAACGAAGGAATTGATCTCAATGACCTCTAAAGCCCCTTCCAGCTTTAAATCTATGATCTATTGGGGATCTGTTATAATGTTCTATAAGGCAGCTAGGTGGTGCAGTGGATAGAGTGCCGGGCCTGGAGTCGGGAAAACCTGAGTTCAAATGTGACCTCAGACACTTACTAGTTATGTGACCCTGGGCAAGTGGCTTAATCCTGTTTGCCTCAGTTTCCTCATCTGCCAAATGAGCTGGAAAAGGAAATGGCAAACCACTCCAGTATCTCTGCCAAGAAAAGCCCAAAAGGGGTCACAGAGTCAGACAGGACTGAAAAATGACTAAATAACACGTAATATTCTATACTAGTATCTTTCAGATTTTTTAAATACCAGACTCATAATTTTGTTGATATAATGAAACTCCTTCTACCAAATCAGACCAACACCAGCTTTGCAACTTTTCATTTTAGAGAGGACTGCTGCACAGAGAAGTTAAGTGGTTTGTCCAAGGTCACACACCCATCACATGTCAAAGGGACTCAAACCCAAGGTCTTCTAAAGTCAATCTACACTACTCCAAGCTGCCTCTTCCAGTAATGAGACTTAGATGCAATGCTCACAGCAAACCTAACATAAGGGAAGCTCATGGCACTATGCAAATGTGTTTATTGTTATCACAAGCTTAAAAAGTATTCTTTAAAAGTAGGGCTGTTGGAGAGGAGAGTTATTTTGGTAAGCTTTAGTAAGAAAATACCTTTCTGTTCTGAGTTTCTCAACAAGCCTGAGACTCGTGTGAATCAAGTTTGTCTCAAGGTAAATCCAGGAACTGACACTGGAAATTCCCACTTCAGCTGAAGACAAATGTCAAAGGGTGAATTATTTATCTGCCCCCTCTTGGCTGGAGTTTTAGGCAGAATCTGCCTGCTGAGAGCAGAGCTGTCTCTGGCAAAGATGGAGCATGCACAGGTGCTGGGATGCAGCTGCTGCTCACACACACAGAGAAGGATGGGCTCCTTCACCTCCCTAGCTCCCAAACTCCCCACCAGGGCTGGGTCCCTGTGACATCTGTCTTGCTTTATAGATGGAAAGTTGGAGGATCACAATTATATCAAGGATCCCCACTCCCTCTCAGAGAGTAGGGGTGGGTGGGTGTGAACCTGAGACAGATCAGAGTCTACATTGTCCTGTCTCTGTCACTAGCTAGCTGTGACCTTGAGGAAGTCAAGTGTGACTCAATTTCCTCACTCATAAAGTGACTGGCCTGGACTATGTTACCTTTGAGGCCCCTCTCAGCTCTGACCCCTTAGAATTCCATATCTTCAATGAAAAATAACATCAGTGACATTTAGCTGGTCAGTTACCCTTTGGAATTTCAGTAGCACTGGAGCCTAGGGATTACCTTGTGAAAATCTGGTGAAGCAGTGTGAGCTGTGGAAAGGTGCTTATGTGCAGTCAAAGTACCTGAGTTTAAATTCCCATTTGCCACTCATTACCTATATGACCTTGAGCAAGTCACTTAACTCTCTCTCTTTCCTGGAAAATGAGGGAGCTGGGCTATGTGAGCCTCGAGGCCTCTCTTGACTCAGAAGTTCTCGTATTCCAGACTACCAACATCTAAATAAACCTGCAAGGCAACAACAACTCTAACTAGCCTGGCAAGTCCCCTCTGGAATTTCAGAACCACTGAAGTGGAGGAGTGGCTTTGTGAAAATCTAACCCACAAAGATCCCAAAGTGGAAATTGTCCCCAGCCGGGCTTTAACAATATCAGACATCTCTCTGCCCTACCCACTCCCAGCTTCCTCCTGCAGCTATAGCTCTGGCTGGAAAAGCACCTTCCTGGAGAGCAAAAGTATATCCTGCGTCTCCCCTCCCCTTTCCAAAACAGGAGGTGGGTTGGGGTTGTGGGGGGAGTGTCGCTCAGAATCTTAACTCTCCCAAGCAGATGATGTCTTCAAATTTCACGCATAAGAGATGAAAGTGACATTAGAGATCATAATATGAAAAAAACATTTTACAGAGGAGACAAACTAGGAGAGGGAGTTGTTACTCTGTGGCAGGGCTAGGACCCAGTTCTCCCAATTCCAAGTCTAGTAGACTTTTTCCACTTAAATGCCAGCTGAATGGAACAGCCTGACCTTTAAGTATTTGTTTATTTACACACACACACACACACACACACACGAGACACCGTTCTACCGGGCCAATGAGCGCACCTCTAGTCACAAACGTGGTGTTCTTGGGATGTTTAAAGGTTCTGCAGGGCATCTTTACCTTTCCCAGTCAAAGAGAGCAGTGTATCTTTTCAAGGAAATGGAACAACAGAAGAAGCACTCTGGATACATACACGCACACACACGCATCCAGAAACACATGGGCACACACATACACAGAGATGCACAGACACATTAAGGACACCGAGCCACAGACACATGGAAACACGTAGAGATAGATACAGAAGTCATACGAACGTGAGGCAACACGCAGGTACATGCAGACCCACCGAGGGCCAGAAACCCATAGAGACAGGAGCAAGCACGCGCGCATACACACACGCATACACACACACACACACACACACACACACACACACACACACACACGGAGATGCAAAGGTATAGGCACACACAAGCAAGTGGATTCTCAGGGACTTGGGGACACACACATCGAGACACGCAGACCCACAAATATACGGAGACGCAGGGGGTGTTCATGGGGTCATCTTACTCCTGGCTCGGGGCTCAGCTTCCTCAGAAGCCCTGAGGATGGGGGTGAGGGGTGGGGGTTTCAAGAACCAGGTGCGCTCAGCTCCTGGAAGCCCGCGGGGCGGTCACACAAGCGCGCGCAAACACACAATACACACACATACACACATACAGACACACACTCACGCGCCCCCAAAATACGACCCCACCTCATCCTGCTCTTGCCGCATCTTTCAGTGGCTGCTACTTACCCGGGGCTAGGCGCTCCGATTCCCCCGGCTCCTGCCAGTGGGCACAGGCATCCCCACTTATACCCTCCCGGGCACAGTGGGCTCCGGACGAAACGAACCTAGCGGCGCAGGGTGAGCGCAGGTCGCCGGAACTAGGGATACAGTGGCGAGGGACGATCTCCCGGCAGCTGGGCCGGGCGGGGCGCCAGGCGGGGCACACACGGCACAAGCCAGGGACCCACTGCAGCTTCTGCCTCCGCAGCCGCCGGCTAAGGAGCCGCCGCCGCCCCTCCTAGCCCGCCCCAAGTCAGGCAGCGCACACCAACAGAGTCCTGGGCGCCGCCTCGCGGCCGCACAGAACACTAAAAATTGGGGGGGCGGGGGGCGGCGCGGAGATGCGTGGAATGGGGCCAGGATACTGAACGCGAGCGGGAATCGAGGGGGATAGACAGTATCTTTCCCATGCATAGCGTCTAGTGGTGTTGGGAGAGGCCTGGCAGTCCCGATCCCTCACAATCTGGCAACACCCTATCCTTTCAGATAATCTCCTATTACCTCCCTCCGCGAACTCTACACTCCACTCTCCCTAAACTGAACTCTCCATCCTCCCAACAGACCGTGTCCTTCCACCCCTATTCCATCCCCTCTGGTCATGGTTCCCTATCTCTAGAATATCCTCCCTCCTCCTTTTCTTGCTGAATTCCTTTCTAACTCAAATGCCGCCTCTTCCAGCAGGCTGGGCCCGACGCTCCCTGTAGGAAAGGGTCTTTCCCAGCTCAGCCCTCACCTGCCTTTCCCAAGTACTTATAATGTAATGTTCGAATTACAGTTATTGCTGTGCCGGGTGCCTTATTCCCCTTGGTTGCCTTGGCAAACTCAATGAAGGTAGGGACCTTGTCAATTTAAATGGTGTCTCTTGTCCCTAGCACCTTAGCACAGTGATCTGAATACAGTGGTCACTTGATCTTCTTTGAATGAAGAACAGCTCCCTAAATCCTGGGGAGGGGGAAGGGCTGGAACTGGGGGTCCCCTCAATTGTTACCCTTCCACTGACTTCCAGTGGCGGGGTTCCTGAAGCTCTGTTCCTCAGGCTTTTTCTCCCCCCAGTCCCTAACCTCGAACGGTTCAGAGCAGTAATGGGGCTGAAGGAAGGTGGGGAGGAACAGCTAGGCTGGCTAGGGGCCCTTTGGCCTGGGGTTCTATAAGATCTCAAAGTATTCTCAGAGGCTACTGAATAAAAGGGGGAAGTTAGTAAAAGCCAGGAACCAGAGGCATGACAGAGCAGCAGACAGGAAGGCAGTTGATGCTTATTAACTCAGCAGTATGTTGGAGCTTGGTTCTTTGAGAAAATGAAGCTCAGCATGCTTAGCTCAGGCTAAATGACCTGGCTGGAAGTAAAACCGAGTTGCCAGGTAGCAGGTCCAACCCACGTCCTGGTCAGTTGTTTTACTAGTCCAGGGCCACAAACCACAATAGACTTTTCTAGGAAGGCAGAGATAATAGGTCAGTGCAACCAGTCTATGATATGACTGCTGGGAAATTCCTCCAAACCCATGAGAGGAGGGTGTTAAGTTGGTACAAACTGTGCCCAGGGCAAGTACACCCTCAATTGAAGGAGTGAGGCAGAGTATCACCATGTGAATTAAAGTAGAGGTCCTATGACGTGCGAAAGAGTAGGAGAGTGGAACAAACTGGGACAGGGGAGGAATTCATCCTATCCCTCCATTGGGTAGTTCCCTATTTTCACTCATTATCCTTGCCAAAGAGGCCCTACACTCTGTTGCTTCTATTCTACTGAAGCAACAAGTGCCATCTGCATCCTCTCAATTTGGTGGTCCCCAAATTCATCACCCTGGGACAAAGACCTAGTCTTTTCACCCTAGTTACATGTTTGCTCTTCACCACTGAGGGGAGTATACTTGGACAAAAGGAAAGTCTTAGTAGATGCCCCTGGTTACAAGTTTGTGAGATACAAGGCACATCAATGTCCCTTCCTGGGAGTTAGGGAAAGCCAAAGAAGGACCTTCTCTGCAGGAAGTCACACCTAGGCCAGCATCAGTACTCAGCCCAGGCCAGTGTGGAAAGCCCAGGGCTGGAATTAGGGAAAAATGGGTTGTAACCCTAGATCTACCACTAAGTAGCTGGGTGATCCTGGGCAATGCATTTTCTCTCTCTACGCTTCAATTTCTTCTGAATATTGAGGGAGATTGTACCAGATAGAATTTCAGATCCGAACACAAGGAACTATAATACAAACTGGGCGAGGAGAGCCTGGATGAGTTCCAAAGGAGATGCTATGGGAAACTCGAGAGAGAAAAGGTCCTCCCAGCTGAGAGGGATCAAGGAAGGCTTCAGAAAGAGGGATTACCCAAGGTGGGCCTGGAAGGATTTCAACTAAGCAGATAAAGAGCCCTTTGGAGGATTTACTACCTGACCTTTACTTTCTCTCTCACCAGATGATATTGAATAATGGTTTAGGAAGTCATTCCGAATATAACCCAGTTAACCAATCCCTATCACCACAGATCCCCAGTAGACCCAGCAGCCTGCCCCAACTACAGAGACAGCCCCATCTCCTAAAGGGCTTTCTGCAAGGCAAGTTTAAAAAAAATCCCTTTTCAAGAGATCATAAGAAACATGGTGTTTTCAGATATTTCTCTCTGTTGCATTCTCATTTGAAAATGAAATTGTTTTCTAGCCCAATGGAAATGCTAGCTGACTAGTGCTACTATCAAACCAGGGATTATTTCACAGGATAGTTGGTGCAGGTAAAAATGGACATGGTCTTTCATTAAAACCTAAACTAGAAATGGAACAACAAAGAAAAAGAAAACTGAATGCTGGGTAGTCAAAATTATCAAGCTTGGTCTTGAAAAAAAAGAAGCAACAAGATACTCCTCCCTCCCACTTCTTTGCAGAGGTGGGAGACTATGGGTGTGGAACATTGTATACTGTCAGACTTGGTTAACATGTTGGTTCGTTTTGCTGAATTGTTTTTTTCTCTCTTTTTCAGTCTTTGTTCTAAAGGATGGCTCATTGGGTGGCAGGGGAGAGATACATTCAGAAATGAAGGCATTATAAAAACAGAAATGTCAAGCATTTTTTAAATTAAAAAATAAAAACCACTTGGGTACCAGAAGGAGGTGAAGAATGTGGCTCCAGGAATCAGAAGTTCCTGGTTCTGGTACAAACTTTCTGTGACCATGAGAAAGTTTCTGTCTCTGGGGCCTTTCCATCTCTCTGAATATGCTTGAACTCAGTGGGTTTTCTCAGTTCTCCTGTTTGTGCATAACTTTTTGCCCGTTTTCTTCTTCCCCATTATACCATGATCTCCTTGAAAGCTCTTCTTTGTATCCCCTGTTCTTAACACAGTGCTTGGCAAATAGTAGGCACTTAAATCCTTGTTGATTTGATTCCTAGCTTCTAGTGGAATTGTGTGGGAAAGACCGAGCTCACTTATCTATTGACTGCACACTTCTGGGACAGCCTGTGTGTCTGTGCTGTCTTGCATGTTAACAGAGCCTAAAATGAGCATGGAATTATGACCTCCCTGCCCCTTCTCTCCCATCATCCCCACCCAAGATGGGTACAAAATACTAGCACTGGGCCTTGCAGCTCACTCAGAGAGAGCATGAAGCTACTGGGGACAAGATCAAAAGCTTGAAACCTGAAGAGCCCAGCTGGATTTGTTCAAAGGAAGGACAGTCCTTGGCATGGCTCCAAGATGGATGTGCTGGTCACAAAGGAGATAGTATTGGAACTGGAACTGGACTGACACAACACTTCTGAGCAATCTGGGAGAGGGGGCTGTGTAAGTACAGTGGAAAGAGCCTTGGCTGGGAAGTCAGACGACCTAGACTGGAATCTCCAGCTCCTTCCTACCTAGGTGACCTTGGGTTATTATTTCATCTCTCGGGGTCTCGTTTTCTTCATCTGCAAAATAAGAGAATTGAACTCTAAGGATCCTTCCAGCTCTAAATCTTTGATCCTGTATTGTCAGCAATGTCCTCCAGAACATCTGCACCCCTGGGAGCAGGCGATGTCAGGAGTGCATCAAGAGTCCCCCATGCAGCATCAGCACCAGGATCTTGTGGAGGCAAGAGTAGCTGCAGGCACCTGGGGCTGCTAAAGCTTCCCCAACATCTGCAGCACCCACACAAACCCATCCAAGATTGGGGAGCGGGAAGTTACTGGTGCAACTGTCAAGTTGTCCAATGAGTCCCTCCCCCCACACTCCTAACCCACTGCCAGACCACCACAGCCCAAGGCCTGTGCTTTGGAAGCAGAGACCTAGACAAAGAAATGAGTTCAACCACCCCATCATTCAGATATGCAGTGAGGCTTCTGACCTAAAAGCTCTCATCATTACTCACTCCATACAAGTACATTGTGTTCTCTGGGTGTTCAGAGCATGGGTGCTTCATCTTGTTTTGTGTCATAGACCCCTTTGGCAGAGTCCTTGATGAAACCTATGGACCCCTCCTCAGAAAGATTTTACATATGTATATATACATACACACACACATATATATGTATATATATTCACACATGTATATATACGCATACATATATATTAGTATACAGGCACACATATACACACATTCACACATATATGCATGCATGTATATGTGTGCGTGCATTTCAAATCTGGCCTTAGGCACTTAATAACTGGGCAAGCCACATAGCACTGTTTGCCTCAGTTTCCTCATCTGTAAAATGAGCTACAGAAGGAAATGACCAACTACTCCAGTATCTCTGCCAAGAAAACCCCAAATGTGGATTATAAAGAGCTGGACATGACAAACTGACTAAACATAAACATAAAGATAGATGATATATAGACGAAGAAGCACATGTAGAGATACAGTATAGAGATAGAGACTTTTTTTTGAGACTGCATTTCCCTACCTTGCCCAAGGGGAACATGCATCAACTACTCCCAGATCTGATCCCAACACTAATTGGCATGCAAGGAAAATTTAACCTACTCCATTTTTTCCTGGGTGAGCTGGTTTGGCCCCTTGTTAGGCAGCCTCCTGAGACACTCTGACATGCTGGGGGACCTCCTTGATTGTTCCTCCACTCCCAAAGGCTCACCATATTGGTGCCAGACTTACTTTGGATACCCCATCAACTTTAGCCTTACTGTAGCTTAGAACTCCAGAACTCAAGTGATCACCCCGTAACTGGTTTATGGGCATGCAATACCACACCC
Source organism: Trichosurus vulpecula (assembly GCF_011100635.1). Lineage (NCBI taxonomy): Eukaryota > Metazoa > Chordata > Mammalia > Diprotodontia > Phalangeridae > Trichosurus > Trichosurus vulpecula. Next base: position 97,627,829 of record NC_050575.1, read on the forward strand.
AACTTAAAATGATATTTTTAAAGCATAAAGCAAAGAACATGGGATTACAAAGAAAACCAATTATGTTGAAATGTAATTGCCAAAATATTTAATTTAAATTTTTTTAAAATTTAAATGATATCATTTTTATTATATTATATTTAAATTATAAATTAAAAAATAAAATAAAATAACAGGGTTACCCCTATTCTAGATGCTCACACCACAATCTCCACACAGAAGAAGCAAGTCCCTGTGGTTCCGAGGGCTTCAGCCCCCAAACCCATCTGCATCTCTCCCTTTCATGCTGCAATTGGGACAGTGAAAAGGACTCTCTGCCACTGCATTCTCTTCTAACCACACTTGCTCTCCTGCCAAAATGTACTTCATGGCATCCACACTGGGTTTTAGATAATTTAATGCACCAGGCACCAGCCCTCTGCCTATTTCCTGACACCCCTAGAAATCCCTACAAATTGCAATCACTCCCCATTGCAACTGCCCCTGTAACATCCAAAGTTTGGGAACATCTATACTGGCAAATCTCATCCCCTCTAAGACCTATACATAGCGTCCCATCTTATGTCACCTACCAGTATCAATCCTGTTTGCTTCTGATGTGCCATTAAGACTTCACTAAGCATGAAAGTGGCTGATGAAACTGGCTGATGGAAAATGTGATTTCTCTTTTCTTTGTGAGTTTGCAATAGAACCCAGTCAACCAGGAGAAAGATAATCAGTCAGAAAGGGCCTACGGTTAAGGACCAATGTTCCATTAAGTTTTGGATGTTCAGCTTGAGGCCAGACTGTTAAAACCTGCCTAGTGACTTCCTAAGAAGCCATTGCATCTTGGGCTGCAGGTTTCATGGGGATGGTCCTTATCTGTGAACCAAGAAGGAGAGAGGAATCCCAGGTATGCCATCAATCCCTACTTCCATACCTCTTCTGTTGGTGGACAGGAAATGACAGGAGGATTAGGAGGCTGGTTCCCAGGTCCTTTGAAATGGCTTAGCCATGGGGTACTATATGTAATAAGAGCTCTGGATTCATCCCAACTTCCCCACAGCTGCCAAAATAATCTTGCTAATGTACCTTAAGTTGTTCCTTTTTGCCAACAGGATAAAATAAACTCTCCTTAGATTGGCCTATAAGACCATCAGCGATCGGCCTACGGCTGCCTTTCCAGCCATTTTTCATATTATTCCCCTTTGCTCCAGCCAAATGTTCCAGCCATACTGAACAGCCCTAGCTGTACTTTCATCTCCTGCCTCTGGGCATAGGCATAGACACAGGCTGTTTCTCTGTGCCAGGATTATATAGCCTTGTTCTCAGCCTGTTGAAATTCTTGTCTTCCTTCAAGGCTCAGCTCAAGTGGCTCCTTCTCCATGAAGCTTTCCCTGATTCCCCCAGCTAAAAGTACTCTCTTCTTCCTCAAATTCTCCTATAGAAGGGGTAGGGAACCTATAGCCTCGAGGCCACATGTGGTCTTCTAGGTCCTTGAGGTGCCTTTTGATTGAGTCCAAGTTTTACAGAACGAATCCTTTTATAAGGGGATTTATTCTGTGAAGTTTGGATTCAGTCAAAGGGCAGCACTTGAGGACCTAGAGGCTCACATGGGGCCATGAGGCTGCAGGTTCTCCACCCCTGTCCTGTAGTACTACATCCAGATCTCTCCTCTGTCCCTATTACAACCTACCTTGTACACAAAATACATACTTAAATGCAATTTTGACCTCCTCAATGTGAATGTTCCCTGCAGTGATTCAAGGAACACCCCATCCATGCCTGATCATCCGGTATGGCTCTTATCCATAGTTTCCCAGAAATTCACCACAAAGACACCACCTGACATGCTAGGGGACTTGCTTGATTTTTCCTGATATATTGAGGACACCAGTGGAGCCCAAGGCTGTCCTTTGCTCTAGCCTTGGGACCAGCTCTTCTTTTTTAGTCATATATTTCTTTGATGACATTTTTTACTCCATTATACTTCTTTATTTGTAAGTCAGCTATGTGGTGCCATAGTGTACAGAGTGCCAGGCCTGGAATCAGACAGACCTGAATTCAAATCTGGCCTCAGACATTTATGAGCTGAGTGACCCTGGGCAAGTCACTTAACCCTCTTGGCTTCAGTTTCCTCATCTATAAAATGAGCTGGAGAAAGAAATGGCAAACCGCTTCATTATCTTAGCCAAGAAGACCCCAAGGTCACAAAGAGTCTGACATGACTGAAAAATAGCTGAACAGCAACAATAAAAGTTCTTTATTTGAAGTGTGTTTGTTCGCATCCACCAAGCACCTCTCCATTGACCTCTGGATGATACTCTTTTAATTCCTTGGAGGCTAGCATTCCATGACTCCTAACCATATAACACTAGTAGAAAATTAGTATCAAAAGATGAGTATTTGTTTCTGAGAGAAATTTGGTGTTATCAAAAGAGCCTTGCATTTTCTCTCAGATCACTCAAGGCCAAGCTTTCCTCTTACTACTTGACTCTAAGCTCAATTCATTGCTCATTTGCAGAGTTTGTCAAAGATATATGCACTGATCCATCTAACTGCCTATCATAATCTTGACAATAAGCACTCTTCATCCACTTGGGTTTTCCTGGATGGATGGTTGCACCAAACTCTATGGAGTAGTTACAGCTTGATACAACCAACATGATGTTATCTGCCACCAGTATCACCTGGAGGACTTTACACTACTGTAAAGATTTCCTCTTCAATGTGAGCTCTGTATTTGATCTGCTCCATGACAATGGTAAGCATATCTGGCAAGTATGTATTTCTTTATCGTATGCCTTGCCTAATATTAATGATCAGAGGGGTATTGGACAAAGTTATCTCTGTTGTTGGGAATGGAAGAGAGCATTTGAAATGTCATTTTGCTTTGTACAGTGGGATCCTATCTTCTTTACATCTTTTAGTAAATTCCAAGATGGTAAGGATGTGGTCTACTGTGGAATTGCACTTATAAAAGTCTGGGGAGTTTATTCATAGGAAACTTTAATGTAATTGCAAAGTAGGCATAAAGAGTTGCAGTTATTGATAATTTCTCAGGTACCTTTTTCTGTTTTTTTCTTCTAGTCTTCTGACATGTTCCCTTCTTTCAGATACCATGTGAATCAATCTGTCAAGATCATCACAACTTTCTCACTTCCTGTAAAGCTGCCTTTTACATACGCTTGATCAATGAATTTGTTTTCCCCACATTACTTTCCTCAGTGCCACTTCCACCTTCTCTATAACCTCATATGGCACTGTGATAGGAGTCTTAGTATAGTGGCTCCACTGTCCTTGATGTTGGAAAAAACCTGTTATGAAAATCTTTGCAGATCTTTCCCATTTTTCTTCTCTTTATTTTCCTCTATTCATTTATATTCTTTAATGCCTTTAGAATGAATTTGCTTAGTTGGTTTTCTCAAAAGAATTTTTTAAAAATGGTTTTGTCCTTCTTTCTTTCTTTCTTTTTATCTTATGGGCTCATAATCTTCCATCATCCTTCTCCACAAGATTTTACAAACAAATTTAGATTCCAAGTGATCTCCTTGCTATGACTTTACTCCCTGTTCCTCTCTAGCAGTAAGGGCAAGCAAAGTGGAACTTTTTGCTGTTTTTTTCTTTTGGAGTGCTTCTCAGCACTAAGGCCTTTGAGTGAATCTTGCCTTTGTTTGTAGGAAGGCCCACACCCTTTTGCTAATTATGGCTTTAGATGCGGGAAGTCTTCAAGAGGTGTGAAGCCCTCAGGCCTTAAAAAAAAACGGTATATATACTCTGAGGATAGCTGTTAAGCTAGAACTCTCAGAACTGCAGAAGGAGAAGTTTTGCTTTAGGGGCTCACTCACTGGAAGAGTGTCATGTGATTTGACCACATGAGACTCTAGGTAGCCTTTAAGGAGCCCCCTGGCTTTGAAAAACCCAGATGTTGGTGCTTCTCTCTCTGGTAACTATGTATGTAATATCTTAGACAGTGAGAAGCTCTGTCTGCTGATTTGTGTTTATTTGCTCTGTTTATATATTTTTGCTTGTAATTTCTGTTTGTGTTTTCTTTGAGGTTCAAGGTGCTGACTTTTTCCCCTGAACTAAGTGAATGATATATGTATGTTTAATTAAAATGAGATTACGAACTCCTTAAAATTGCTTTCCTGAGAAAAGCAGGTCAAAGAACCTGTGCTAGCAGCCCTCCTGTGTGCTGGTGTTATTGGCCTTACACAGCCACAGTAGTGGCAAGTAGCATTGTTGTTACACTAGCCCTCAAGAAACTAGGACTATACCCTTGAGGTCCCCCAGTTCTGCTAGGTGATCTTTCACCTCATCTTGTCAGGTCCCAGGCCTCCTTGGCAGTTCCTAGACATCTCATCATGCCTCTCCTCTCATGTAGTATCACCCTCTCCCTACTCTCCACATTTCTAGCCCCTATTTGTGTATTGTTTCCTGCATTAGAATGTAAGTTCCTTTAAAGCAAGAATTATTTTGTTTGCCTTTATTCATATCCCCAGAGCTTAGCACAGTGCCTGGAACATAGAAAGTGCTTGATTTATGTTCCATCTCTCTATCTATCATCTTCTAAATTGTGTTAAGTGTGGCTCCCACATTTCTCTGTTTGACAAGTAAGTCAAGTGTTTGCTGACTAAGGCTCTTTTGTTCTTCCTATAATAGGAACTGATTTATTTCCCTTATTGTGATTATGAAATTATTGTAGCCTGTGTATATAGCCTTTTTTCTGTACATGTACCATTTTTTCATTATCAATAACTTACATAAATCAATGGACGGAATTTTAAATACATGCCATGTATTTTCAAATTTTTTATTTTCTTATATTTTTTATTCTAGCTTTGTACTAATTTTGATCTTTTTAAATTTTTTTATCTCTCTGTTCTCAGCAGATTCTGAAATGACTCTTACATTAGAAATGAGTTATTAAAATATAATCAATGTTTGTTTGTTTATTTGTTTTGCCTTTTATTCAATGTTCACCATGTATAGCACCTTCAGGTCTTTCTTCCAAGAAAGCACTCATGATAGACCAATTATGAGGTTTCTCTGTAGTCTATAAGTCTTTAGCCTCTTGTTCTTATCCACATTTTCTAACATATTTCTCACCTTCCTCATCTATTTCCCACCTTTGCATTTAAGTCTATTGGGGTATTGAAGCACATATTGATTTAATTTGGAGGATTTTATTGAACATCCCATAGAACATCTTTGCCTCCTCATTTTTTGCAACAAGTGTTGGTACATAAGGGGCTTATGTGCCCCTGTAGCTTATATCCTGCCTCCCTTTCTATAGGAAGCCTTTCCTGATTCCCTTAAATTCTAGTGCCTTCCCTCTGTTAATTATTTTCAGCTTATCTCCAATCATCCTGATGGATAGCTGGCCACTGGACCCAGATGGCTCTGGAGGAGAAAGTGAGACTGGTGACTTTGCACAGCCCTCCCTTACTCAAATCAAATTCAATTGCAAGTCATGTCATCATCTCCCAGATGTCATAGTCCTCTTTGAGAACAAAGGACAAACCACAACTACAAACCACAATTTCCAACTTATGATATATATTATATGTGTGTATATAAAATTTGTGCATAGTTGCTTTCATGGTGTCTCCTTCATTAGACTGTGAGCTCCTTGAAGGCAGGGATTTTCTTTTTCCTTTCTTTTTATCACCAGCACTTAATACAGTGCCTGGAACATAGTAGGCAACTATAAACATTTATTGACTGACTAGTGGTCTTTTGCAAATAATTAACACTACGCTGAGATATGAGATGACCAAATGCCTCATGTGATGATATTTCATGTTGTTTTGGGGGATACAACAGCACCAATTCCACCAATTGCCTTATTTGCCTCTAAGGAGAAACTGAACCATCCTTCTGTGGGGCTGCAACATCCTGATTTATTCTGATTTCATTTATAATGAAACTGTCAAGATGTATATAATTCCATTCCTTCAGTATTATATCCCCTTGTTCAAGGATTGATACTCACCTTTAGAGACCCAGTAGCTAAGTCAAAAGTTTATAGATAGTCTAAAAGGCATATGATTCTTAGCAACCTCCAGCCTCCCTTTTATCCCAACCTTTTTTTTAGTTCTCTCTTTTAAAAAAAAGTTTTCTTTAGCAGCACCAGATCTTACACTATATTATAAAGCAGTAATTATCAAAACTATCTGCTACTGGCTAAGAAATAGAAAGGCAGATCAATAAAATAAACATATAATTCACACAGCAAATAAACATAATAACTTTGTATTTGACAAATGTAAAGACATAAGATTTTGGGATAAGAATTCATTACTTGGTAAAAAAAAATGTTGGGAAAAGCAGTATGGCAGAAACTGGGCATAGGCCAATATCTTACACCATTTACCAAGATAAGGTCAAAATGGGTGCATGACCTAGATATAAAGAGAGATTTTTCAAGAAAATAAGACAAATATGGAACATATCACTTATCAGACTGATGGATAGGAAAATAATTTATGAATAAATAAGAGATGGAGAGCAAAGTTAGGTGTAAAATGGATAATTTTGATTACATCAAATTTAAAAGATTTTGTGCAAATAAGACAAATGTAGCCAAGATCAGAAGGAAGGCAGAAGATTTTATAGATAACTTCTCAGATAAAGGTGTCATATCTCAAATATATAAAGAACTTTGTCAAATCTATAAGAATATAAGTCATTCCCCAATTGATAAATGGTCAAAGGATATGAACAGGCAGTTTTCCAATGAAGAAATCAAAACAATTTATAGTCATATGAAAAATGCTCTAATTCATTATTGATTAGAGAAATACAGATTAAAACAACCTTGAGTTATCATCTTCTACCTACCAGATTGGCTAAAATGATTGAAAGGGAAAGTGAAAAATTTTGGAGGGGACATGGAAAAATTGGGACATTAATTCATCGTTGGTGGAACTGTGAACTGATCCAATCACTTTGGAGAGCAATCTGGAATTATGCCCAAAGAGTTATTAAACTGCCTATACCATTTGACCCAGCAATGCCACTACTAGGTTTATTTCCAAAGATGATTAGGGAAAAGAACCTGTATGCTCTAAAATATTTATAGCAGCTCTCTTTGTGGTGATGAAGAACTGGAAATTGTGGGGATGCTCCTCAATTGGGGAATGACTGAACAAGCTGTGGCATATGATTGTGATGGAATACTACTGTGCTATAAAAAGGGATGAGCTCAATGATTTTAGAAAAACATGAAAGACTTAGATGAAATAATGAAGAGTGAAATGAACAAAACCAAAAGAGCATGGTATATAGTAAGAGCAATGTTATTTTAAGAACAACTTTGAGTGAGTAAGTCATTTTGACTATTATAAATACCAAGTTAACTATAAAGGATATATGAAGATGCTACCTGCATCTAGAGAAAGAACTGATAAATAGATGTATAGAATAATTTTACACATATATGTGTATGTATGTGTGTATAAGTATATATAAAAATGTGTATGTCTACATATACATACACACATATACATATATACACATATACACTATATATGCACATATATACCCATTTGCATCAAGTGGTGGCCATCTCTAGGGTGGGGGGGAAGAAAAAAAGAAATTTACATGATAACTATTGCATATTTAAAAAGAAAAGCAAGCTATACATGGCAGATTTGCAGTTTCATGTGCAATCATCTTATTATACCGTTATGGAAATGCTTATTTTATTCCATAAATGAAAAGTAAAATAAATTTTAAAAAATAAAAACAATTTTTAAAGTTTTTTTGATGCTTTTTTTTATTTTTTCACCTCCCAGTGATTCCCCACCACCATCCCAATGAACTCTCTTTTATAACAGATAAGTACAGTTAAACAAAAGAAACAATGTATGAATGATATCTGAAAATGTATGCCTCACTCCATACCTTCCATTGACACTGTTTATACCTTGAAGATAGGTAGATAGATATAGATACACATAGTTATTCACATGAGTCTCCCCCATTGGTCTGTAACTTCCTTGAAAGCAAGAACTTTTGCACCTTTTTTTTTATCCTCAGTGCTTAGCACAGTGCCTGGCACACAGTAGGCATTTCATACCTATGTGCTGACTGACTGACTGACTGTAGTCCACCACCCCTTTGCCAAAAATCAGAAGACATCTAACTTCAGCCTTCATCTCAGCTCCTCACTCTCCCTCATCCCACATGTCCAATCGATTGTCAGATCTTGTTGTTCCCACCTCCAGAACTTCTCTTGCATCTGACCTCCTTTTCTCGGTGCTCCCATAGCTACCACCTTAGTTCAGGTCCTCATTACCTCTCATCTAGATTACTGCCACAGCCTCTGACTGGTTTCCCTGCCCCAAGTACATCATCTCTCTAGTCTATCCGCCCACTTTGCTGCCAAAGTAATCTCACTTAAGTGAGATCTGACCATGTGACTGACTCCCCTACTCAATCAACTCAAGTGGCTTTCCATTGCCTCTAGGGTAAAAACATAAACTCCTCTATTTAGCTTTTAAAGCCATTCACCAATGGCCCCAGACTATATTTCCATCCTTGTTGTATGTTACTCCCCCTCCCCTCCCCTGAGAACCAGGTAAAATGGCCTTTTCTCCATTCCTCACATGTGACCATCCATTTCCTAACTCTGTGCCTTTGCCATGGCTGTCCTCCATGCCTGGGATGCCCTCCCTCCTTTCCTCCACCTCATGGCACAGAGTCCCTCTCCTTCTTAAAGATGCAACTTAAGCATCATAGTCTGCATGGTCACTCCAATTTCTCATGCTTTTTTTTCCTCCTGAACCACTCTGTATTTTCAATCCAATCCAATCCAATTCAATAAACATTTATCAAGCATCTACTATGTGCTAGGCACTGGGATAAGCAGTGATGATACAATTAATTAAAAGAAAGACAGTTCTTGCCCTCAAAGAGCTTATGATCAATCTATTGGAGGCAGACAACATCCAACAGGAGACATAAAGGTGAGAGCTGAGCCAGTGGGATACGAAAGGGGTACTCATTGAGGGGGGTTCTTGTTCAGTGGAGTTGTAACCAGGCAGAGCAGTGAGTGCAGAGTGGAGTGAGTCCAATGCTAATTTCTGTCTTCTATAAAGAAAGGTACTAGAAGGAGCTGGGTACTTGCTGCTCCGATCAGACAACACCCAGTCTCCCATCTCTGACCCTTTGAAATGACTATTCCTGGTGCCTCCTCCCTAACCTCTATCTCTTGAAATCTCCCATTTCCTTCAAGACTCAGTTAATATGCCATGTTCTGCAGGAGGCCTGTCCTGATCTCCCTTTCCCCTCCCTCTAACTATTAGGACCTTCTCCCCCACCATTGCCTTCTATATGCCTATATACGTACAAATTGTTTCCACAGTTAAAATGTAAGCTCCTTATTTGTTAAAAAAGGGTTTGGTTTTTCTTTTCTTTTTCCAGTAGGGGAAGGTGGTAAAAGGAGAAAAATATTTTTTGTAATTAAAAATTTTTAAAGGTAACACAGGGTCTGTTTCACTTTGGTCTTGGTATTCCCAGTAAGAGACTGCTGATTGACTGGTGTCTCTAGGTCTGGCCTACAGAAATGAGTAGGACTTGTGGAAGGAGCACTGGATTTGGAGGGAGAGAACCTGCGTTCAAATCCCAACCATGTGATCTTGGCAAGTCACCTCATTTCTCACCTCAGTTTCCTTATCAGTCCTATGGAAGGTTGGGCTAGCTGAACCCTAAGGTCCCTTCCACCTCTCAAGCGATGCTCCAGTTATGTTCTGAATTTGTCTTCTAACACTTCCTTTCTTCCCTAAGGTAGGATCCAGCAAGAGACATTTATCACAGAGTATTAATCAGGTGCCAAGTGTGAAGCTTTATGGGGTTGGCAGTTTCTGAGTTATTTTGAGAAGGGGAAAAAAAAGTCAAATGATGCAACTAGGGAATATATTGCTTTCCTTGTCCCTATAACTCAAGCCTTGTTAAGTCGAGTTCGATTTTCCAGCAAAGTTCACCTTTACATTGAACTAAGCGAGAAGAGGCCGCTTCAGGCCAGCTGGGGAATTGCTGGAATCATTATGAACTAATGAAACAGAGGAGCTGATGATGGAAGCAGCAAGAGAAACTTCAGCCACAGGCAAAGAAAGAAATGGCACTGTCAGTCGGGAGCCCATCAGCCTGTATCCATCCATCAATCTACCCATTCACTGCAACCTTGTTGGAGCCATGAAGTTAAGTGGCAAAGTGGATAGAGTGCTGGAGCAGGAATGAAGAAGGCCTGAGTTCAAGTCCAACCTCAGACACTTAACACCTGTGTGACCCTGGACAAGTCACTTAATCTATCTGCCTCAGTTTCTTCACCTACAAAATAATAATGATAGTATCTACTTCCCGTGGTTGTTGTGAGGATCACAAGAGATCCTATTTGTAGAGCACTTGGCAAATCCTTGTTGCCAGCTGTTCTTACGCATGTGGAACTGTTCATTTTCAGCACTACGGTGCTGTACTTGGCTCTTGTCTTTGACATTGTTATGAGGTCTGCACAAAAGGCTAACAATTTCTAGCGAAAGTGTGGGTGCTTGTAAAAGGGGGATGAGGTTGGTTATTCTTGGGATGAGTTGGCCTGGTTGGGAGATAAAGTGGGGACTGGAAAAAGCTAGAGAGAGCTAAAAAGGGAAATCATCTTACAAGTGGGTAAACTGAGGCCCAGGGAGGTTAAGTAGCTTGCCCAGGGTGAAAGGTATTAATTATCAAAGATGGGATTTGAACCCAGGTCCTCTGACTTTAGAGCTATGCCTCTTTCCACCGTGCTCCTCCTTCACTAGCTGTCCAACGAACACTGCTTTCCAGTTGCTGACCACTGAATGAGCCAGGAAAGACTGTGGAATCTAGTTGGAAACTAGAGAACATTCTTGATTATCCAAGAGAAGCAGAGTCTAGATGCGTCTTCTGTATCATCACTGGCATCACTGATACTTTTTCAGTGCTTTCAGTGCCCAAGAACATCCACATCCATCCTCTCACTTGATCTCTACTCTAGTCCTCTGGGATGGGTAGTGTAAGCATCATCATCTCCATTTTACAGATGAGTAAGCTAAAGCTCAGAGGTGAGGAGTTTTTTCCAAGGTCATACTTCAGCTATTAAGTTGTAGAATCATAGACCCTCAGCATGGAAAGGAACCTCAGGGTTCCTCTATTAAGAATCCTCTTTGTAACATCCCATCCAGACTTGGAAACCACTTCCTTATGGGAAACTCACTACTTTCCAAGACATCCAGTCTTACTTTTTTTGCAAAAATTTTTTTTTCTTAGATCAAGCAGCAAAATTCCCCTCTGAAATTTCCACTTATTCTTCCTAGTTTTGTCCTCAGGGACCAAGCAAATAAGTGTAATCTTTCTTCCATGTGAGATTTATCCAAGTCTTTTCTGCCTTGGTCTAAATCTATAGATTATAAGCAATAGTTCTCAAAGTGGCAATAGTAAATGTTTTTTTAAAAAAAACACATGCAACAAGGCTGGAACCTGACTGGATTTGAAAGGTGAGTGAAGGAAAAAACAAGTCACATTTGAACTCAGGTTCTCCTGACTCCAGGGCTGGTATAGTTGCCCCAGCCTCAATAATTCTTAAGGGTGCCAAGGGATGCTGAGACCAAAAAGGTAGAGAACCTCTGGATTATAGGATAATGGATCTAGAGCTAAAAGGGCCCTTACAGGTCTTCTAGTCCCTTCATTTTACACATGAGGAAACTGAGTCCCAAAGCAGTAAAATGGTTTTCGTAAGTTCACATAGCTAGTAAGTGGCAGAGTCAAGATTTGAACTCAGGTCATCTGATTTCAGATTGAATATTCTTTCCACTATATACATCTTCCCTTAGTTCCTGCAACTGATCCTGTGTATACCAAGGTTTCCACTCCCCGTACAACCCTGGTCACCCTCTTCTAAATACTTCAGCTCTGTTAATATCCTTCCCAACACATGGCACCTGAACCTGATTATGAGGGTCACCAAAGCATGGCATCTAGCCAGACATTTCAGTCTTTTTAGCCACATCATCTGGAGGGTTTGAAGGCCAGCCCCACACTTTCTTTCTAGTACCTCAGTCTGGAGTTTAAGGCCTCCCACTTCTAACACCAACCTACCCATCCTTCCCCTTCTGCCTCCACCATTGCTGTCTGTGGCAACCCAATTCATCTTGATCAGCCTTGTTCATAAGCTGGGTTTGTACTTGACTCCCTTTCAAATCCAATCAAGTACCAAGTCCTGTTGTGTATGTGCTCCTGAAACATCTCCTATTATCCCTGCCCTCACCCTGGTAGAAGCCCTCATAACCACTCACTTAGACTATTTAAGTATCTCAATATTCTTTTAAGAATTTCTCCTCTCTGGGGTGCCCATCAGTTGGTGAATGGCTGAACAAGTTGTGGTATGTGAATGTAATGGAATACTATTGTGAAATGATGAGCAGATGGACTTCAGAACAACCTGGAAAGATTTATATGAACTGATGCTGAGTAAAGTGAGCAGAACCAGGAGAACATTGTACACAGTAACAGCCACAGTGTGCGATGACTGACTTTGATAGACTTAGCCCTCCTCAGCAATGCAAGGACCTAAAACAATTCTAACAGACTCAGGATGGAAAATTCCGTCCACATCCAGAGAAAGAACTATGGAGTCTGAATGCAGAGCAAAGCAGACTATTTTCTTTTTTTTGTTTTGTTTTGTTTTGTTTTTCTTTCTCATGGTTTCTCCCATTCATTATAATTCTTCTATACAAGATGACTAATGTGAAAATATGTTTAATAGGAATGTATGTGTAAAGCCCATATCGGATTGCAAGCCATCTTGGGGACGAAGGGGAAGAAAATTTAAAATCTAAGGAAGTGAATGTTGAAAACTAAAAATAAATAAACTAATAAAAAAAATTTTAAAAGGATTTATAAACAAAAAATAAATTAGATAAAATAGTATTTTTATTTAAAAAAAAGGATTTCCCCTTCCTTTGCTCTCTCTCCCCTCCAGAACATTCTTTATAATATCCATGTGTGCTGGAATAACTCATTACTCCTCTTCTCCAAAGTCTTCATGGCTCTGTACTGCCTTGTAAGGAAAGTTCCAAGTCTTCTGCCTATCATTTGAGGCTCTCCAAAAGCTGGCAGCCACCCTACTTTTCCAACCTCATTTGCTTTAAAAAAAAAGTTGTTTTTTTTCTGTGATTTCACTGGGATAGGGAACTTCCTGTGAGGAAACTCCCTCTATCAATGCAGACCAGCAGCTGTTATGCAGCTGACAGTCTTAGGGAATTGCCTGCCGCACTGGCAATGTCATTGACTTGCATAGGCTTACGCAGACAGTTGGGGTCAGATGCTGGACTTGAACACAGGCTCTGACTCTGGCATTGGTTCTTTCCACTCTGACATGCTGCCACTCTCAAGCTTTGTTTCATATTCATTTTCTCTGCTCCCCAAGCATCAAATGTGTTCTCAATTCTACAAGACTTTGCTCAGGCTGTTTCCAATGCCAGCCATGCTCTTCTCCTCCCCTCCATTCTCCCATCTTCACTTGGTGAGCTCCTACCCTGACTTGAAAGCAGGGGTTCTTTACTTGAGGTCAGTGAACTTGCTTTAAAAAAAGTTTTGATAATTGTATTTAGATTAATTGTCTTCTTTAGTAAGTCAGTGTATTTTATTTTATGCATTTAAAAACATTATTCTGAGAAAGGGCTTTGTTGAAGGAGCCTATAGGCTTCCTCAGACTGTCCAAAAAGTCCATGACACAAACAAGGTGAAGAACTCCTGTTTTAAAGTCCAGCTTAAATGGATGAGTGCTGGGCCTGGAGTCAGGAAAACCTGAGTTCAATGCAGGCCTCAGACACTTACCAGCTGTGTGAGCATGAACAAGTCAATTAACCTTTGTCTGCCTTAGTTTTATCAACCGTAAAATGGGGATAATAACAGTACCTACCTCTCAGGGTTGTTGTGAGAATAAAATATTTGTAAGTGCTTAGCATAGTGCCTGGCACATAGTAAGCACTTAGTAAATGCCTATTTCCTTCTTTCTTTCCTTCCTCTTTTCTTTCCTTCCTTCCTTCCTTCCTCCCTTCCTTCCTTCCTCCCTCTCATCTTCTCTTCCTTCTTTCATTTGTTCTTTCCTTCCCTCTCTCCCTTCCTCTCTCTCTCCCTTCCTCCCTCCCTCCATTCCTTCCTTCCTTCTTTCTTTTCCTCTCTCCTTCCTTCTTTCCTTCCTTCTTTCTTTCCTTCCTTCCCTCTTTTCGCTATCCTCCCTTTCTTCCTTCTTTTCTTTCTTCCCTTCCCCAGTTGAAAATAACTCTGTGATCCTACTGTCTCATAAACTTGGTTTTGTAATTCTCTAGTGAACTTAGTGTGTATTGTTGTATACTATAGCTCTTCGTATTTATGTCTTATTTTCCTACTAGTCTACATGGTCCACGAGGGCAGAAACCTTGTCTTATCTAAACGTCTATCTCTCCATGTGCCTAGCATGTACATATATGTGCATGTGTGTGTTCGTGATAACATAATTTTTAAAGAGAAGGTAATCATGATAGCACCATATTTCAATGGCTCAGGTATCTTACTAACGTGGCTACTCCTTCCAATGGTGCAACTCCCAATCCATCTACTCTTTCTCATCGGGGTGCCTTTCATCCACATCTTTCTGTAAATTCTCCACAAGGGGTGCCACCCAACAGGCTTGAAGCCTGCCTTCTTCTAGGTCACTTGACATTATGTGGGTAGCAATGGAGTCCACAATTGTCCAACTGTTTACCCCTTACCTTTGCTTTGTGACCTTTTTTCTTGGTCATATATCTCTTGGATTACATCTTGGATGTTGACTCCATCCCTCAGACACCATTTCAGGAGAGCCCCAGCCATACTCACCTCACTCCTGATTCAACTCAGACTCTGGACTTCTTAGGGGTTGTCTACTCTCTTCCTTCTAGCTTCCTTTTATGTGTCAGTTATTCAATAAGCATTTATTAAGCACCTAGTCTGGGGCAGCTAGATGGTTCAGTGGACAGAACATTGGACCTGAAATCAGAAGACTCATCTTCCTGATTTCAAATCTGGCACTAGCTGTGTGACACCGGTCAAGTCACTTGACCCTGTTTGCCTCAGTTTCCTCATCTGTAAAATGAGCAAGGAAATGGCAAACCACTCCAGTATCTTTGCCAAGAAAACCCCAAATGGGGCCATGAAAAGTCAAACATGACTAAATCTACTGAACAACACCTGTGCTAGATACTCTACTAAGCTCTGAGATGCCAAAAAAAGAAAAAAGACAAAAAATAGTCCCTTCCCTCAAGGAGCCTACAGACTATATTGGAGGTGACAACATAAATGTCATCTCCTTGAGGGCAGGGACAGACTTCTTTGCTTATCCTTGTATTAGCAGTTCTTTGAATAGTCCTAGGCATATAATAAGTGCCTAATAAATGCTCTATAGATTTATCTATCTGCTGCAGCCTCTGACCTTAAGATTAAAGGACTATGACTCCAATATGAGTATGATCATTGCAACAGAGTCCTGCCTCCAATACCAGCAAAGGGACCCCTGAAATCTCCTTCTGACCGGCTGTCTGACCCCTTTACTATCTGTGGGTTGAGAGCTCTGGAAGCAGCTGCTGCTGCTGCTGCTGCTGCTGATTCAGTCACTCCCAAAGCCTGCTTCTGGTTTGCTGGGGCCCAGTCTGTGCTGGCTCAGCCTGCTCTGGACTATCCTCTGCTCTCACCCAGAGGCAACAGACATTTCCCGCCAATCTTCTAAATTGTCTTGGGCTGGAAAATTCTTTCACCCCATCCTTTTGCCGGTTCTGTTGCTCCACAATTTGTTTAGATGGGAATTTGGGAGAGCTCAGGTGAGCCCCTACCTTTTCTCTACCATCTGGGCTGCACCCCCAGAATAAAGTTTTTAAATGCCTAAAATAAAAATACGTAAGGTGATGAAGAAAACCAATTACATTGAAATTCAATTATCAAAATACTTTTTAAAAAAAGTTCATAGACCCTGGGGTTAAGAATGCTTGCTGTGGCCAAAAATTATTTATCCTTCCTTTGAATTCTAGTATTGACTGTCTTTACCACTCACGTGGACCTTATCACATTCTGTCACATCTTAGGATGACTCATGACTGTATCTTCTCTAGGGATTTAAAACTATTAACTCTTGAAGGGCAGGGACTATTTCTTCTTTATCTCTGTCACTGCTCTCCCTCTTTCCCTTCCACCCTGATAATGCCTATGTTTGTTGAATGAAGTGAAAGTACAATCACTTCAAGAGTGAACAGTAAGACTTGGGCTAAGAGGATCTCCAAACTAGCCTCTCCCAAAGCTTAGAGAGGAATCTCTGAATCTCAGCATTGAAACTTTCCTCAGAAGTACTATTATAAATACCCAAATTACCTATAAAGGACATAAGAAGAAATACGCTATCTACATCCAGAGAAAGAACCGACAAATAGAAGTACAGAAAAATTTTACATGTATACTTATTTGTGTCTGATGGTAGCCATGGGGGAGGGGTGGAGAGAAGAAAAAAAAGAAATTTACATGAAAACTTTATTATATATTTAATCCTTTTAAATATAGCAAGTTGTATATAGTAGATTTTCAGTTTCATGTGCAATCATCTTTTTTTATTACACTATGCTATGGAAATGCATGTTTTATTCCATAAATTAAAAATTGAATAAATAGATTTTTTGAGGGGGAAAGGCAGGGCAATTGGGATTAAGTGACTTGCCCAAGATCACACAGCTAGTAAGTGTGTCAAGTGTCTGAGGCCAGATTTGAAATGAGGTCCTCCTGACTCCAGGGCAGGTGCTCTAATAAATAGATTTTTTAAAAGAAAAACCTAGTCTAACCTGTAGCCTCTGCAAGATATATGACAAGCGGTCCTTCAGCCTTTGTTTGAATACTTCCAGTAAGAGAGAAGCTACAGTTTACCAAGGTAGCCCATTCCATTTTTGGACAGCTCTATCTTAAGGTGGTTTCCTTACACTAAGCCTAAATTTGTCTCTCTACAATTTCCATTCGTTGTTCCAAGGTCTGCTCTCTAGGGCCAATATATAGGGAGCCCTTCGGATATGTGAAGGAAACGATCATGGAGACCCCTCATCTTCTTTTCTCTAGGGCATTTATGCTGAATACTTTTCAGATTGCAGATGATAGAATTCATGATTTCATAAAATCATCGATCTAGAGAAAGAAAGGTTCCCAGAGGTCTTCTAATATAGTTCAAGAAAGTGAAAGCCTCCTTTAACTAATTCTCGTATAGTTCTGTTTATATAGAGTTGTAAGGTTTGCAAAGCACTTTAGGAATATTATCTCGTTTTATCCCCACAACAACTCTGGGAGGTAGGTGATATTATTATCCACATTTTACAGGTGGCAAAACAGAGCTGAGAAAGGTTAAGTGACTTGCCCAGAGTCACACAGCTAGTAAATATATGAAGCTGAATTAGAAGTCAGGTGGTCCTGGTCAGGCCCAGTGCAACCTAGCTGCACTGTAATTCTCATGTGGACTTCAAGAATTTTGCCATCCTGGTTGACATCCTCTGGGTATCCCTCAGCTTTTCAACAGCTTTTTTCCCTTGGTGTTGTGCCCAGAACTTAACCTGACACTCCAGAAACAGTTTGAAAAGGGTACAATATGGTGGAACTACCACATCCTTAGTCCCATAAACCATGCTTCTCTCACATTTAAGACTTCATCAGCTTTACTGGCTGCTAAGTCACACTGTTGATTTATATAGAGTTTGCATTTCACTAAAACCTTCAGACAAACCATAGTCTGGGCAAGATCCTTCATCCTGCACCAGTGATGGTGATGGAAACCAGGTGTAGGCTTTACATTTGTCTCTATTAAATTTTGTCTGATTAGATTCAGCCCACTATTCGAGCCTGTCAAGATCTTTTTCAGTACTGAGTCAGTCACCCAGTATGTTAGCTATTCATCTGAGTTTTGTGCCACCCATATCATTATGCATGATAAGCATGCTGTGTATGATGAAAATATGAATCAGCGCAGATCTCTGGGACATTCCACAAGAGACATCATTCTAAGGTGAAATTAGACCGTTAATAGTTACTTTTTGGATCTAGTCAATCAATTGGTTCTTTTTTAGGGCTATACATGTACAATCATATTAAGCATATTTCCACATTAGTCATGTTGTGAAAGAAGAATCAGAACTAAAGGGAAAAACCACAAGAAAGAAAAAACAACAAAAGAGAAAATAGCATGCGTCAATCTGCATTCAGACTCCCTAGTTCTTCCTCTGAATGTGGACAGCATTTTCCACCATGAGTCCCTTGGAATTGTCTTGCATTGCTAAGAAGAGCTAAGTCTATCAAAGTTGGTCATTGCACAATGTTGCTGTTACTGTGGACAATGTTCTCCAGGTTCTGCTCACTTCACTCAGCGTCAGTTCATGTTTTTCTGAACTGAAATCATCCTGCCATTCCCCAATTGATGGGCAGCTCCTCAATTTCCAATTCTTTGCTACCACACAAAGAGCTGCTATAAATATCTTTGTACATCTGGGTCCTTTTCCAATTTTTGTGATCTCTTTGGGATACAGGCATAGTAGCGGTATTGCTGGATCAAAGGGTATGCACAGTTTTATAGCCTTTAACCAACTAATTCTGAATCCATCTAACTGTAGTATTGTCCAGTCCTTACTGATGCATCTTTTCCACATAGCATGAAAAGCTTCCAAATACTCCGACATTGACTATTTCTGTCTTTCTTCATATGTGCCAATTCTACAAGTGCTTTTCCTTTAAGTATTTAGGTGCTATACCATTTAAAGCATATATGTTTAATATTGATATTAATTCATTGTTTATGGTATCTTTCAGCAAAAGGTAGTTTCCCTCTTTATCTCTTTCAGTTAAGTCTATTTTTGCCATTGCTTTGTCCTACATCATGATTTTTACCCCTGCCTTTTTTACTTCAGCTGAAGCATAAAAAAATTGTCCAAGTTCTTTATTTTAATTCTTTAAGAATCTTCCTGTTTCAATTTGTTTCCTGTAAACCACATATTACTGGATTTGGTTTTCTAATTCATGCTCTCTTCCATTTTGTAATTGTATTCATTCTACTCACATTCATGATTGTAAATTATGTGTTCCCTTCATCCAGTTTTCTTATACTTCTCATTGTTTCCTCTCACCTCTTTATCAGAGTCAGAGAGAAAGATGTAAGGTAGTCCCCACTCGTAAGGAGCTTATAGTCTAATAGAGGAGGACAACACAATAAAAAAACACTGGAGGAGTGAGGGTAAGCTGGTGAAGAAAGGGAGGGTATTCAGTGTAGGGACATAATGGAGTCCAGTAGCCAGGGTAAAAAATGATCTGAGGAGGTGTGAGTTACAGAGTTAATTTCATCTTGCAGGATGATGAGTTTCTAGAGAGCATGAAGTTCA
Organism: Trichosurus vulpecula; assembly: GCF_011100635.1. Lineage (NCBI taxonomy): Eukaryota > Metazoa > Chordata > Mammalia > Diprotodontia > Phalangeridae > Trichosurus > Trichosurus vulpecula. Next base: position 97,647,232 of record NC_050575.1, read on the forward strand.
GGAGAGCACCCAGGTGGGAAATGATGAGGTGAAAACCCTGGATACCTTCCTTAAATGGTGGAGGATCTGGGAGGAGCTCTCTAATATCTACCCTACATCCTCTCAAAGTCGAGGCAGGTGGTGCTGAGGAGGTATGAGTTTCAGAGTTCATAAAGTTTATAAAGAAGTGAGTGATGAGAGACAAGGAGTGAAATCAACATCAATTCTCTAGATTTGGTATAATCTGCATCTTTGTCCCTGACCCTCTTTTCTTTCCTTCATCCAAGCCTAGAAACAGATTCTTATCATTTCTTTCTTTTCTTTTAAACTCCTCTTCCAAATCCACCCTCCTTAGTTTGTTTTGCTTAAGACTCTCCCTTAATTTACCCTTTTTTCTGTTACCCCTTTTTTCTTTTCCCCTTTCTATTTCCTTCTTGAATGAAATACACTTTTATGACCAATTTTTTGTGTATGTGTATTCTTATCTCCTTTGACCAGTTCAAATAAGAGTGAGGTTCAAGTTGCTTACTCCCCCATCCCTTCCTTGTTTATATAGACTTTTACTTGGATACCCCAATTATATGAAATAATTTTGCCCATCCTCTCTCTCCCCTCCTCCACCTCAATATATTTCTCCCACTTCCTCTCCATTCTTCTTTTTAGATCATCAAAACATAACAGAACTATTCCCAGGCCCTCTGTCTAATTAGACTCCCTGATGATAATGACTTCTTAGGAGTTATCAATTGTATCAATTGCCCATATTAGAAAGTAAACAGTTTTTTCCCTTTTGATTATTTGCTCCTTTGTGTTTTTATATTTCTCAACTCCTTTGTATTTCAACATTTCTATGAAGCTCTGGTCTTTTCACCAGGAATGCTTGGAAGTCCTATATTTCATTAAAGATGAAATTTTCAATATGTGGGATTATGCTCATTTTTGCTGGGTAAGTTATTATTGGCTGTAAGCCTATATCCTTTGCCTTGCGGAATATCATATTTCAGCCTCCCTCTTTCTGTATAAGGGTGGCAGCTAAATCATGTGTGATTCTGATTGCGATTCCTAGGTACTTGAATTCTTTCTTTCTGGCTGCTTACAGTATTTTTTTCTTGGGCCTAGAAGCTCTGAATTTTAGCTATAATAGTTCTTTGAGTTTTCGTTTAGGGGTTCTTTCAGAGGAGTTAATTGGTGGGTTTTTCCATTTCTTCTTGGCCTTCTGATTCTAAGAAATCTGGGCAGTTTTTAAAAAATGATTTCTTGAAATATGATGTCCAGGCTTTTTTTTTGTGGTCATGGTTTTTAGGTAGACCAATGGTTCTCAGATTATACCTTCTCAATCTGTCTTCCAGGTCAGTTGTTTTTGCTGTAAGATAACTTACATTTTCTTCTATTTTTCAGTCTTTTTACTTTACTTTATATACATATGTATGTACATATGTGTATTTCTTATTGTCTCATGGAATCATTGACTTCTATTTGGTCTATTTTAATTTTCAGGTGATTTGTTGCTTGTATGAGGTTTTATACCTTTATACCAAGCTGTTGATTTTCTTTCCAATTCTTTCTTCCATAGTTCTCATTTATTTTCCTATTTTTTTTTCATTTACAGCACTCCTTTGATTTTTAAAATCATTTTTAGCTTTTCATTTAAGCTCTTGCTTCATATCTTTCAGGAACTTTGCACCTATGTTGTGTTTTTCTTTGAGGTTTTGCTTGTAGATGTTTTGATTTATTCTTTTCTTCTGGGTTTTTATCTTGAGTCCCCTGTCACCATAATAGCTCATTATGATGGGAATCTTTTTTATATCCTCGTTACTCCAGCTGTTTTTCTGACTTCAAACTATATTAGAGCCAACTTTCATACATTTCTAGGGAGAATGTTTGGGCTGAGCTTGTGTCCTACTAGATCTTCTCCTGATTTCTTGGGGTATTTAATATTATATTAATTTAGGATTTCAAAGACAGATCAGACTACAGACCTGTAAACTTTCAATGCTCCTAAATTGGTCTGATAAGGGAAAAAGTGTGATCACTGCAAGTTCCTGATGTAGGTTTGGGTTTGAGCAACACACCTATGGGTTTGACCCTGCTTTTACTTACAGTAGACTATTAACTGGATTCCGCCACTATTAGTGAGCTGGAAAGCTTTGCAGGTACAGAAGGAAAGAACTTCAGGGTTCCCTTTGGTCTGAGAGTCCCATCCTGATTATTCCACTACTGGTTTCAGAGGTGGCTGGAAGCTGAAAGTGAGACCCAACTCTGCTCCTGGGATCAGAGCCACACAGCTACTATTTGCATCTGAACTTTATCCTTTCTCAGTATACAGACTAGGGCCCATGTGTGTTCCTCATCCAGGAATGCCATCCCTAGGCACAGGTTCCCTTCCTCAGTCAGCACCAGATCTGTGACCCAGAACCATATAGTGAATGACAGAACTTCAAGTTGGCACCTTTTCCCACACACTGCACAAGGTAGAGGCCCTCCAATTTGGGTCTGGGACCTATTTTTTCTCAGCACATAGCCTTGATCCTCTTTCAGTTCCTTCACACTGGAGTGTTCCACTTGGCCCAGTGGTACATGGGCAGCTAGACCTCACTCCAACTTTTTGTTTTTGTTTTTGCAAACCTTTCTGACTATATGCCTATGCTTACCTGGTTTGGAAATATGACTGATGAATTTTCTTGGATTTCCTGATCAGGATTCAGTCTGGTGTGTTTTCAAGAGCTTTATGGAGAAGTTGTGTTGGAGAGCTACATCACCATCTTGAGTCTGCCTCGCGTTCTCTCTTTTCTCAAAAAATTCAATACCTGACTCACAATTCTCCTTTCTCTCCCTCTCAACCTTATATCAGGAAACTTTAAGATATATATTGTATTGTTTTTCTTCTCAAAGACTCCCGGGTCTTCAGCCCCTTCAAATCTCATGCTTTAGTCCTTCAGTCTACCACAGCCATATGAGGAAGAGATGGTCACATCTTCACTCTGGCCAATACTACAAATGCTTTACAACCATAATCAAGAATTCTGAAATTCTTTCTCCTGCCACTGTTCATGTCTGCCAAATCTTAACTCTGGATTAACCCCTTCTACCAACTTCTCTGCTGCTCTAATCACATACTGCTGGATAATGCTGCAGGAAGTCATGCAACTCTGCTGACTTGGTCCTCTATAAATGAATATTATCTCATCACTATTAGGTCTTCATTACAACAATTACAACATTACAACAAGTAAATCCTTTTTCTCTTCCCTATTTGACTCTCTCACAGTCCTCACAGAAGCTGTTCTAAACCTTTTCTTCTTTTCTCAAGTCTCCCACAGCACTCCTTTCCCCATCCTCTTGACAGATGATCTTGCCTCATACTTTACTTAGACAATAGAGGCCGTTTGTGATAAACTCCCTCTTCAATATCTCATTCAGCAACCCCTTAATGTCATTCCTCCATTCTCCTTCTATCTTTTATTCCATTCCTTCTCATCTGCCAACAGAACCCACTCCTCTACTTGTACCCATCCTTCCTTTCCTGTCACCTATGGATAGATCTATTGAGTCACTGGCACCTCTGGTTCAGTGGCCAATGAGGAAATTGCTTCATCACCTCAAAGCACAGGCTCCCTCAGATGACCCCTATTGGCCCATTCTCTGCCATGTGCCTTGGGGGCATATCCAAATTCAACCCATATTTCAGAGGCATTTCACATTGACTTATATTGTACATGTTGTTCTCCCTAATGGAAGTCATCTGCCTGAGGGTAAGGACTGAACTGTTTCATATTTGTCTTTGTAGCCACAGTACTGAGTTCCTGGGTCATAGAAGGCACTTAATTAATGATTGATTGACTGACACAAGACCTTTCCTCATTTCCCCATATATGAGTCCTTTCCCTTCTGAAATGACTTTGTATTTAATTTGTATGCATTTTGTATCTTCCCAGTAGAATCTAATCTTGAGAACAGTGGATTTTTCATGTTTTCTTTATATTTCCATCAACTATCAAAGTGCTTTGCATAGAGTAGGCACTTAATAAATGTTTGTTGAATTGAATTTGTGGATGTTAGAAGGGCCTAAAGTATATCCAGGTCCATCTTATTAGGAGGGACCCCCTACACACACACACACACACACACACACACACACACACACACATACACATATGCACGCACCAGGATTGTAACAGCCCTGTTACCTATCTGTCCCTATCCTACAGATTATAAATATAATGTCTAGGTTATACAACATCATCCAAGAGATCTGGGGCTGATGCTTTCTTCCCTCTGGCCTGGGAAGGTATAGAGGGCAATCATAGAATCTTAGGATCTCAGAACTTGAAGGGACTCCCAGCATCATCTTGTCCATACCTGAGTAGGAATCTCCTTCACAAATAATAATCCAGTCTCCCTTTGAACACCTTCAGTGACAGTGAACATAACACCTTATCAGGCAGCCTATTCTATTTTTGGAAAGATATGATTGTTAGGTTCTTCTATATATTGAGTTAGGGTTCCCTAAAGGGGCATGGAGCTTGGTAAATTCTCAGTACCAATATAGAACAGATCTGCTGGGTTCAAGATTGGGACAACAAGCTGTTTTCTCCACTACCCAGAGAAAGGACTCTCCTTATCTGAGGGCATCTCAGTTCCACAGTTTTGTCCCTCTGCCCCTTCTCTTCAGCTTTAGACAATGGAGTAGTTGAGAAGAGGGAGAACAAGAAATCCTTCATTTGCAGCCCTGGAACAAAAGCCACTAGTTGAAGCCAGCAAGCTGGTGGTAAGTCCAGGGCCCCAGGGGGCAGGGGTCCTATTTCCCGGAAGGAGGAAGCCCAGAGAATGGTCTCTGTGGAAAGAATCCATGACATCAGGGGCCCCTGAAATCTCTGTGTTTATGGCTCTGGCCAACTCGAAGGAACTGTTTGAGTAGGGACACTGTGTCCATCCAGTTGAACAGCGTGTCCCTGATGTCGAGATCATTGAGAGACTCAAAACAAGGCTTGTTAGAGCGCATTTGGGAATGGCTCCAAAAAGAGGCAGAGGAAAGAACACTGGGCTGGGAGTCAGGAGAGGTAGGTTCTCATCTTAGCTCTGTCAGTAACACATTTGGTCAAAGTGAGCAGATCACTCCTCCTTTCTGGGCCTCAATTTTCCCGTCTGTAAAACGAAGCAGTTGTGCTAAGTTGTCTCTATACTTCCAGTGTTCTATGGTTCCACTCATCAGCATAGGCTTCCCAGGGCCTGTATATGGAAAGACTTGGCAGACAGCTCACGTACTTTGAAGATCACAAAACTATTTTTAAAGAAATATTCTTTCCTTCAGAATGGGTACTTAGTCAACCTAGCCTCCTTTCATCAGTTGTGATTACTGAGGACAGACTATGGCTCTCCTGTAAGTTCTCAGTTTCAATTTCCCTGGGAATGGGAATGGCTCTGCTACCCTGTCCAACAATCAAAGAATTTGAGAGCTAGAAGAGACCTCAGAGTTATCAGTACCTGAACAGGAATCCTGTCAACAACATCCTGCAACAGAGTCATTATATCCAGGCTCCACTGGAGCACCTCCAGAGGTGGGAGAGTTCATTATCTCTTGTGGATGCCCAATTCCATTTGGAAGGCTTTAATTATTATTATTTTTTTAAATTTTAATTTATGGAATAAAACAAGAATTTTCATAACAGTATAATAATAAAAAGATGATTGTATGTGAAGCTGTAAATCTATTACATACAACTTGCTATTCCTTTTAAATATGTAATAAAGTCATCATGTAAATTTCTTTTTTTTCCTTTTTTTCTTTCTTCCCCCTACCCTAGAGACGGCTACCATTAGACAACAAATGTATGTATAAATATATATACATATACGTGTGTGTAAAATCATTTTATACATACTTCTATTTATCAGTTCTGTCTCTGGATACAGATAGTGTCTTCCTTCATATGTCCTTTGTAGTTAATTGGGGTATTTATAATAGTCAAAATGACTTATTCACACAAAGTTGTTCTTAAAACAATATTGCTGTTACTGTATACAGTGTTCTCTTGGTTCTGCTCATTTTGCTCTTCATTATTTTGTCCAAGTCTTTCCATGTTTTTCTAAGATCATTGAGGTCATTCTTTCTTATAGCACAGTAGTATTCCATCACAATCATATACCACAACTTGTTAAGCCATTCCCGAATTGATGGGCATCCCTGAAATAATAAACATTTTAGAACACATGGATTCTTTTTCTTTTTCCCTAATCATCTTTGGAAATAGACCTAGTAGTAGTTTTCTGCATCAAAGGTATAGGAAATTTAATAACTCTTTGGGAATAATTCCAGATTGCTCTCCAAAATGGTTGGATCAGTTCACAATTCCACCAACAATGAATTAGTGTCCCAATTTTTCCATATCCCCTCCAACATTTTTCATTTTCCCTTCCAACATTTTAGCCAATATGATAGGTATGAAATGACATCTTAAGGTTGTTTTAATTTGCATTTCTCTAATCAATAATGATTTAGAGCATTTTTCATATGACTACAAATTGTTTTGATTTCTTTATTGGAAAACTGCCTGTTCATACTATTTAGCAATTTGGGGAATGACTTTTATTCTTGTAGACTTGACAAAGTTCTTTATATATTTGAGATATGAGACCTTTATCTGAGAAACCATCTATAAATTTTTTCCCAAATTTTCTTCTTTCCTTCTGATCTTGTTTATATTTATACAAAACCTTTTTCATTTAATATAATCAGAATTATCCATTTCGCACCTAATTTTGCTCTCTATCTCTTGTTTATTCATAAATTGTTCACATATCCATAAGTTTGATAAGTAGTATGTTTCATGTTCTTCCAATTTTCCTGTAATATCTCTCTTTATATCTAGGTCATGATGTATCCATTTTGACTTTACCTTGGTAAATGGTATAAGATATTGGTCTATACCCAATTTCTGCCATACTGCTTTCCAATTTTCTCAACAATTTTTTTTACCAAATAATGAATTCTTATCCCAAAATCTTAAGTCTTTATGCTTGTGAAATACAAGGTTACTATATTTATTTGCTGCTGTAAATTGTATGTCTACTGTGTTCCATTTATCCAGATAGTTTTGATAATTACTGCTTTATAATATAGTTTAAGCCCTGGTATTGCTAAACCTCCTTCCTTTATGCTAGTTGCTTTGCTATTCTTGACTTTTTGCTCTTCCAAATGAATTTTCTTACTATTTTTTCTAATTCAGTAAAAAATTGATAATTTAATTGGGATGATGCTGGGTATATAAATTAGTGTAGGTAAAATTGTCATTTTTATTATGTTGGCCCTGCCTACCCACGAACAATGAATATTTCTCCAATTATTTAGATATGATTTTACTTGTATGAACAGTGTTTTATAATTTTGTTTACATAGTTCCTGGCCTTGTTGTGGCAAGTTTACTCCCAGGTTTTTTATATATCTCTAATTATTTAAAAATCATTCCTTGTATCAAGCTGAAATTTACATTTCTTCAACATCATTCATCACTTCTAATTCTTCCTTCTGGGGCTAGGTAAAACAAGTATAGTCCTTTTTCCCTCTGAAAAATATCCGAAGACATCAAAATGACCATAAGGTATGATTTAGTCCACTTTGATAATTGAGGAAACTACGGCCCTGAAAGAGTAAGTGTCTTGGTCTAGGTTCCATAATTAGCAAGTGTAAGAGTCAGGTCTAGAATCCAGGATCAAATTAGATGCTCTTTCTACCACACCCTATCATCTCTCAAAGGCATTGCTTCCACCTACATACCCCTACCCAAGATACCTAAAGGAACATTGTTCCTCTAAGTCATCTCTTTTTCGGACTAAATATCCTCAATTCTTTCCATATGTCCTTGTATAGCCTGGCCCTTCTTTCCTTATCACTATCATTTCTGCTCAGAATTTAGTTCTTGGGAGTTCTTCAAGTTTTAGTACAGAGAGGTCTCCAGCAATTATCTAAATAATTGAAGTTCCTCATCACTGTCATCATCTCACATCTGTGCCCTTTTTGTCGTCTGTTTCCAAAACACATTATCCATGTGTTCCTTATGACCAGGTGGTCTGTAATTTGTTTTGCTTCATTTTGTCTGAATCATCACAACACTACTTCTATTTCTCCTTCTAGTGATCCTTACACATCATTTGGCCCTGACTCTAGTTTGTGTATTTCAACTCAGGAGAATATGTTCCTTGAAATTTGATGCTCTTGCCCTGCCTCTTTTAACTTATCTATTCCTTTGGAATATGATACATTATTTCATTGCTATATTCCAGCCATGGGTCACATCCAACCCAGTCTCAGTGATACCTATGAGGTCAACTTTACCCTCCTTGTATTAAATTCTATAGTTCACTTTACTATTCCTCTGTGTGTGTGTGAGAGAGAGTGTGGTTTTAGTTGTATCTGATTCTTCATAACCCCATTTGGGGTTTTCTTGGCAAATATACTGGAAGTAGTTTGTCATTTCTTCAGTTCATTTTACAAATGAGGAAACTGAGGCAAACAGGGTTATTGACTTGCCCAGGGTCACATAGCTAGTAACTGTCTGGGGCCAGATTTGAACTCAGGTCTTCCTGACTCCAGGCCTGGAGCTTTTTCTACTGTGCCACCTAGCTGCCCCTAATTATCTATATTCTGTTCATTTGTTTATCAATATCTGAGGCCATAAGAATTGTTACTTTCCTTCTTCCTGAATTTGCCTACTGTGACTTTTGAGACCCCTCCCCTGATGTTCCTTTTTCTATATCATAACACTACTTTGACTCAGCAGATAGAAGCTTAGCGTATTTATAGGGGTAGTTTTCTCTCTCTTTTGATTTTCACTTGAATGCCCTCTCTTTGGAAGAGTGAAGGTGTGGTGAGAGGAATATAGGGTCAGTGTCCCAGAGGTAACCCAAAGTTGAGGCATTTACAAGAATCAAAGACCAAGTTTACAAGGCAGAATACTCTTTTCAAAGGCCATGCCTAAAAGGATGCTTAATTCCTACCAAAAGGCTTAGGAGGAAATAGGGATTCCCTTGGTTATCCTGCACCATAATGTCAGCAGAGAGGAAGCAAGGGGCACCCTGGCAGGGAGGCTTTGTATAAAATTAGAAAGTAGCCATTGACTTGGATTGATTTTGTGTTATGCAAATTATTTAAGCCTGCCTAGGGTGTCTGGGCTCACCTCGGTAAGCACCCCTGAAGAATCCTACTAAAGCAGGCAAGTGGAGGAAAGCCCACAAGTATCAGTAATTAATAACTACATAGGACAACTACAGGGTGAGGTCAGAGGATGAGGGACAGACAGAGATCAAGACTGGTGGCAGCCAGTCTATCCAGGGCTTGGACAGGTAAGTGACAGCGGCTGATGAGAAAGCCCAGGAGATCCAAAGCTAGGATAGGGGGAATAGGTCCAATAGGAGACAGGATAACATGGGCCCAGACTTCTCACTGGTAATGGTGACCGGGGAAGGAGTCAGGAACTATCAGATCAGTAGTATGCTCTAAGCACAGCTCTGAAGATGATCACTGGCTCTGAAATGAATTATCATGTACAGCTTATCATGGAGGATAGTTGTTCATCTTTCATTTTTGAAAAGGACCAATGGCATCACATCATGGGGTGATGTCTTGACTTGTACATGAATTAGACTTAATCGGGCAGAGTTGCACAAAGTCCTCAGCCTCACTGGACCTGTGACTTCATCGGTCTTGGGAACTCCCAGGTGAGGATACTCCTTCTAATAGCGGGGGTTAGCACCTTCTCTAATACTTACAGTTTTACTTCATCATGGAGGGAGGATGTTTTTGCTGGCAGGGTTTCTGGAAAGATTTATTTGTCTGAATAACCAAGTAGCACTACTGTGGCTGTTTGACACCCCCCTTCAAATGGATGTCCCTCCCACCCACCCAGTGGGGGTTAGAGCTCTTTAGTGAGGGCATATTTGAATACGGATTATTTCTACAAATGAGGCTAATTACAAACGTGTCTTTAAGCAGGCTCCAAAGGCTTTTGCTCAGAACGTCTTTCTTAGCAGGTAGTTTTGAGTTATTCCATATACTTGAAAGTGGCAGAAATGAAAGCTGATCTTCGCAGGGAAGTTGGAGCTGGAGGTTCCTCTTCTTTGGTTCACTCCTAGGTCCCCGGTTGTTCTCTTAGCCAGATGGACAGCAGTCAGCAGCTCGGGAAGAAGGTGCTTTGATTCCCCCATGACTCCGTTCTCGGGTTTTTGAAGCTCAGCCGCCAAAGGCTCCTCCGTTCTCTCCAGGACGCAGATGGATCGCTGTTCCAGAGCCCTGCTCTCCAAAGGGAGACGCTACTTTTCTGAAGCTCTGAGGAAAGATCACATCCCCAAGCTGGTTCCTTTTTTGTGCTACCTCTCCTATCCAGATTTTGCCACATCCCAGGAAGAGCCTGGGTGATCAGTTAAGTCCACCCCTTCCCCATTTTGCACTTGAGGAAAGTGAGGTTTGGAAAGGCTAAATCTCTTAAGGTTGCACAGCTAGTAAGTACCAGGGCTAGACTTGGAACGTAAGTCTCCTTCCGCCAAATCTAGTACTCTTTGTGCCCAATGATATCAAGTCTCCAAAAGCGGGGGGGGAGGGGGGCGCTATTACCCTTCGGCGTCCTCTGCTCCGACTCCACTCCCCCGCTAAAGGACCGTGCTCCTTTCCCAGGCCGCAGGGTGGGGCATTACTGGGGAGATAAGCACCTGGTAGTCAGTTTCCATGATTTCCTCCCTCTTATAAGGAAGAATAACTCCAGGCATAGGGCTAAAAGGCAAGCTTAGAGCTCTGGTCAGGGCAGTGTGAACTAAATTCATAAGCTTGCAGGATTATAGGTTTGGAACTATGGAAGGAACCTTAGAGGCCATTGAGTTAAACCCCCTTAGTCTACAGATAAGGCAACTGAGCCCCAGAGAAGTTAATCAACTTGTCCAAGGTCCCATAGCTATTAAGTATCTGAGGATGGATTTGAACTTGGGTCTTGCAAGTCCAGTGCTTTTTCTACTATGCCATCTAGCTGTTCCTTGAGGGCAGGGACAATCACATATCTATTTTTGCATTCCCAATACCAACAGAGTGTTTTTTATGGAGTAGGTGCTTAATAAATGTTTGTTGAGTAGAGCTAAGTTTAATTGAATTGGACTTGTGCCCAGTTCACATGTGGAGTTGAATAAAAGACCAAGATAAGAACTGAAGCTGCACGGCAAAGGTTTCTTTTTCGTTCCCATGGGTAAAGAGGTGTCGTAATTGAAGTTCAGATGAATACAGTTGACATAGATTGTGTTGACTGTATCCAACACAGGATATCCCTGCAAATTCAGGGTGGAATATCTAACCCAGTCCCATCACCTCTCCTCTTCCTCATTTCCCACCCCTCAACCAAAACCCACTGAAGACCAGGAACAGACAAAAACTTTGACCTCTTGAACTCTGCTCTCTGCTCACAAAGGACAGCTCTGGATCTCAAAGGTGATTCTTTCCCTTGCTCAGGGAGAGCTGGCTATCCTGGTCCCTCTAGCACCTGTCACTCACACATCAATGGCCCTGCACCTGGTGAGCTTCTGAGCATGGCCAAGCAGTCTGTCACCTGTCTTGTCAACTGTTGGGGACAGCTGGGACAACCCCTTCCCCCCTCATGCAATGAACCAGCTGTGCTGGGCTTGTGTTCATGTGTAGTGAGAAGCAGCCCTTGGCAGACCTGGCTTTGTAGGGGTTGGGAGAGGGAGAGAATGAGGGTGCTACTACTGACAGCAGCATGGGACATTGGAAAGAGCACTGCGTCTCCAAGTCAAAAGATCTGAATTTGAGTCCTTCCTCTGATTACACAACCACCTGGTTAGTTCAGGCCCTCATCATCTCAGTGGAAACATTAGAGACCTAAAAGCAGGGAAGGAGACAAGAGGGGCAGCATATTCAAATGTCCTCGTTCGTCATTGTGTTCAATTTACTGTGGATTGTTCTCTGTGCTAGCTTTTAACATCTCCCCAGGGGAAGAAAAGCAGGAGAAAGAGGCCAGGTTTTCTCTGTTCTGTTCCCAAATCCTTGGCCAACCCAGCTCAAACCAAGGTTTCCTGAGGCTTCCTATGTACAAAGTCCTGTCCTAGGTGCTGAGGGAGACAGAGTACTGAGACCTACTTCCTTCTCTCAGGAAACGTACAGTCTAATGAGGGAGATAGGACATAAGCGCAGGGTGTGCTCAGTGCCAAAAGAGATAGTACAGAATGGTATTCATAAGGAAGTATAGTATGGGCACCGGACTTGGAATCAAGAGAGACCAGGATTCAAATACTTCCTCAGATGCTTTCTAGCTATGGGACCTTGAGCAAGTTACTTGAACTCCCTGATCCTCGGTTTCTCTATATGTAAAATGGAGATAATAATACTCACACTTTGGGGGCAGCTAGGTGGTGCAGTGAGAAGAGCACCAGCCCTGGAGTCAGGGGGACTTGAGTTCAAATCTGACCTCAGACACTTGACACACTTACTAGCTATATGACCTTGGGCAAGTCACTTAACCCCAGTTGCCCTGCCTTCCCCCCTCAAAACAAAAGAATAACACTCACACTTCCTACCCCAGAGCCTTGATATGGTTTTAGAAAAATGTTTAGAAAAATTTTAGAAAAAATATTTACTGAGGGCATTCACAGAGAGGCTGGAAAAGACAAAATGGGACATTTTTTCAGATGTGCCCCAGATGTTTTCCTGGGAAAGATTCTCAGAGCCCCAGGTGTGTTATTTCACCTGGCACATTGCTGATAGCCAGTAGTCAGCAAGATCCATGTACTGCCCAGTCTTCATAGGGCTTCAAAGTCAGCACCAAGGAGACATGAAAGTGTTGACTCAGATGGACTGAGTTAATGTTTGCCTGGGCTTTCTCCATGTTTTCCCATGAGTCCCAGAAACTTCTCTTTCTTCAGGGGCTTCCAAGCATATGAAAGCAAAGTGGATGAGCAAAAGATTTCTTTCCAGCCCATTCTCCAGGTAAGGCTTTCATTGTTCTCCAGCAGGAATCCAGCAGCAAGTGACAAGGGCAAAGTGGGAGGCAGAGGGAGATGTGGAGGAAAGGAGCTCAAATCTCCATGGTGGTGCAAAAGGGTGATCTGCAGAAAGGGAAGGGGTTTGGTGGTAGAGGTGGGGGACTGAGGAAGGAGAACAAGGTTTGAAATAGCCACCGGGGGGAGTGTGCGGGAGTCAAAGGAACATCGAGCAGTATCAAGGGCCAGCTAAAGTTAGAATATGAGTTTCTCATCTGTAAAATTAGGATAAGAAAACATATGCAAATAGTCATTTTCAACAATCCCATTTGTCTACTGGACACACACACATACACCCCTTTTTCAAACCTGTATTCTCCTGGTCATGCTATATGGCTACTGAGGCCACAGAATCCCAATTTCTGAGGAATCTATGTTATAGGTGACTCAGAGAACAATGGAGAGACACATGATGGGCTGCAGCATATTAAGGGAGAGACATCTATTACAGCAAGAAAAATGCTGGATTTAGAGTCAGAGGCCCTGGGTTCCAATTCCTGCTTTGCCACTCACCTCTGTGACCATGAGTCATTTACTCTCTTTTGGCCTCTTCTCATCTGTAGAGTTAAGTAATTAGACCAGATAACTGCTAGGTCCCTTCCAACTCAAAATCCAAGACTGTTTAACTAAGAAGTGGTAGGAAAGATATACAAAGAATGTATCAATGAAGCAAAAGACTTGCAACCAGTCCTATAGCTAGAGGGAGGGATAAAAGATGAGCAGTGCAGGTGCATCAGTCCCAAAAGAAGATCCAAGGGAAGGCTGCCACCATATTGCCTGGGTCATCTATGGAGGATTAGTGGGAGAACATGGACAAAAGTCACCCAAGGTGAGAAGTCATGGATGAGTTGGGACCTGCATTCCTGGAGAGGTTGCCCAAATCAGCAAGGTTATAGACTCACTAAAACTGTGAGAAAGGGTCTTGATCAACCTCAAAAGGCAACACAGCGGGAGAATTGTGTGAGCTCTCAGGATTTCTTTGTATACCACCTGACCCATGGCCTGGTGTGCACACCATGAGGCCCTTCCATGGAGCACTTCTTCAGAGTTTGGCATCCACCTTGTGGCAAGGGAATTTAGAAAGAGCTTGTCAGCGGGGAAAGAAATTGGATGCACCGAGAAACCCAGCCGACCAGGCTGGATGTCAGAAGCACGTCTCCATCTGTAGGGACCTGACAGGACTAAAGAGAGCTTTGTAAAATGATAGGCTCCTTCTAGAGATGCAGTTATGTTGAAGTCTCTACTTTCCACTTAAGTTTGAATGTGGCAAGAAGAGAAGATTTTAATCACTTTTAAGAGTTTTATCAATCAATTATTAAAAGGCAGCACAATTTATGGGAGGGAGTCCTGGGCTGAGGGCCAAGAGAGCTGAGTTCTAGGTTCTACTGATTGTGTGACCTTGGGCAAATCACTCCCCGTCTATGGGCTTGTTTCCTTATCTGTAAAATGAAAGCGATTTTCTGAGGCCCCTTGCAGCTCTGACATTTTAAGATTCTCATACTTGGAACATTTATTATATGTCCATCCCAGGGCAGGAAGGGGACATAAAAAGAATATGACTTACTTCTTGCCCTCCAGGAGCTAATGTTTAGCTAGGGGGAAAACTTACATACACCCATCAAAATTTCAGAGGCGGGGAGAGAAGGGAGAGAGGCAGAGAGAGAAAGAGAGAGAGACAGAGAGACAGAGAGAAAGACAGAGACAGAAATAGAAAGACAGAGACAGACAGAGACAGAGACAGAGAGACAGAGATAGAGACAGACAGAGACAAAGAGAGACAGAGACAAAGAGACAGAGACCAGAGATACAGAGAGAGAGAAAGAGAGAGAGCACACTAGGCAGTGCCTAAGTGCCAAGTGGTTCTGGCATTCAGTGCTATCAGAGTTTGGATTTCTCTCCTATTTCCCCTCATACACACTATGCTTTAGGCAAATTGACCTATGTATTGTTCTTCCTGCATGACATTCCATCTCCTTTCTCTGTGACTTCACACAGATCATCCGCTGTTCCTGGAATGCAGGCTCTGCCTTCTCACTGACCCTCTTGGAATCCATAGCTTTCTTCAAAACTCAGCTCAAAAAACTGCTTCCTGTTATTGTTGTTTAGTTGTGTCTGACTCTTTGTGGACCCATTTGGGGTTTTCTTGGCAAAGATACTGGAGTGGTTCACCATTTCATTCTCCAGTTCTTTTTACAGATGAGGAAACTGAGACAAACAGGGTCAGGTGACTTGCCCAGGGTCATATAGCTAGGAAGTGTCTGAGTTCAGTTTTGAACTCAGATTTTTCTAACTGTAAGCCCAGTGCTCTATCTACAATGCCACCTAAAAACTCAGCTCAAGTGCCACCTCTTACAAAGGGGTCTTTCCTGATCAAAATGAGGACCAAATAACATACAGTACAAATGTTAATTTGTATAGCCCTTAGCACAGAGCCTGGCACATGATAGAAGCTTGATAAATGTTTGTGCCCTTCTCCTTCCTTAATCCCCGACATGATCGACACTCTTTCCAATTATTTTGTATTGCCTGACACAATGTGCACAGATACCACTTTCTACCCCAGTAGATATGAAAGCTTCTTGAGAGCACAGACTGTTTTCCAGTGCTTGTTTAGCTAGTTAGGACAGTGCCAGAAGCTGTCACCAATGTGGGGAATCAAGGAAAGCTTTGTATCACTGAAATTTTAACTTGAGGGAAAGTTCACCAAGATCTGATTCCTCTTTTGGTTTTCATTAAGTCTCTGTTATTTGCAGATATGTAAAGATATGTAAATGTTATCTGCTGACAACCATGGGAAAAAGAATACAGAAAAAGGACTGTGGTCAATACCTACAATGTTGAAGTTGTTAGAAGGAAATTAATTTTTTTATTATTTTTTAAAAATTTGTGTGTGTGTGTGTGTGTTCCTGCCAGAATTAGATCCTTCGGGGCAGCTAGGTGGCACAGTGAGCAGAGCACCAGCCCTGGAGTCAGAAGGACCTGAGCCCAAATCTGGCCTCAGACACATGACACCCCCACCAGCTGTGTGACCTTGGGCAAGTCACCCAACCCCAATTCTCCTGCCTTCCCCGCTCCGAAAACAAAACAAAACAAAACAAACAAACAAAAAGAATTCAATCCTAGAAGCAAATTTATAAAGGCATCCTGACAAGATGAACAATAAGACTCCAGAGAGCTCCACATCCACCTCCTAGATCTAGGCCAAGGCCTGGCTTAGTCAGGAGGTTCTGAGTCCGGGACCATTTCCAAGGTCCTACATACTCTCAAATCAGGTTTTTGGAGGCAAGATAGTTACACTCTATTCCTAACGATTGCAGCTGCCCAACATTAAATAGGCTGCCTCGTGAGGTGGAAATCACTAGGGAGGTCTTCAAGCAGAGGCTGGATGATCACTTGTCAAGGATGCTATAAAGGGCAGTTTTACTGCTGCTCGCCCAGGCCTGATGTTAGTCCATAGGAAGTAGGGATGTTTGGAGAACAGAGACCTAGATAGAAGACAGGGTTGGCATAGGTCAAGAAGAAAAATGTGAGGCTAGCTCTGATCACATAGTTTAGAATTTCTAGGGCCTGGGAATACAGAAGGATGGAGAGGGGTGGGGTCTTTGTGCTTTGCTCCAGGGAGGAGGGCTTGGAGTGCAGGGTACAGCTAGGAGCCCCTGGGGTCCTCTCCTGGAGAGTTAGGAGGAGGGGAATAGAGGAAACTTAGCCTCCAACATTCCTTGGAACAGGTTATCCCTCTATCCCCTGGGATTTTCTGCTTTTGGCACAAGCCAGAAGTGACTGCTAGGTGACACAGTGGATAGAGGCCCAGGCCTGGAGTCAGGAAGACTCATCTACCTGAGTTGAAATCTGGCCCTAGACAACTATTAGCTGTGTAACCCTAGGCAAGTCACTTAACCCTGTTTGCCTCAGTTTCCTCATCTGTCAAATGAGCTGAAGAAGGAAATGGCGAATCACTCCAGTATCTTTGCCAAGAAAACCCCAAATGAGGTCATGAGGAGTCACACATGACTGAAACAACTGAACGATAATAACAAAAACAAGGGTGACCTCTGTGGATTGGAGGGGCTGGGTGTGTTAGACAGAACAGGGACTTTTTTAGGGAGGATGGAAAAGTGGGGAGGGTGGGAGGGATCAGAAACAGATGCATCTTTTCTTGCTTCCAGTATCTTCGCCTTTGAGTAGGCTGCCTCCTGGTGGCTGCAGGGAAGCCAAACCCCTCATCTACATCTGAGGTTCTGAACGCCTGGTGTTGGCAAACCAGTCTCCTGAATGTTCATGCATATTAAAATCACAGAATATCAGAGCCGGAAGGGACCTCAGAGGCCGTGTAGTCAAATTCATACCTGAACAAGAATCCCCTCTACAACATACCTAACAAGCTGTCATCCGGCCTCTGCTTAAAGAATCCACAACCCCCCAAGGCAGCACATGCTGCTTGGGGATAACTAATTGTGAGGAATTTTTTTTCTTGACATCAAGCAAAAATCTGCCTCTTTGCAACTTCTACTCATCACTCATGGCTCTCTTCTTTGAAGGTAAGAGCTCTGAGAGTAGAGGGTTTTTTTGGTTTGTTTGTTTCTTTTCTATCTATCCCCAATACCTGTAGGTATCCCCAGCACATAGTAGGTGCTCACTAAGTGTTTGATTTATTCTACATGACAGTCCTTCAAATACTTGAAAATGGTTCTCATGACTCCTTTAAGTCATCTTTTCTCTATCCCTAGTTCCTTCAACAGTGCCCCTAGGTGGCATAGTGGATAGAGCACCAGGCCTGGAGTTAGGAAGACCTGAGTTCAAATCCGACCTCTAGCTGTGTGACTTTAGGCAAGTCACTTCAGGCTGTTTGCCTCAGTTTCCTCACCTGTTAAATGAGTTGGAGAAGGAAATGGCAAACCACCCCAGTGTCTTTGCCAAGAAAAGCCCAAATGCTGATCACCAACATGACTGAAACAACTCCATAACAACAGGTTCCTTCAACCAGTTCTCATACAGAATGCTTGAGATCCTTCACCACCATGTTTGCCTTCTGGACACACTACAGTTTATCAATGTCCTCTCTAAAAGGTGACTCATAGAACCTGGCATATGACTTTAGAAGTGGTCTGAATAGGGCAGAGACACTGGCCACTGTCTCTCCATGCAGCCTAAAATCACATCAGGTTTTTTGGCCACCATTAGACCTTGTTAAACTTCTATTGAACTTATTGGCTGTTAAAAGATTGGATCATCTCCAGAGAAACTTATTTTACCATGCTTCCCATTTCGGGCTCTTGAAGGTGATTTTTTTTGAACCCATGTTTGAGAATTCACATTTATCCGTATTAAGTTCCATCTTGTTAGATTTAACCCAATGTTTTGGACTATAAGATCTTTTGGGATCCTGACATGCTCATCAGGCATAAGCTCCCACTGGCTTGATATAAGAGAAATATTGCAACATTCACAGCTTATTACTTAGTTCTTGCTTCTGAAACCAGAATGAACTGTGAGCTAGCTAAAGGGCCTAACTCAGATTCTCTGAATTAACTCAAGGTTTGAATAGCCACACTTCAATTCAGGTCAGCAGCATAATGTTACTGAAAGGAGTGTTGGATTTGGGTGTCCAAGGATCTGGGTTCAAACTGTGGCTCTGAGACTTATTAGTTGTGTGGCTGTGAGCAAATATTCACTTTTCTAGATGTGTTTTCTCATCTGTTAAATTCAATTTGACAAGTATGGATGTATTTAGTGCTTACTATGTGCACAAGCATTGTGGAAGGTGCTGGGAATAAAAGCAAACAGAAAATCAAAGATTCCTCCACCCCATTCCAGGCATCCCCTCCCTTCCATCCAAGAAAGTTGAATTCTAAGGGTAAATACAGGGTGTCCCAAAAGTCTTAGTGCAGGTCTAAGCCACTTAAAACTGCACAAAGACTTTTGCGACACTTCATAGTTTAAGCTACTAGAGTTTAAAACTGCATTTAGATTTTGGGGACACCATGTATTACTGATGACACCTCAGAGGGTTGTTATGAAAACTTGAAAGTACTTCAGAAATGTGAAGTATTAGCAGGGATGAAGTTACCCTGCTATTGAGTAGCCTTTCCCTGGTCACTACTATTCTGTATCTCTGTGAAAGCTATTATGAAGAGCTCTCTCTCTCTCTCAACCTTCTCTTCAATGGGTTTAATAATCTCAGTCACTTATTCCCTGGGAACCTTTCCTTCAAAATAAAAGGCAACACTTTCTTACTTTTGGATGGCATCTCTAAGAATATTTCTGCTACTTGGCAGTGGGGCGGGAGGTGGTGGTCTCAGATGACCTCACCGTGGGCAATTATATGTGCTTAAATTAAGGTTTCTGCTTTTCAGGAAGCTAGAAAGACACAGGGACCCCTCAAAAGATGCAGGAAGCAATGTAATATAATGGGAAGTCAAACATTTATTATAGCCTTATTATGTTCTAGATCCTAGGGATAACAAAATAGCTATGGCATAGACCCTACTTTTAGGAACATTCAATTTAATAAGGAGAAAGGATATGCACCTAAATAACTAAGATTAAAGGGGTAGTGAGAAGTACAAAGGAGAAGTGTGATGTCCCAGAAGAAATTGGAAGTGAGAGAGTATCTTCAAAACAGGGCTAGGGAGAGCAATGAAGGTGGTCGTGCCTGAGTTGGGCCTGGAAGGAAGGGAGAGACTTCACCAGATAGAAATAGGAGTGGGGAGGTCAGTTCATTCTAGGCATGAAGCATAGTGTGAACTAGGGCCAGGAGACAGGAGAGGATAGCAAAGTCTGCCTTTGAAGAGGAATGAGGCCAGGCTAGAAAGGTCTGGAGCTAGATTGTGGAGGGCCTTGAATATCAGGATCAGCTATTTATACTGTATTCAATAGACAATGAATGGAGAACAACAAAAAGTCTTTGAGTGCCATGATCAGAATGGTGCATTAGGAAGCATTCTGGGAAAGGTATGAAAGATGAATTGGAGAGGGAACATAGACCAAGCTCTGGATGGTCAGAAGGCTTTTGCAACTGCCCAGAGTAGACCAGTAGGCTCCAAAGTAGGACTCTGGCCTGACCCCAAAGGGTGTGTCACCAAACAATTGGACAGTGGGAAGATGGGGCTCATCCCGCCCTCCCCACAATAATTATGGTCTGACATCATCACACCTACCCATATTCAACCTCCCCCCAACCAACTCCATGTATTCTTTTAGGGCTGCGCAAGCTATCAACTTCCCTCCTCCTAAGCCAGGTGTTGGGACTCAACAGCCATTGTAACCTAATGGCCTCCCAGACTCCCAGAGCAGCAGCTGTGTAGCTGCCATGGGCAAAAGTTAAAAACCTCAGAATCCCAGAGAAATAATGAGTAAGAGCTCCCCTTTACTCCTTTTCATTTCGGATTAGAGTAGTGCAGGATGGGTAGGCATGGATGGACTATGCTCAGTATTACAAATCTCATCATATTACCTTTACCCCCAAACACAATCTTCTTTCAAATTTCTCTGTTTCTTTAAAGGGTACCACCATCCTCCCAGTAACACAGGTTCACCACCTTGGTGCCATGTTGACTCTTTATCCTCCTTCATTCCACATATCCAGTCTTGTCATTTCTATCTCCACATCTCTACAATCTGTCCCCTTCTTTCTATGCACACAGCCATCATTCTAATTCGGACCCTCATCTCCTTTCACTGGACTACTGCAGTAACCTAATTGAACCCTCTGTCTCAGATGTCTCACCTTTCCCACTCTTTCTCCACACAACTGACTTTCTTATAGCTCAAGTGACCAGGTCACTTCCCTAGTCAACTCCAGTGGCTCTCTATTGACTCTAGGATAAAAATTATTCCATATTTATCTTATCCTTCTAAAATGTCTATTTTTGTGATTTACAGTGTACATAATTATACACACACACGCACACACACACACACATACACACACACACGGTGTGAAATCATTTTGTTTTAACCTATAGGTCTATATTAGGAGAGGAACCTGAATCAAGATGGTTACACCCAGAGTAGAAAGAAAATGCATGTAAAAGATATTATCAAGGTGGTAATCAATAAAACTTGGTAACTTAGCACATTGGGAAGGAGAGTTATGAAGGAAGAGAGAAGTTACAGATGCCTGAGGTAATGGACCTGGATGGCCATAAGGATGGCAGTATTATACATTGAAATAAAGAACTTCAGGGAGGAGCACATGTTGTAGAAAAGATAAAAAGTTTAGTTTTGGACTTGTGGAATTTAAGAGGACAGTGGAACATTGAAGTAGAGATTTCCATATGTAGATCAAGTTCTACAAATAGATAGGCAATAAACAGATCAAGGACAAGATTTCTAGCAGGAATTTGGGGGTAGAGATACAGATTTGGGAGCTAATTGCAGACATATGCATAAAAGGAGAAATTACATGCTTATGAAAGTTAAAGGGAGGTTATATCACTCCTGTTATGGGTAAAGGGAGGATTAGGGAAGGCGTCATGAAGGGAACATCTGAGATGGGTAAAATTTTTATAGCAATGATGGGGGTGAAAGTAAGAGGTAAGGCATTTCAGGTCGAGTAAGAGGGAAGGTACTACTTTAGCATAGTTAAAATATCAAACCGTGATATTTTTTGCTCAAATTTTTTGCTCATAGCACATTATTATTCCTTGCCATGAGGAAATGTAACATTCATATCTTGAGGGCATGTGATTGCAAGTGTAAATTCTATCACAATTCATGGTACACCTGGACAAAATTTACTATGCCCAGGCATTCCCTTTAATAACCACTGGCACAGGATGCACATGTAGAATGATGGGAATTTGGATTAGAAAGGTAATTTGTGGCCTGAGGATGGAGAGCCATAAATGCCATGCTTTTAGCATTTGTACGACAGAGAATTACTGAATTTTAGAGAATCTTGAGGGAGGAATAGCAGAACAATGTCTTTATAGGGGCCCTCCTCAAATGACCAAATCTTTGCCACTGGTTTGACGACAGTGTTTTCCGACAAGGATCATAGGCCATAGATGTAGAGCTGGAAAATCCTCAGGAGTTAACATCTAGTCCAACCCTCTCATTTTACAGATGAGAACACAGGCTAATATTTTTTTCAAATCTTAATACTACACAGTTGCTACAGAAATCACACTGAAAAAAGTTTGAAACACATAATGAATTTATTGGTCAGCTATGAGTAGGAATAGTCAGCAGTAAAGAAAAGAAGACCCTGTGTGTCAGGGTCATATGGGCAGGCAAGGGTGGGAAGCAAATAGCACAAATAAGATTCTGTCTGTATAAGATGCAGATCCATTCCCAATTTTTTTTTTATTTTAAACATATGTTGGGGGCAGAGCCAAGATGGTGGAGTAAAGGCAGGGACTCTTCTGATCTCTCCTCCAAAACCCTTTAAATACCTTTTAAAAATGACCCTAAACAAATTCTAGAGCAGCAGAACCCATAAAAAGATGGAGTGAAATAAACTTCCAGCCCAAAACAACTTACAAGGTCAGCAGGAAAGTTCTGTTGCATAGACCTGGCCCTAGCAAGCCTGGTGCAGACATCAGGGTGACTGAATTGCTGGCAGCTGTGGCAGTTTCTGGACCTCTCGGCCCACAGACATCAGGGCCAACTTAGAAGGTCAGTAGGAAGGGTCTGTCATGACAGAGTAGGAGTAGAGCACAGTCCAGGGCAGATCCTGCCAGCACAGCATAGCCCTAGCAGGCCAGGAGCAGTCCTTAGGAGTGACTGATCAGCAGCGGTAGCAACAGTGGCTGTGGCTGCTTCTGGGGCTTCTAGCCCACAGATTGTAAGGTGGTTGAACTACTGGTCAGAAGGAGATTATAGGGGTCTCTTTGCTAATACTGAGGGAGGACTCTGTTGTTTTGCCCGCACTCGGGGCAGGTCTCAGTCCTGGGTGGCAGTCCCAGGGTGAGGAGGAGCACTAGTATAGCAGAGCTTGCAGCAGCAGTGGAGGGGAGACCCTCCTCACCATTCCAGAACAGAAGAGAGTGCTTGTGGTCATTCACAGACCAGAGCACAAGCCAGGAGAGTAGAAAACACCTCTCCTTCGATCATACCACCTTGGAAGAACTGAAAATTTACAGGTCCCTAGAAGTATCTCTGAAAACAGCTGCACAAAACCCCTGAAGCTTGGGACAGTGCACCCTCCACCCTGGAAGCAGAGCCCTACTTAAACAATTAAAAGTCAAGTAATAGGCTGGAGAAATGAGCAAACAATGGAAAAAACTCTGATTATAGAAAGTTATTATGGTGACAAGGAAGATCAAAACACACACTGAGAAGAAGATAGCAAAGTCAAAGCTCCCACATTCAAAACCTCCAAGAAAAATATGAATTGGTCTCAGGCCATGGAAGAGCTCAAAAAGGATTTTGAAAATCAAGTAAGAGAGGTAGAGGAAAAATTGAGAAGAGAAATGAGAGTGATGCAAGAAAATCATGAAAAAAGAGTCAACAGTGAAGGAGACACACACAAAAAAATACTGAAGAAAATAACACCTTAAAAAAACAGTCTAGGCCAAATGGCAAAAGAGTCCAAAAAGCCAATGAGGAGAAAAATGTCTTTATTAAAGGCAGAATTGGCCAAATAGAAAAGAAGGTCTGAAAGCTCACTGAAGAAAATAACTGCTTAAAAATTAGAATGAAGCAAATGGAAGCTAATGACTTCAAGAGAAACTAAGAAGTAATAAAACAAGGCCAAAAGAATAAAAAAATAGAAGACAATGTGAAATATCTCATTGGAAAAACAACTAATAGATCCATGAGAGATAATATGAAAATTATTGGACTGTCTGAAAGCCATGATCAAAAAAAAAAAGGAGTATAGACATCATCTTTCAAGGAATTATCAGGGAAAACTGCCTGGATATTCTAGAACCAAAGGGTAAAATAAAAATTGAAAGAATTCACCAATCATCTCCTGAATGAGATCCCAAAATGAAAACTGCCAAGAATATTATAGCCAATTTCCAGAGTTTCTGGGTCAAGGAGAAAATATTGCAAGCAGCCAGAAAGAAACAATTCAAGTATCATGGAGTCACAGTCAGGATAACACAAGATTTAGCAGCTTCTACATTAAAGGACTGAAGGGCTTCGAATGATATTCCAGAGGGCAAAGGAGCCAGAATTACAACAAAGAAACACCTACCCAGCAAAACTGAGTATAATCCTTCAGGGGAAAAAATGAACATTCAATGATATAGAAGACTTTCAAGCATTCCTGATGAAAAGATCAGAGCTGAATAGAAAATCTAACTTTCAAATACAAGACTCAAGAGAAGCATAAAAAGGTAAACAGAAAAGGGATATCATAAGGGACTTAATAAGGTTAAACTGTTTACATTCATACGTGGGAAGATGATATTTGTAACTCATAAGACCTTTCTCATTATTAGGGTAGTCAGGAGTATATATAGACAAAAGGCACAGGTGTGAGTTGAATATGAAGGGATGATATCTAAAAAATAAAATTAAGGTATGAGAGAGGAATGTACTAGGAGGAAAAAACGAAAGCGAGAAGAATGGGGTAGATTTATCTTACATAAAAGAGGCAAGAAAAAGCTTTTTTAGTGGAGAAGCAGAGCGGGGAGGTGAGGGGGAGTGAGTGAACCTTACTTTCATATGAATTGGCTCAAAGAGGGGATAAGATACACAGCCAATGGAGTATAGAAATCTATCTCACCCTACAGGAAAGGAGAAGGGGAAAGGGTTAAGAGAAGGGGGGAGGGGCAATAGAAGGGAGGGGAGATTGGGGGAAGGGGCAGTCAGAAGCAAAACACTTTTGAGGAGAGACAAGGTGAAAGGAGAGAGAAAATAGAAAAAATGGGGGGAGGGGAAATACGATGGAGGAAAATACAGTTAGCAATAGTAACTGTGAAAAAAAATTGAAACAAGTTTCTCGGATAAAGCCTTGTTTCTCTAACATATAGAGAACCATGTCAAATTTATAAAAATAAAATCCATTCCCCAATTGATAAATGATCAAAAGATATAATCAATTTTCAGATGAAGTAATTAAAGCTATCTATAGCCATATGAAAAAATATTCTCACTATTGATTGGAGAAATGCAAATTAAAATAATTCTGAGATATTACCTCATACCTATTAGATTGACTAATGGGATAGAAAAGGTAAATGACAGATGTTGGAGGGGATGTGGGAAAAATGAGGCAGTGATGTACTATTGGCAGAGTTGTGAACTGATTAAATCATTCTACAAAGCAATTTGGAACTGTGCCCAAAGGGCTATAAAACTATACATACCCTTTGACCCAGCAATATCACTGCTTGGACTGTATCCCACAAGATATAAAAACCAAAAAGGAAAAGGGCCTATATGTACAAAACTGTTCACAGCAGCTCTTTTCTGGGGGTAAAGGACTAGAAATTGAGGGGATGCCCGTCAACTGGGGAATGACTGAACAAGCTGCGGTGTGTAATTATGATGGAATACTATTGTGCTGTAAGAAATGATGAGCAGGATGCTCTCAGAAAAACCTGGAAAGACTTGTATGGGCTGATACAAAGTGAAATGTACTGGGTACAAAGTAACAGCAATATTGCAGATGATCAGTTATGAATGACTTAGCTACTCTCAGCAATACAACCATCCAAGACAACTCTGAAGGACTTAGGATGAAAAATGCTATCCATCCCCAGAGAAAGAAGTGATCGTGTCTGAATACAGGCTGAAACATACTTTTTTTTTACTTTATGAAATTTTCTTCAGGTATTTTTTTTTATTGTCTGTTTTCTTCCACAACACAACTATTTTAGGTATGTTTTGCATGACTACACACATATAACCTATATGGAATTGCTTGCTTTCTCAATGGAGGGGGAGAGGGGATTGGGGAAGGAGGGAGAGCATTTGGAACTCAAAGTTTTAAAAATAAATGTTAAAAATCATTTTTACATGTAACTGGGGAAAAACTAAATACTAAATAAATTTTAAAAAATATATCTAGAAAACTGTGGGTCACGACCCCATAATGTGTTTGTGAAAAATTTGGCAACATTAAAAGGTTTCTGAATACACAAGAAATTAATTCAAAATCAAACATATAATAAATCTGAGGTGTTTCTGGCAGCACGTGCCTGTGTTGCATCCTGCAACTTCACTGCAGCCTTGGTTCTGAACACAGAGCATGCACACTTTGCACTTTGCATACCCTCTGGCCATGGAAAACCAACTAATGCTGCCTAAACACAAAAAGGGATCAAGAGTGGAAAAAGTTTAAGAAGCCCTGGTCTGGACATTCACTAATATACTTCTCTTTATATTGACTAAATCATCTTTTAGGTCTGAGTTAATAGATTTGCAAACAGCAGCCAGTTTAAGCCCTGGAGATCCACCACAATAAAAATTCACAATGAATATATTTAAGAGCCCTGTGAAATAGGAAGATGGAATTGGGCCATTTAACAATTTAAATGAATTTTCAGTATTTCTTCAACCATTTAACCTCTCCTTTCTCCTCTTTTTGTTTGTTTTGGAAGTTTTTCTATATTAAGACCTGAACCCATTTTCTTTTAAATAGCTAGTTCCCAGCTATTTTCTGCTAAAATACTGTAATCCAAGATTAAACAGATGAGGGAAGTAACACCTGTTTTCCCAGTACACTAACTCTCCCTCCTACTCACAGTTGACTTGGGGCTACTGAAACTTCACTCTCTTAGCTATTTATCAATTTCTTCAGTTGTTCTAAATCCATCATCAAAAATTATAAGCCAAGGGACATTTTTTCTACATTCTCTGACATTAAGGGAAGTCACCATAATGAAAATTTTAAATGGCTTTAAGAAACCATAATGGTGCAATATGATGAAAGTTAGGATATATATTAATACAAGCTGCCTAGTAGTTCAGTTGAACAAGTGTTCAAACATTGATGTCAAAGGTTTAGCAAACTTGTCTGTATGGCTGACTAGCCTACCTCCCTTTCCCAAACCAGTCTCTGAAATGCAGGCTAGAGGGTCAACATTTTAATGACACTTAGATTTGGAGACAGTGAAACACATAGATTATTCTAAGTGGCTCTAAGTGTCAGCAGAAAGGCTGAAAGGCCTTTCTGCCTGGGACAGGGACAGTGTATGACCTAAACTTTGCATGTCTCCCAACACGAAGCATGGTACTTTATCCTCAGTAGGCACTTAATAAATATTTGGATTGTACTGTACATGTCAGTCTCTTGCACCCAAGTAGAAGTTAGTCCAAGACTTCTCTTGCCAGAAAGTAGTGGGTGAGTTGCTGGGTTGGCTTCCAGATCACTACATTTTTACCTTGTAATCAGGCAGCAGCATTTAGTCAGCAGTGTGGCAATCTAGCTCATTTTTTTTTTTTGCAGGGGGGAAGGCAGGGCAATTGGGGTTAAGTGACTTGCCCAAGGTCACACAGCTAGTAAGTGTGTCAAGTGTCTGGAGCCGAATTTGAACTCAGGTCCTCCTGACTCCAGGGCCAGTGCTCTACTCACTGCACCACCTAGCTGCCCCAGTCTAGCTCATATTTGCTGGCAAGGTTGTAAGGTTGGGTAATGATCAAGACCCTACAAGAACTTCAAAGAACTACTTTATGCTACACATTTTTAAAAAATGCAGTATCCCTGGTACCTGGCCCACCATAACATCTTAGAGAATCTAGCAATTAATATAATTGACAGGTATTTGAAAGGCTAGTAGGTTTGAGTGATTTAAGAAATTTGCAGTGATTCTGAACTGTTTCAAATTCTAACAAAAAGAAATGCCTCCTAAAAAAGAGACATTTGACTTATTTGGTAGTCATTTATTTCTAAATGCTAAATATGGTACACAAAATGATGTATCAGTTTGGAATTTTTATCCTGAGCTACAAAAAGTTGAAAAAATACCACAAAATTCTTCTAAATGTCCCACTCTGGGCAGGTATGCTATGTGTGGGATAAAGAACTAGATTCAGTCAGAATATCTAAGTTCAAATCCCAATCCTACCATTTCTCTTGTGTGACTTAAGTAAAAAAAAAAAAAAAGACAGAAACTAGGAGGCAGCTTCTAATACTGCTTCTAATACCTGCCTTAAAGAGTTGTGAGGAAAGCACTTGGGGAGCAATGGCCACCTACCTCACAGGAGTACTATGAAGAAAGTATTTGTAAAGGCTATATAATTCTGAGTTATTGTAATTATTGCTTATGACTTCCCATTATTTGATTTTCTAAACTTACCTCTGTGAATGTTTAACTTACAATTATATTTATAAAATTCAGATTTTGATTCAGACTTTTAGAATATAAGAGCCCTTAGAGATAATAAAACCCAACTTTTTCACTTCATGAATGAGAGGTAAAGTGATTTACCTAAACCACCTTGTGAGTTAGTGGTGAGGCAGAATTAGAATCCAAGTCTGAAAATCTTCAAATAAAGTACCACATTGTTGGGTTTTTTTTTTTACTTAATGAAATGGATCCAATACTTGTAAGATTTGTAAAACTAATTTTCACCCAACATTACAAGAGTCGTGAATTTAAGCATGTTTAAGATTTTTAAATGTTGCCAACTCAGTATTATGAAAATGAATATTGTAAATATTCAGACACAGTAATGAGCACATGTAGCAACATGTATACTATGAACAAATCACGTCTACAAAAAATGGAAATTCACCATAGGTCCATGAATCCCCCATATAAATCAAGCACAACTATCAATATTTTGGTTTTATTAGCAAATGGTACCACACAGCATTCAGGAGACTTCCTGTGAAAAATTGGTGCAAGTACATTCTGTAAAGATGAAAACAAAGCAAAAAAATATATAAATACCTGAAAAATTATATGGATACCATTGTATTAAACAATCTTATACCAATGCTACCTCAAATATTGAAGCAGAAAAGATACTTCTCCCATGCAGGAAATAATAAAAGAAATCCTTACTCTTTAAGGCTGAGTAGACTGCCAAGACAAAATTGAATGCTGTGGCAAACAACCACTTTATTTGAATTGTCTCCTAATAATCCCAGTAAACGTTTCATTTATAAATGGTTATTTTAAAAAGCACATATAAAGCAGACCTATAAAAAGGATAGTTTCCATTACTAGAAGCAGACAGGAAAATAAATTTTTGTTTCCCTCCAAATG
The DNA here is from genome assembly GCF_011100635.1 of Trichosurus vulpecula. Classification (NCBI taxonomy): domain Eukaryota; kingdom Metazoa; phylum Chordata; class Mammalia; order Diprotodontia; family Phalangeridae; genus Trichosurus; species Trichosurus vulpecula. The sequence goes on from NC_050575.1 coordinate 97,676,352, forward strand.
ACTGTGGTTGGGATGGCACAAACATGTTCAAAATCTTTTTCACAACAAAATATACTATGGGGTGTCAAATGTTTGTCCAAGAATCAATACCACTGAACCTCTATTACGTTTGAGAGCAAATACTAATCACACACATTTTGTTGCTTTCAATCCTGCTTGAAGGGCACAAATGCATAAATAAGGGCATCTATGTTACATATGCAATGACTATATTCTTCCCAACAGAATGACTTCAGCACCTATTTGCTCTATCAGAGGTCAATGAAATTAAAAAAAAAAAAATCCCACGTCTAAAAGGACTGTTCTCTAAAACATATAATTCCCTCAGTTACAAAGAGTAATCTAATCCAGTTCATATCGAAAGTATGAATTCCTTCTAAAATACTTACAAGCCATCCAGCTCAAAGACATCCAGTGTTCTCCAGGGATGGGGCAACAAGCTTTGGTAAAGACACCAGTTCTATACCTAGTGACTGAGCATATTCTGAAATATACATATTGCATGCCCCAAACCTTCCCTTGGAAATGTTCACTTTATCAGTATCTTTGAAATTAAGAGAACTGAGTCCTATGTTGGAGATAACAAGAACTGAAGCTTGTTCCTTAGATCGTAAGATCTTAGATTCAGAGCTGGAAGAGCTCTGGCAATCAGTCCGACCCCTTCATTTCACATATGAAGATGCTTAAGTACATTAATATTTATTCTTCTTGATACCTGTTACACAGTTGCTATAGAAACTACACGTAAAAAAATAGTTTGAAACAGATAATGAATTTATTGGTCAGCTATGAGTAGGAAAATACATTGGTAAAGAAAAAAAGACCCTGTATATAAATATAATACTAGCTAGTTACAATTTGACCAAGAAGAAAGTTCCACTGAAGAGAACAGTAAAAGCCCTTGTTTACCATCAGACCATATTCAGTTTCCCAATAATCTTATTAAAGAGCTGCCTAGACAAATGCAACATTCTTTGAGCTTAGTGCTGATAATGTGCTGGTTTGTATTACATGAATGGTAAACAAGAGATAGTCCAGTGCATCACACATTATACAGAAGTACTGTGAAGAAAGACTAGATATTCTATTTTAGACACTACTTGAACATACCAAGACATCTATGTGTTATTAAAATATATGTAGCCAAAAAAAATTGCAAAGTTAACATATACTAAAATACTGTTTCAGGCTGGGTAAGAAATGCCTACAGGAGCAGTTGCTTGAATAGTAACAAAGAAGTTACAGTTTGGTGGATTGCTTTAAAAATAAATTGTAGAAATTCTTTTGTCTTGGGTGGCTTATTTCCTTATTAGAGGTGGGACTCTAATGTAGTAAGACTGATTTTATGGAGCTTATAGAAATCCAGTCTTATTACTTTAGAGTCATACCATACATTGCTAAAAAGAGGAATACTGAAAACTATCTGTTAAGAATTTGCATCTTAGAAAAAAATTTGAATCTGAATTTAAAATCCAACATTCAGGAGAATAATTTCCCTAGATTTAGAAGCATTAGGCCAAACTAAGGCTTACTGAATGTCACTGAGTTGCACAAAATAACAACAAATTTCCTAGTGGTCTTCTTTGCCTAATTATGCAATTTGTTGTTCTTTTTTTTTTTTAAAGTTTCAATTAGTTCATACTTCCATGGCTTTAGTTTAAATTGTGCCACAAGCTAATTTAGATGAACATTATTTTCTCAAAGGATAAATAATCTCCATAGATACTGCAGACTGTCCTGAGCTTCAAGACACTTTACAGCATGGAATTTAGTGGCCTCAAATACCTGTTTTCCTGTAAGAGAGGAAACTCTAACCCTTCACTTTCCCCTTTCCCACCCCCCACTTTAAAGAACATTTGTATGATGTGCTTATTAGCAAGAACACTGAAGGCCTGTTATGGCAACACCAAAACTGCATTTAATTAATATCTCTTATAGAGCTTTTGAAGAAAAAAACACCTGTACTGTGAAAACATGAATTTTATTGCATCTTTTTGGGTACGGCTTGTTGGAAATGATGTTAAAATTAGATTCATGACACAGGAAAATATTTTAACACAAAGCTTGCTTGACAAAAGCATCTCAGTTCAGTTTCGGTGTAACCGTTCTTCCCCTTTAGATTCAAAATATTTCTCCTTTGAAGCTATAGCTGTAAACCATTAGAAAATCCTTACAATTCAATTTATCACTATCTAAAAGGTGAAAAAGCAGTTTAAACTGACCCAAAGACTGCAACATATCCGGTCTAGGCAAGAACAAGCATCTTCAAGACAAACAGTTCATAATATTTTACTCTGCTGCCATAAATTCAAATCTATTTAAGACAGTAACAAATACAGGTGAAACATAATGAGTAAAGCTCAAACCTTTAAGAATCTAACAAGTGCACTCCAGCTCCAGCATCTATTAAAGTAAAATAGCCCCTACTAACAAATACAAAATGAATAAGTGCTTTCCCCCGAACCTGCCATAAAGCTTTCTGGACTTATTATTACATAATCCAGATCATCAGAAAAATAGTTTACTCAATTTGATGAGCTCAACTAGCTCATCTTCACTGGAAATTGTCATGATGCACATTACCAACACATTGTTAAGGAAACATGAGTAAACACCTTTTATTCACACTTTACAAAAAAACAAAAACAAAAAAGAACATGAAAGTTATGCATTGACACTACTACATCAATTCTACCTGCATTTCAATGTACTGATTATAAACTGGACATGTTGATGTCTGCACAACTTTAAAAAACCAAAAGCAAACAAAAAAAACACCTCAAACAAAAACCAGGTCCCAGACAAGAATTCAAGATCAGGACTTTAGAAATTTAAAGTGAAAATGTTAGAATTTACACACTATGTCATTTTATCTTAAAATGGTTAAGCACATTTAAGTGCTGAGATTTTATAATAAAATTTTAAGTCATTACTGGAAATGACTCATACACTGTATTAAAAAAATGCTCACAGCATTCAGCAATTTTTTTCCCTTAATGTTCATACAGTGCCCTTTTGCTTCCCTGCCTGCAGTTGAAACAAAAGCAGTTAGACCAAGCTCTTTTGGAATTCATTTAATTGATTTTTAAAGATGAGCAAATGGGGAAAGAAAACATAAGTTATTTTTCAAGATAAAGTTGGCTTTACATCTCTAAGCTACTAATGGCACTATGAGCAACAAACACAGGATATGATATAACTTAAGTCTTGCTTGACACACAAAAATAAGACTTGGTCACTTTAAAATGATCTGAAGAATTGTCTTGGGAACCTGTTCTGAATATACATCTAATTTACACTGCTTCATAAATGAGAAAACATTACTTTTTTTTTCAAGGAATGATATTCTCTTTTTTGGAGACAGGAACACACTGAAACTGAAAAGAATTCACATGATAGTAGTATTTTGAGTGACAGGCAGCACTGTGCAATGACTCTCTGTGAGCAGTGCTTGGGTTTGGTGAGCTAGGAATTGGGGACCCACATTCTGAACATGTTCAAATATGTGATATTCAATGCTTCACAAAAGGAAAAAATGCCACAGCTTCTACAAAAGCATTTTCATAAAATTTTCACAAATGTTAACAGTATTTTAAAAATATAAAAGAGGATGCACAGATTCTCTCTGCATGCACAGGCAGTGCTTGTTGAGAACAAATAAGAGCAGGCACAGTGGAGATAGGACAAGTAGTATTTTAAACAGAAGTTAAGAAGCTGTACATAAGCATCCGTAATTTTTCTTAACTTAAAAAAGTTAAAGATTTAAAAATATTAGAATGTACACACATTAGCCCATAGAAGTCTACTGATCATTCACTGCTTAGCTTATCTGTCCTGGGAGTCATATATTTTTCATACAATTCAGAAATGCATGGATAAGTTATTTCTGGTCAGAGTTAATAATGTCTTAAGCCTTAAACAGATTTTGATTTAAAAAGCAATGTTCTCAATTTAAAAATAAAGTAGTTCAAGAGGGCCAACACAACCCTAACAGTGCAAATCCTTAGCAGAGAAAGCCTGTGGCAGCTTCTTTTACTTACAAGCTGGCCTAACACATGAAACCAATAAAAATTTAGCCTTAGTTTACAATACAATCATTTCCAAATCTGATTTTTTTAAAGTACAAAATCTCATAAATCAGGTCTTCTGTAGTTCATATACAAGCATAAAGGCTAAATTCAAATTCTATATTTTACAAACAAGTCTGAAAAAGGAGGGAGTGAAGTACAGAAGAATGGTCTCTGGATGTTACTACTGGCCTCAGAAAGTAGTGCTACAGATTTCTGTGCAAAGAGAATATGCTCTATAAACATTTCCCTATTTCAAGGCATGAAAATATTATGCTGGATAGAATAGGAAGTTTACTTGTAACAAATTAAAGACAGGTGCAAATGCACCAATCCCTGTCTATCAGTATACAAAGCAGATCGGGCTCAGAATTTTGTCTCTGTTGATAGCACCTGGCTTTTACCATGTCTTTACCAAATAATCAAGATTCAAAATTCAGATCATCATTAAGAAAAAAATCCCTGTTGGCCATACCTCACTCCTCTATATTCAGATTTTACAATTTTACAAATCAGACTGAGGTTGCCCTCTCAATATACTTGACTACCTCCTGCCAGGAAGGTGGATACCATTGACCGGGGGCAGGAAGGGTAGTAAGAGCTCCAGTTGTGCAAAAAGTGAGAAGTGGTCAGAAGGGATGAGTGGGTGTGGACAGCCGCTTATATTGTTCTCTATTAGCCAATGGTGATCCAGAGGTCCAAGAATGCCTAGGATGTTCAGCTGAGGTTTAGAGTAGAAGATGTAGTCAATAATACCCTGGAAAACAAACAAAAACAAAACCCACAAGATGTTATTGAAACATCAAGGGCCTTCTTTGGGGAACACAGTTTTAAAGTATTATCACTGGTATTACCACAAACCAAATCATTTAAACAACTTCAGTCAAAGAAAGCAATGAGAACATAAACCATCATGAAGGATTTGACTCAAGTCAATGATAAGAAGGAAAAGGGCAGAAAAGTGGCTTCCAGATTATGCTATTTGGCTTTAGAATGAAGTCAATATAAATCCTGCCTGAGACCCATCCTGATTCACCCCTGCCACTAATCTAGTGCCCAGCAGAATATCAAATAGTAGGAAGGAAATATCAGGTTCCACTGGAGATAAGAAAATTGACTAGCCAAAATGCATAGAGCTAATTAGTTCCAATGAGCAGTATAAAGCTGTACAAATTAAAATATTAAATTACATAATTCTGGGGGGTGGGGAAGATGGTTACAGCTATGACAATTAGAACATATCACCTCTGTGAGGAAATAATAAAACATAGGAACACTCAACTGAAAATCATCTTTTCTTCTCCATTTCCCTCAAGTCCTATTAAGATACCTCATGAGATGATAACGACCCTGGGTTCTCAACGGCTATGCCTGCTGAGTATAAGCACAGGTCATGGACTATGTGTCTCATCTGAACACTACCCTAGTTAAATGTAGAGGGACTCATAAGCAGCAGGTTGGCCACTATATCAGATGATGAATTTTTTTGGCCACAGAAATTTACAAAGAATTGTACAAGATGTGAAGGGCCTACAATCTGTACTGAGATCTATACTGATGACTCTTTCGAAGTAAAGTGGTAGGAAAGACACAGCAAACATTCTATTGGAGGATTAAGGTGTAAAAAAAATAGTACAAAATACACAATCTGAATAATTTAAAATTCATAAATACATGACATGCAGGTAAATAATCCACAGAATCTCTAAATAGGGTAAAAGCCATTTTGTGACAGGCACATCTATACACGTAAGCAATATTTTCAAAAAGACAGATTATTTCATTGAGACTGCTTTACTTTTTTAAGTGAAATCAGCTGCCTTGGTAAGTAATTACAAATACTTGGCTCCTCCTCCACTGCTGCAACTGAGTATATAGAGAAGGGATGTGATTATTCTTAGTAATAACTGACATTTATATAGCACTTTAAAATGTGTAAAGTGCTTTACATACACATTCACTCATTTATTCTTCACTCTGTAAGGTAGGTACTTTTGGTATTAACGTCATTTAACAAATGAGGAAACTGAGGCTCAGAGGATTAAATTACTTGCCTGTGGTCACACAGTTAAGTGCTAGAATTGGGATGTGAATCTGTGTCTCCCAACTCAAGGCCAGTGCTTTTTTGCTCTTATATAATCAATGAAAACACTAAAAGGGAGACTATCCCAATGTCTTCACTCAAAACATAAGGCTACTGCGAGCAGCCAGCTTTGATTGACATTTTATTTTAATTTATATTTTATTTTGCCCAATTACATGTAAAAACAATTTCAACATTCTTTTTTTTCAAATTCTGAGTTCCAAATTCTCTCCCTCCCCTCCCCCACTGAGAAAGCAAGCAATTTGACATAGGTTATACATGTGCAGTCATGCAAAACACATGTGCATGTATTTAACTGGCATTTTTAATGGGGAAAAGGAATGCAAGCAGGGAAATCAAGGTCAGGACAGAAGGCTAGGGTGAAGAAGCAAATGAGGACAGTGAATTCAGCACAAAAAAACATGAAAAATACTGTAGAAAGCAGAAAAAGATGGCAAGGGAAGTATCTACACCATCATAAATTAGTCTTCAGTTTCTTTTCTGGTTCCATGTTTAACCTCTGATGAATCAAATGCTTTTGCATTTACCTTTTGACAATTTTTTATTATTTCCTCACTATGTTCAGAAGTTTTCCTCTTAAAAAAAAAAGATATATAATTCAAAGTTTTAAAGTGGGCCACAGATTATGCAGGCCTGTTTTAAAAGGTAGTTTGCTATTGCCCAGACAGTTCTATCAACGAATCCCCCCATTTGAGCAATAAGGCAAACACACTCATATTAACTGTGTTAATAGAAAGTGGGAGTGGGGAGGAAGAGGGGTGTGCACCCCTTGAGACATAAGCAATTTTTTAAGTACCTACTATGTACCAGGCACTATGCTAAGCAATTTATACCAACATTATTTCATGTGATCCTCACAACAACCCTGGGAAGTAGGTGATATTTTTATTCCCCTTAATGGTTGAGGAAACTGAGGCAGACAGAGATTAAGTGGCGTGCCCAGGGTCACACAGCTAATAAATGTCTGAAGCTAGATTTGAGCTTATGTCTTCCTGACTTCAGGCCTATTGCCCTATTTACTGGGCTACCTGTCTAAAATAGAGTAATAATTCCTCCATAGATTTTATTCAGAGGCAACAAGTTGTGAAGAAGACTAATCTGGGGGCCAGTAGTCCACTCTCATGTCTGTCTAATGCAAACGCAAAAAATTACAGCTAATGTAGAGTTACTATGAATTTCTCAAGCATGATAAAGGAATGAAATGCACCTGGTTAATAAAAGCTACCCTCTACACACAATAATAGATGATCAAGTTAAAAATTAGAATATATGCTACGGTCTACATAATTTCCAAAAGGCTATCATAATACCTCAGGAACAGCATTGTAAAAATCATCTTCTAGACATTATAGTTCATGAAGGAAGACTACCTTACTTTCGGTTTCACACAGAAATTAAGTGTTATTACATCACCAACTGACATTGAGAGATAATTTCTTCCCCTGATTGAGGGTGATACATTTTGATCATCATATATTTTTATGACAGAGATTCCATTCAAATAAGCATGTACCGAGTAAATATGAAGAGGAAATCTTTTTCTAGCCTAAAACCAATCCACTCCCCTATTCTTACTCCTTTAAATTTTAAAGCAAACACAGAGATATTTAGGTGAGGAAGAGAATACCTTTTTTGCTAGCCCATGTACACAGAAAAAGCAATATTTAGTATAAAAAACATTGGAATGGGAGTCAAGGGGACAAGGTTTGAGTCTGCTCAACCAGAACTCAGCTTTGTGTCATGGGCAAGCCACCACTCCAATTATCAGGTTCTTTCACCATAAAATGGGAGGATGAGAGGTTGGGGGGCGGGGCAGGCTAGATAAGCTCTACAGCCCCTTTTAAGCTCTACTACTCTAGGAATCTATAAATCTAGAGTTTATAATGGAATTTCAAAGGGAACTGTATGGCAGCACCACACTTCACTTCTATTGCTCTACTGTTAGATGAAGGCAAAGGGGAATTTAAGAATTGCTTTAAAAGTTGGCATAAAAATTGAGAATACATTCTTTTTCAAGTTACTACCTCACTCACCACATTTATTTCGGTAACTGAAAAATTCAATGAAGAAAAATCAGTTAACACATCCAATTTTACTCATTATAATAATACTGCAACCATCCAAAGCAGAGCTGGGGGTAGGGGCCGGAGGGGGAGAGAGAAAAGGAAGGAAGCATAAGATGTCTCTGAGAAAACAAAAGAGATGTTTTTGAAGGATACACATTGAAACACAGTAACATTCCTCATTCAGGATAGTCCCTCATTCAGAGTTTATTTACTATTATTTCAGATGTGTATCTAATGAGTTTGGTAATCTGTTTTCCAAACCCAGAGAGGAATAAAAAGCATCAAACCGTTGGTGGGCTGGGGTTCGAAAAACTGTTAGAAGACATAATAGAGTAAAAAAAGAGAAACGGTGTGGAAAACAAATATAGCTTTAAAATACAGCATAGTCCAGGGACACAGTCTTATAAACCTCAACATTTTAATTACCGTAGGCAGCACTAGAATCACCAAGAGGAGGTTAAGTAGAGCATATTTTATCTATCGCACTAAAATCCTCCTCTGATGTCTCCCTATAACATGAAAAGGGTTTTGGATGTCCAAAGCCTAGGTCAGAAGAGCACAAAACTAACTGGTTCTACCAGGCTGGAAATGCTCTAGATTATAGGCTTGATGATAGATTCTATCTGGTCCAAGGACTAATAACCAAATTCAGAAAGGCTCATTCTTCTTTGAGGTGGGGAACTGTCTGAAGGCTACTAGGTGATCAAAAATCTTTTTCAGTAGTAACTCACAAAAATTGTCTAAATCATGTAAGAGTTATGACTCAAATCATAGATAATGAAGTATCAAAATATAAGTATACTGTGTTTAAGAAAGCAAGGAAGTATATAAAACATTATTAGAAAAATCTGATCTAAAATGTTCACTGCTATGAATATCTCAATCCCCAACAAGAAAATGAGGGGTTATTATAACACAAGTCTACGAAAGGTGAAAATTCCCTTTTTATTGATGGTTATATATTTTTATACTAGAATTGTGAAGCACATGTCACATGGACTTCTATCAAAGGTTTGCCAATGCTCTGTATTCTAGAAGAATACAAATGAGTCTTTTTACCCCAATTAAAAAACTTGTCCATGTTTTAAAGATAACATATTTTATTACTTCAAGTGAAAAGGTTACATGATTCTCTAATGGAATAGATGCTTCCAAGTCCAAATTCTCACCTTGAAATCAAATGTGTAATTTGTATAAGGCATTAGGCCATTCTCATAGGCACTCTTTAACTTGAAACCATGTGTAATCCTTCCATTTGTCGTTCCATTTTTCCCATTACAGCTGAAGTTAGTAAGACTTTCATTGTATCTCAGTTCTTTGAAATCCTTATGATTTGTTTCTACTCCACCAGTACTCAAGTATTCTACAACACCTATAATAAATAAAAAAAAAATTACCAACTAAATTAAAATTTAATTAGTTAAAATTGCCAGGCTTACCCAGTTGCCTTACAATAGCTATATAGTGTAAGTAAATGCTCTAAAAATACTATTTATAAAAGCACCTTAAAATTCATGTTTACCTAACATCACATTTTTACAACTTCCAGATACTTTACTAGCAAAACTGGGGGATATTATACAGTGATATTTCCAAAGCATAATCCTCAATCCTAATTAGCAATAACAATTCCCTGAAAGCTTTACAAGACCAGTTGTAGAGGTAAAACCATTTGATATAAAACTCACTTTTCTAATTGCCCTTAGAGTTTACTAAGCAAATTACTTGATATTATATTTATTCTACCAAATCAAAGAAAATTCTTGCATTGTACTTGTGTCTGTAGAGGAAGAGGGTGTAAATATAGGAGAGAAATGTAAACAAATAAAATATCTTCCAGTTTGGTACCACAAGCTTTACAATCTAATAGGGTCAAAGGATGACAGATTTAGAAGTACAAAGAACCTCAGAGGTCATCATTTCAATCCTTTCATTTTACAAAACAAGAGGTCCAGGAAATAAAATGACTTGTTTAAGGTCACAAAGGTAAGCAGCAAAGCCAGAATTTGAACCCAGCTGCTCTGATTCAAAACTCAACATTCTTTCCACTTTATCACATAACAGTTGCATTACATACCAAACAGTATTTCAAATGCAGTCTGACTCATTTACCCAACTTGGCTGAAGTTAATTTCTTGAATCTTGTAAATACAAAGTAAGACCAGTTTAGCTTACCCTATGCCAATAAAAGTTATCATATCTAAGATCCTATAAAAGGATGGTTGTAATCTCAAAGAGGTATTGTTAACAATCTTCTCAGAATTTGGGTTACACCAAACAATTGGAGAATACACATAGACATTAAGGGAAAAAAACAAATGCCCATTTTCATTAACAAGATAAAACTTTAATAGTATGTATTACAAATGAAAGAAAGATATGAACAGAATTATAAATGATTAATTCTTTTAACTATCATGTAATCACATACTAGGTACAGAGTACAGTGCTACGAAAGATACAAAAATAAATAAGACACCCCTCATGGAACTAAAAATGTAGCAGGGCAAATAAGATACATTGTTTCTGCCTTTTAAAAACTCAAGATGAACACATGTTAACATTAAATTCAAGTACTATCATGAATTAAGACAGAGCATATTAACCTGGGGTCTGTGAACTTGTTTCCTATTTTGATAACCCCCTGATTTAAAAGCACAAATTCAGACACCTAAATTCTAATTAGGTCATTTCTCTATTTAAATTATGTGTCATCCAAGAGGAATAAGGTTTAACATATTAGGATTTTCATTATATTTCATTTTTAAAATGAAATCATTTTATAGCATACATTTGAAGTTGGTCTTTTCAAGTGCTAAATTTAACCAACAATATTATCTTCAGTGACTAATGCATTTACATAAAAAAAATAGTATTCTACAAAATAAATATTGTTGTTCTTACCAGAGTCTGGCAAAGAATTGAGATCCGCACATAGCACAAGTGGAATGGTTCCAAGTTCTCCCAGTACGTTGGACTTGAGACTTCGAGAGGCTTTGTCAATAATGTTCTTTACTTCAGAGAGGAACATCATAGTTTGTACCAATTTCACATCAGAATATTCAGGATCCCAATGCATATGTGCATTAGCAACAAGAATAAGTTGCTTTTCTGTTCCAAGATGTGGCTTTCCAGCTAAAATTAGAGGACAAGGGAAATCAAACATTTCATTTCACACAATCTTCTGACTGAAAGCAAATGATTTTAAATGGCTCAGTTCATTTAAAAATGTCCTTATCTAAATAGTCTCAAGATCCTTTAAAAAAAAAACAACCTCAAGAGGGAGACTACTTCCAATCTACCTTTGCTGCCAAAAAAATTAGAAAAGTATTGAAGGTCAGTGTATGAATAGCTATTTCATTTCATATTTACGTCTCTATTTCTTTCAAATCAAAAATGCCTAGAAGCAAATAATAAAGGCTTTTTGCTTTTCACTCATTTTTTACAAGACTTTCTTAGGAAATTCCCCTGTATCTTAAGCTTTGTGGGTAGGAAAAATAATTTGACATACTGAAAAAGACTGATATTTCTACTTTTTTTGAGGTACTAATCAAGATAATTAAGATATGATCAGCTATTTTCAGATTTCTACTTTTTTCAAAGCTGTCAAGACAATACATCTGTATTTTAGATCCCAATTTCATCAGAAATTAGTCACTTACATGACATTTCAATCAATTCTTTTCGAAGTTCTAGTAGCACTGCAACTCCAATGTTATCTTTTGTCATAACTCTGTTCAGCATAGCTTCAGACCCTTCTGAATTTGCCATTGCTAGTTGATTGAATTCAACAGTGTGTTTCTGAACCAATGTGAATCTAAATATTAAAAAAAAAAAGTATAGTTGAGAAAATCCTTTCTCAGGGGAGGCAGCATGGTATAAAGGAAAGAGCCTGGGACCAAGAGACAGGAGGCCTCGCCTTAAGTCCCCACTTTACCACATGACTTTGGTAAAATACTCTTTCTCTCTGAGACTTTTTGTTTTCCCACGTGAAAAATGAGATGGTTGGTATGGCTAATCTTTCTAATTCCAAAATTCTGTAATTTGAAAACCAATATATTAGATACAAAAGATTTCTAATCTTATATATATTTATGTATATCTGATGGAGCTAAGATTACTCAAAGATAAATTCTCCACATTTAATGGCAACTTTAGAAAATTAATTTTCAATCATTTCCAGTTTGGCACAAATCTACATTAGGACTTTAGGGCACTGCACACCTAATAAGGAGGTTCTCTTCTCTGACCTTAAATTTGACTTAACCACAATACACACAATCTCTTCTTATAGCTCCTATACCACACTTTCCTAAGGATCAGGTTCAAGATAGGCAATTTAAGAAGTTCTTCAGGAGCACACAGGAGGGCACATGGTGTTTCCATTTATATGAATTAAACCCCAACAATTAATGGAAAAATAGAAAAAAAACATATGTGTATATGTATATGTACACACACGCACGCGCGCAAATGAAATTTCCCTTCAAATCTATTTAGGAAAAAAATTATGACAGTAGCTTTATTTTCATTAATAATTGTTTCTTTAACTCATCAACAAATGAGTTAATAATCCCTTAAAAAAGCCACCTGGAATAGAAAGTTAAATGTAGTATGTTTGCAAGGGAGAGAGCTTACTTACTTTTCTGTCTTGAAGAATATTGCACAACCATCAACATGTTTTCTTTCCTGTTCTGACATTGTCCTAGCTCTAGATTTCGGACTAAAGAATCCATTATAGCCGCGCTCCTTTAGCTCTACCAGAAAAAAACTGTAATACTGTTCAGTTTCAACCTCCTGAAAAATCATAAACAGCAAAGTATTTCAGTTCCCTAAAAACAAATTCATTATGACACACAAACTATTACAAGCATACCCTACCTACTATAATTATTTGGTTATATTAAAACATAATGTTAGGTGAAAAGGGGCAGTCAGTATCAAAGGATCACTACCTGTTAATGGATGATGATATTACAGCTGACTTTAGTTATAATGTATTAACCTTTTTATTGCAAAAAGGCATTGGTCAGGGCAATCTTATAAAGGGTATGCCTGTATACCTACATGTTATTTGAAAAGTGTTGCACTTGAGTTACAGAGACAGGAACTGCAAAGGCCCATCCCCTTTTTTCAGTACATTTTCTCACCTGCTTGTTTTTCATTTTACAAGTACAAACTGCCCAGATCAATTCTTTTGGTACCCAGGAACACAGAAAAAACCTAAGATGTAAAGATGCTGTTTTACCCAGGCAATTTCAAAGTAGTTAATTATAATGTCATTCTAGAGACTGGTGTGTAAGCACCACACATGTAAATTTTTCCTATATAAAGTCAATGTGCCCTAATCAAGATGGTGCTAAAATAAAAAGAAAAATCCCATATACACAGCTCCATTTTCCCAGGTACTTCAGACTAAAATATGTTGCAGCAGTGAGGACAATGTTGGCCACACTCAGCTATTATCAAAAGCTGAAATTAATTCACCAGGGCAGTACAGGGTCGCTGTGGGAAGTTGATAGTCAGTTTGCCCACTAGGTCTCGAACCTAGGGGATTAATGCTAAAGCTGGATTACAGGAAACTTATAAATATAGGAACGCAAATAACGTATACTTCATTTGTTCCTTACTCTGGCAATTCTGAAAGATGAGATTTTGTACATTTAAACAAAAGCTTTTCTCTATAAATTACCTGAAGACTTATGATGTCAGCATTGCAGCTCAAGATCTCCTGCATAATGGCTTTTTTTCTGTACTCCCAAGTAAGTGCCCATGATGGACAATACCCATATAACTGCCGAGTTGCATACTTATCACAAAGAACGTTGTAGCACATGACAGAAAACAAAGCTGTAGGAAAAAAAATCATTTAACTTATTTATATACATTTCAGAAAAAAAGATTTTTACATTCTTTAATGCTAAACTTTGATTTAAGGTGCCTTAATTTAGAGGATAACATAATACTGATAAAAACAAAACAGTTCAGACTTGGTTTTTAGACATTCAATGCATTAGCCTCTAAAATGCAGGTTTCCAAGGTTCTCCAATTCTTCCCCCTTCTTCTCTCCCCACCCAAACAACACTCATGGAGAAACATGTAAAATTGATAGAAAGTTATATTGAAAGCCAAGTCTTGTTCACTTCTGCAGAACTACACAGTTAACTTTTGTGAAAGCATAAGTAAAATCCTGTTACAACTAATTATGAAGTATTATACAAATTATTTTCATCAAATTTAGAATTTCAAAGGGCATCAAAGTCAACTGGCAAACCTCTTAGTCAAGCAAGAATTTTGTTGTCCTGAAAGTCTACTGAATCAAATGCTGCTTGATGCACGTGGGGCATTACCTAGGTCTTGAAGATTTTGATTTAATGTCTATCAAATAATGTTAGCAATAAGAGGACCTCAGATACCATGTAAAATCACAGATGAGAAAAGTGAGGCTCAGTCCAAAGTATAAGTGAACTAGGGCTAGAACTAAAATCTATCAAATTCCAAGCCAGTCCTCTTTCCATTACATCATGCAAATATCTTTTTGCTGGAACTAAATCTGACTGTACTTTACAGGGCACAGAAGCTGGGCATGCCTATATGGAGAAGTTTAGTTTTCAAAACTGTGATTATTAGGATTTTACAAATTAAGTCCATTGTAGACAGATTTCTTACAAAGACTACTTTAAAAATGACCACAATTATTGGTATGCCCTGACTTTAATTATATTTAATAAAAACTAGTAGGAAAAAAAAAGCAAACAAAAACAATGCTACCAACCAGTTGGCCTTGTTCTGTCTGGTTCTTGTAACATAATCCAAGATCTTGGAGGTGGTTGTTCTGTTGCCACTAGTGGAATATTTAACACAAAATGAAATGA
The DNA here is from genome assembly GCF_011100635.1 of Trichosurus vulpecula. Lineage (NCBI taxonomy): Eukaryota > Metazoa > Chordata > Mammalia > Diprotodontia > Phalangeridae > Trichosurus > Trichosurus vulpecula. Next base: position 97,691,464 of record NC_050575.1, read on the forward strand.
CAATATTTCTATTTGTCTTCCCAAAAAAGTAATCTAAACTAATTACCACTTACTTGTTTTTCCAGTACCTGCCAAATTATCAAGCAAATAGTTCAGTAGCCTTCTTGTCCCATCTGGTTCCTGATAGAGGTTCAATATATCTTGTGTAAGTGGATTTCCTTGAAGTATTTTAAAAAAGCAAAATAAGACCCAATTTATAAGTATTCAATTTAGAAATATCAAAACTCTGAATATTAATTAATTTGAAATTTCATAAACTAGATTAGCCTAAATTATTTTAAATGAAATTGTGCTTTAGTCAGGAAAAAAATCTTGACAGACAATAGCAAAAGCCAAGAAATAAACTTTTTTTTTTCTCTTTGGATTTTAATCAGATTAAATGAAAAGGTAAAAGTAATTAATGTATAAGTATGAAACCTGTTTGCTTCTCAGGCTACAGTACTCTCTCAGCTCATGGGTAAATTAGTTAACAAAGACAAATAGATTAATTTCGGCCTAATATAGTAAAGAATGAAGAGTACTGAACTTAAGAGCCAAAGGATGTGGTTTGAAGCAGTGGTTCTCACACTTAATTGGTTTATTGGCAAGTCAGAACTTTGCTGGCCCTCATTTTCTTCATCTAGAGATAATAATACTTAAATACCTGGCTGTGGTAGAGAACATGCTTTGTAAAAAACCAAACCACTATATAAAAGTGAACTTTATTATTACTGTGACTATCAGTACTTGGAAGACCAAGTTACCATGTTTATCAACTTCAAAGACAATAAAAAAAGTGGAAGGTGCAGCTCTTGTACTAGCCAATGGAATAAGGATCTAAAAAGATTTCTGACAAACTGGAAAGATAGGCCCAATTTAACATGATGAAATTTAACATGGTAAATGTAATTTTCAGTAATTATTTCTTGAATTTAGTATATATAAAGTTGTATAGCTTTTTTTTTAACTTAAGCACAAAAGCACAGGACAGCAGCACGGTAAAAAACAGCATTGCATTCACATCTCAAACAATATGCCATAATAAATTCCCAATATAGTAAGGATCTAAATACAAAAAAACTTAAAATATGAACAAGAAGAAATAATATTGCAATTGCATTTTTTCTTGAGTATTTTTTGTTTTTATATTATTTTCATTTTCAAATATATCCTTTTCCCTCCCATATACTAGCTATCCCTTATAAGAAAAAATATAAATGAGAAAAAAAATTTCATCAGCAAAATCAACCTGTCTATGGTGTCCGATAACATATTCAATAATCCACACTCACATCATCCACCCCTTCTTATCCGTCAAGGAGGGGTGGGGGTAGGTGAAGGTAGAGGAAGGATATATTTTCTCATCTTTGGAACCAAGTTTGGTCATTATAATTACATAGTATCCAGTTTGGGGCTTTTATTTTTTTGATTCCTGTTCTTCCACGTACATTGCTATAGTCACTGAGCACACTGTTTTCCTGTTTCTACTTATTTCACTCTTCATTAGTTCCTAAAAGTCTAGAATGAAGCTCATGTCGAGTAGAGATCATTTCATTCTTTTTTTTTTGGAGGGGTGAAGGCAGGGTATTTGGGGTTAAGTGACTTTTCAAGGTCACACAGCTAAGTCAAGTGTCTGAGGCCGCATTTGAACTCAGGTCCTCCTAACTCCGAGACTGATGCTCTACTCACTGCACCACCTAGCTACCCCCATTTCATTCTTTATACTTGTATCCCCAGGGCCTGGCACAGTGCCTGAAACATAATACATACTGTTTATCAATTGATGTTTCTGAGGACAGTAATTTCATTACATTCTTGTACCACAATTTGCATAGCTATTTAGCAACCAATGGGCACGTACTGTTTCCAGTTCTTTGCTACCACAAAAAGGGTTGGTATAAATATTTTGGCATATATTGGACCCTTCTGTTTCTGATCTTCATAGGTATATATGCTTGGCTGTGAGACATGTGGGTCAGAGTATATGGGCATTTTAATCATATTTTTAATATAATTCAAAACTGACTTCCAAAAAAGTTGGACCAATTCATAGGTGTACCAGAGTAGTGTTTGTGTTTCTGCAGCCCTTCAAATGTTTATTACTTCCATCTTTCGTAATCTTCGCCAGACTGCAGGTGTAAAGTGACACTATTTTTGTGATTATTAGTGATTTGGATCAATCTTTCATATAGTTGTTAATAGATGGCAATTCTTTTGAGGACTTTCTGTTCACATCTTTTGACCACTTAATTATTGGAGGCCACTTAAATTATTTTTGTTAATTGCCCACATATTTTGGGTAACAGACACTTATTCAATATGTTTAATGCAAATATCACCCCAGTCAACACCACCTTGCCTTGTTATCCTAGCTGCACTAATTTTCTTTGTGCAAAAGTACAACTGAAATTATCCTATTATCTTCTGAAACAGGATACTTTAGTTACTATCTTGCTAAAGTTATTATATACACTGAAAAAACTCTACTGGTATAAGGAACTCAGAATGAGGAAACTCTTGCGACCAATGCAGAATTCTATTTTCTGTGTGCCAGAGGCAGCACCTGAACTTCAGGCCTCCATAGCTCCCAAGCTGGTTTTCTATCCACTAACCCATGCTTCTATAGATCAATGGACAGATAATGTGAAAAAGCCCTAGAAGTTTTATTATAACCTTAAAATGAACCAACAGTGTAACCTGACTGCTAAAAAAAAATTATGGCAATCTTAGGCTATATTAAAAGAAGTATACAGAACAAATAAAAGAGAAAATGCAGCCACATATTATACGGTGCGAAAACATTTGGAATATTTTTTTCAAATCTGAGTACTAAATTTTAAAAAGTTTATTGACAGAGTTAAGTATGTCCAGAAAAAGGCAACTAGGATGACTTGTCTGGAAATCACCAAACATGAGGAAATGTTAACACATAAAAAGAAACTGGACATGGTTAGCCTGGACAAGAGAAGACTCATGAAGGACCTGAAAGTCATCTTTAAATATCTAAAGGGCAGTTGTGTGGAAGAGGAAAAGAGTTATTCTACACAGTTACAGAAGAAAGAAAATAGTACTGATGGGTGGACATTATAGGTAGTAATAATTGGGTTCAATGTAAAGATCTTTTTCATAATTAAGATTTGTTTAAAAAAATGAATTGCTTTATTCCTTGTCCCTCTAAGTATTCAAACAAAAGGCTGGATCTTTTTCAGGGATGCTGTAGAAGGGACTTCTGCATGAGGTATGAAGTTCTAAGTAACAACTCGTGTTACTTCAACTCTCAAGATTCTATTAACCATTCTTAATTTCTGAAGGCTTTCCTTGTGAGAAAAAGTAGCTACAAGTCATGTGACAAAACGATCAAAGTGTGGAGTCAAAACCAGAAAGAAGTTTTATAAACAAACAAACAAACAAAAAGATTAAAGGAGGAGAAAGATGGGAGGCAGATTGGAACAATGATCAAGTGAGAAAAGATATCAAATAGAACTGACCAGTGGGGAGAAAAAACTTTGTAGAGATAAACGGAATTGAGATAGAAATGCTTAATCAGGACTGAAGGTGCTCTTCAAATAAAATTTTTTTGGCTTTTTTTTAGGTGGCGAAAAACTTGAGCATTTTTTTCCTTTTACTTAAATGAATTTTTTTCCTATTTTTCTAAACTTCCTACTTAATTACAAAAATGTCGACTACTTCTCAACTTTAGTCCACCCAGACAACAAAGCAAAATGCAAAAACAAAAAAAGCATACCTTTTAGACCTAAAGTCTGCAACTGAAACAGTTTTCCCAGCTCAAAAGGTAGAACTCGTAACAGGTTGTTATTTAAATGGAGTTCCCTATTGGAAAAATAAAAGTTTCGGGCAGTGAGAAGTCAACGTTAGGCTTCACTAAAGGTTTTTAAATTTATTCCTTGGGAAATAAACTCTGGGGAAATAAATGATTTTTAAAAATATATTCTAGTCTGAATCTAGTCTAGTATACAGGGTGCAAAATAGACTAAGTGATGATAAGGCAGTTTAGCATTTATAATTAGAAAATGGAAGGTTAGAAAAGGTTTACATGACCTTGCAGAAACATTCAAAAGAATTTTTAGATTACTCTTCTGTGATAAATTATTCTTTCAATTTATTCAATGTTCATTAAGATTTACAAATACAGCAGACTTCTGCACACTGTTAAAATCATTCACAATTGGACCTTGGGTGCTACCAAGTATAATAACCAGTAGAAATATCAGTTAGTAATAAAGGCAAACACCTGCAACACAATATTCTTTGATATGTACTCATGAAGACTGTTCCTGTAATCCCTAGCGCTTTCATTTATATTTTAAATCACCTATTCACCACTCAGTAAAACTAAAGGACTCTACTAAAAAGAGGGCAGGAAAAAGAGGATTTGGAATAATGTCAGTATTTATTATCTCCTGGGTCATAAATGTATTTGATTCAGCTTCCTTTTCTGGCCAAAAACTACTACCACACTGAACTCTTAAGAATTTTCATTTGCATATTTTTCTTAAAACTTATTTTCTTATTACATAAGGCTGGAGCGTACTCCATTTCAACTTGAGTGGAACCAACAAAGCTTTGCTCTTTTGCTTTAAATGGACCATGACAGGAAACAAGTAAAATGGAATCACAGAAGTGACAAAAGCTATTTATCTGCACATACTACATGCGAAGCAGTGTTCTAGGCATTAACAGAGATATAAAAATAAAGACATGATCCCTACTCTCATGAAGTTTATAATCTAGCAGAGAGAATACAAGTACACAAATATGCAATACTATAAAATAATTATACAGTAACTTAGAAAATAAGCAAAGTGCCAAGAAGAAAGTCATTTCCAGCCTGGGAAAGGGGATGGGGATGGCAGTGGGGTGGGGTGGGGAGGAGGCTGGGGAGAACAGTAAAAGTTTCAGCTAAGCTGGACCTAGGTTTGCAAAAGCATAGCAGAGATAAGTGGCAAAGGAAGGAGAAATGGGAATTCTAAGCATAGGAAATGGTTGTAACAGGCTCATAAATGGTAATAAGCAATGTCTGTGTGTAAGAGCTAAGTAGAAATGGTAGACCAAGGGAGACAATATACAAAATTTTGCTTTACAAGGTAATATAGCTGGGACATACTCTGTACACAGAAGTTATCCCCAAATCTAAGCTTAGTCTAGGAATTAAGCATAGTATAGCTGAAATCTTTAACCCTAACTATTCAGCCAAATTTTTATAATACATTTGGTTCAAATATTACACAGAACATTAACAGTCTGTTCTACAATATAAAGGGTCTGCAACACAATTTAAGGTAAAGAACTACTAACGAATGCATTTTAATTGTTTTCAAGATTACTCATGATGTAACAGTGTCTGAGGGTGCCTGGTTTTACATTAAGTCAAGTATATTTACCTGAGTGACACCATGTTTCCGAGTTCTGCTGGTAAACTACGGATTTTATTAGAGGACATGTCCAGATAAACCAAATTCTGAAGCTTGGCAATGTCTGAAGGAATGCGGGATAAAGAATTGTCACTGAGATGCAAAGCTGTCAAGTGGGTCAGTGACCATAAAGATGAGCTTAAGCTTCTTACTTTTCCTATAAAAGAAAAAAAGTAATCTAAAGATTTCATATCATTTTCCCCTCAACACTCAGTTCCAAAATGAAGCAAAAATTAGGGTTTAACAAACCACTTTAAAATAGTCATACAATGTACACACAAATAAATTCTAATTTGCTTAAAATAACTTTTTTTGCTTAAAGTTATGAATTGTCATGGGCACACTAAAATTTTTAAAGGATTGTCCTAAAACAGGAAATAATTTATCATTTAACTTGAGATTTGTCAATATTTTAGGTAGAAAGAAATTAATCATTTGTATCTATAATAAAGGGGCAGCCAGGTGGCACAATGTTTACAGCATCTGGTCTAGAGTTAAGACTAAGGCACTCCCTAGCTGTGTGACCCTGGGCAAGTTGCTTAATTCTGTTTGAGTCAGTTTCCTCGTCTATCAAATGAGCTGGAGAAGGAAATGGCACAACATTCCAGCATCTTTGCCAGGAAAACCCCAGATGGGGTCATAAAAAGGTGAACACAACTAAACAACAACAAATCTATAATAAACTCCATCATACTTAGACATGAGTTTTAGCTTAGATTCCTGTCAAGAAATAACTTGAGATTAGTAAGCTACGCTGTGCATATTCCTACTCATCATAATAGTGATGCTTCTAACTTGATTAATAGATCCAGTGTGCCAACAGCGCTTAAGTGGCAACAACATTCACAACACATTAAGAGCCCTAAGCCTATATTAGAGACAAATAACACTGCCAAAAACGAGTAGCTTTTAGAGAATGGTTGTCTTTCACTGGTAAACTGAGGGTAAGTCATCAAGTTAAAGTACTGTAAGCCAGAATATGGAATCAAAGAAATGATTATGCTTCTAGAGAGTATTAAGCCTGATCCCTGACCCAAGATGAATACAATATACTTCTGGTTTCCACAATCTCTTCAGAAACTACCCCATAATCTTTGGTGGTCACTGGTGAGATCTCATGGAAAAATGCTAGCTTTAGAGAACCAATTTTCTAAAACTTCAAAACTATCTCAAACCCAGAAGCTATTTTCTCCACTGTGCAACATTTAGAAGGGGGTACCACAGGAAGGTATGCATTGTCTGGTAGAGTCACTATACTGATTAGCAGTTCTGTTTAGCTGTTTTCCTTCATTATATGGGAAGGGTCAATGAGGAGGCTGAAAATTTATACTGGGAAGTGACTGGTATATAAACAAAAATTATCAATAAAACTTTTAAGAGCAGCACATTAATTTTGAAATAGTGCATTTTAGGGGTTTTATTCATTCAACAAAAACATCTGTGAGTACTTCCTACGTACTAGGTGCTGTAGGGAAAACAAAGAAGCATAAAAATGGATGTCTTCCCTCATGGAGCTGCTAATCAATTTGGGGGGAGTCAAACACATGAAATAAAAGCAATCAATATGAAACTACAATTTTAAAAGCATCTTTTGCAAGAACACCTAAGAAGCATGTAATACAGAAAAAGGAAATTTTCAGTAGGAATTTAAAAAGATTTTTGGTTATCTAAGGACTCAAGAAATACAGACAACCACAAACTGTCACTGTGATAAGTTAATGTTTGTTTTCTCTTATGATGTAAATCATTAGCAACATTATAACTAGTCTCCCTGCAAGAAAAGGCTAAAAGATTTAAAGAATACATTTTTACACAGTGGTTTACTAAAGAGGATGAAGGAAACTCTCTAGAGAATTAGTCAAAAAATTTCCCAAGTAGGAAAGGGAATACAAAGTCAAGAAGGGGATAAGTAGGAAAATATGACACTTGAAAAAAAAGAAAAGAAATTTTGCGCCACTGAACCTATGCAGCAGGTTCTTTCTCTTCATAAAGAGTTCAAGATCAGGCAGAGTCAAGATGGTGGAGTAGAAGCAGGGACCTGATTGAGCTCTCCCCATAAACCCCTCAAAATACCTGTAAAAAATTACTCTAAACAAATCTAGAGCAGCAGAAGCCACAAAATGACAAGAGTGAAGCAGATTTCCAGCCCAAAACAATCTGGAAGGCCCACAGGAACGGTCTGTGCTTGGCACAGAGTGCAGCCCAGCCTGGGCCGCCTGCACAGACAGGACTGGAGCAGGCGTCATGGCACTGAATCCCACAAACTCCAAAGACAGCTTCAAAGGTCAGTGGGAAAGCTCTCTCTCACATGGGTGAGAGAGGAGCATGGTCTGGCCCTAGTCTCAGGGTGGCAGCAGCAGCTGCTTCTGGAGCTCTCAGCCTATAGATGGTAGGAGAACTGAGAGGCTGATCGGGGTTGCAGTCCTTGGTGACTGTCCTGGGGTGAGGAGGAGCGCTGGCATGGCAGAGCTGGTGGCAGCTGTGGAGAGGGAACCCTCCTCACAGTTCCAGGGCCGAAAAGGTGCTTGTGGTTGCTCACAGACCAGAGCTCAGGCCAGGAGAGGAGTAAACACCTATCTTTTGATCATACCACTTTGGAGGAACCGAGAATTTAGAGATTTTACAGAGATATCTCTGAAAACAACTGTACAAAACCCCTGAAACTTGGGGCAGTACACCCTCCACTTAACAAAGAACTCAAAAGTTGAATAATTGGCTGGGAAAATGAGCAAACAGAGGAAAAAGAATAAGACTGCAGAAGGCTACTTTCTTGGTGAAAAGGAGTTTTCTTACACACTTACTAACAAGGAAGATCAAGGCATGCAGCCAGAGGAAGACAACAAGGGTAAGGCCAAAGCCTCCAAGAAAAATATGAAATGGTCTCAAGCCATGGAAGAGCTCAAAAAGGATTCTGAAAATCAAGCAAGAGAAGGGGAGGAAAAACTGGGAAGAGAAATGAGAGTGATGCAAGAAAATCATGGAAAACTAGTCAACAGCTTGCTAAAGACCCCAAAAAATGCTGAAGAAAATAGCACCTTTAAAAATAGACTAACCCAAATGGAAAGAGAGGTCCAAAAAGCCAATGAGGAGAAGAATGCCTTAAAAAGCAGAACTGGCCAAATGGAAAAGGGCACTGAAGCTCACTGAAGAAAATAATTCCTTAAAAATCAGAATGGAGCCAATGAAAGCTAATGACTATGAGAAACCAAAAAATTATAAAACAAAACCAAAGGAATGAAAAAATACACAACAATGTGAAATATCTCATTGGAAAAACAACTGGCCTGGAAAATAGATCCAGGAGAGATAATTTAAGAGAATCCAAAAGGAAAACTTCTAAGAATACTGTAGCCAAATTCCAGAGTTCCCAGGTCAAGGAGAAAGTACTACGAGCAGCCAGAAAGAAATAATTTAAGTATTGTGGAAATACAATCAGGATAACACAAGATTTAGCAGCTTCTACATTAAGGGATTGGAGAGCTCGGAATATGATATTCCAGAGGTCAAAGGAAATAGGATTAAAACCAAGAATTACCCACCCAGCAAAACTGAGTATAATATCTCAGGGGAAAAAATGGAATTTCAATGAAATAGAGGACTTCCAAGCATCCTTGTTGAAAAGACCAGAGCTGAATAGAAAATTTGACTTTCAAATACAAGAATCAAGAGAAACATGAAAAGGTAAACAGGAAAGAGAAGCCATAAGGCACTTATTAAAGTTGAACTGTGTACATTCCTACATGGAAAGATGATACCTGCAACTCAAGAGACCTTTCTCAGTATTAGGGTACTTAGAGGGGGAGAAATATATATATATGCACATGTATGTACATGTATTTATGTGTGTGTGTACATATATGTATATATATATATATATATATATATATGTAGATAGAGGGCACAGGGTGAGCTGAATATGAAGGGATAATACCTAAAAAATAAAATTAAGTGTGAGAGGAATGTACTGGGAAAAAGAAAAAGGGAGAGGTAGAATGTAGTAAATCATCTCACATAAAATAGGCAAGAAAGAGCTTTGACAATGGAGGGGAAGAGAGGAGAGGAGAGAGGGAATAAGTGAGTCTTACTCTCATCGGATTTGGCTTAAGGAGGCAATAACATACACACTCAATTGGGTATGGAAATCTATCTTACTCTACAAAAAAGCAGTGGGGAAGTGGATAAGGTGGGGAGATAACAGAAGGGATGGCAGATTGGGGGAAGGGGCAATCAGAAGCAAACACTTTTGTGGAGCAACAGGTCAAAGAAGAGAACAGAATAAACGGAGGGTGGCACAGGATAGAGGGTAATATAGTTAGTCCTTTACAACATGACTGTTATAGAAGCGTTTTGCATGACTACACATGTATAACTACATCGAATTGCTTGCTTTCTCAATGAAGGTGGGTGGAGAGGGAGCGAATGTGAAACTCAAGGCTATAAAAATGAATGTTAAAAATTGTTTTTACATGCAACTGGGAAATAAGATATACAGACAATGGGGTATAGAAATCTTGCCCTATAAGAAAATAGAATGGAAAGGGATAAGAGAAGGGGGGTGGGGGGAGTAATAGAAGGGAGGGCAGATTCGAAGAAGAGGTAATCAAATGCACACTGTCATGGGGTGTGGGAGAGGAGAGATGGGGAGAAAATTTGGAATTCAGAATCTTGTAGAAGTGAATGTTGAAAACTGCAAATATATATATATATGAAAAGAGTTCAAGATCTTTTCAAGTAAGACTGTCAGGAGACCCAAAGGACACAGAAAAGCCTCAGGTATGGAGCATCTGCTTTGTTTCTATCTACCACCCTTCAGAGAGCAGGCTCAAATGTTAACCATTTTTCTTGTCAATTAACAAATTAGAAAATCTCACTCTGTCTCATTACACTAAAACAGCATGCCAAGAATATTCAAGAGCTAATTAAACTACACAAGAGGATAAGTGTAGCCTGGCTGGATAGGTCATGTGAAAAGGATATGGGGATTTTAGATGGCCACAAGCTTAATATCAACTGACACTGTAATGCAGTTGCTGAAAAAAAAAATCAATGTTAAGTTTATCTGAATTTTTTTTTCTTTCTTTTTTATAAGGGATAACTTGGGGTGGGGAGCAGATAGGGTGGAGAAAAGGGGAAGGACACATTTGGAAATGAAAGTGTATAAAAACAAAATATATACTTTTAATTTAAACACTGAAGTTTAAATTACCAGAAGGGTGAGGGGGGCAAGAAAAGAGCACTATATACAACTTCTACACTAAAATGCCTTTGTTAGCTAGTCAATTGCGATTCTATTTCCTGATACTCCAAAGGATTAAACTATCCTTCATCACACACATCTCTCTGGCCAGGGATACTGCATTTACATACGTGAACACATATACATGTGATAAAAATAATATCACCATCATAAGCTTTAAACATTTCTTTTTTTAATAACCCATTTCACCAAGGCTTACCACTTATTTCAAGCTCTGCCCAGTGTGATTTCTTCCCATTGGCTGCTTCCTCTGAGGACATAATTGTGTACATCCTCCGGGGGTCAGGTGGATCGTACTTTTCTTTGGGCATGCCTGTTGAATTAAGAGAAAACAATGTGTACACTTATTATGTCTGTATATATATCATTTATATAAAATACAAAAAAATTATAATTGGTTTAACTTGTGCTTAAATTTACTAAAATCATGCCCTAAATGTTAAACACTTAACAAGTAAAACAATAAAATTTAAATAAGCTGAAATATAAAATCTCTCTAAAAATATACTTGAAAACAAAAGCAATATCTTCAAGAGAAGAAGACTTAAAAGCTTTAAAATTCCTTTTCCATATTCAGGGTGTCTGAAAGGTCTTAAGGCTTAAAGATTAAGACTTTTTGGAAAATACTATATCAGAAACCACTGAAAAGTTAGTAGGGAGGGGATGCTATTCATTCAATGGTTACTAATGCTTTTTTTCTTGTTTTGGAGAAAAATGCAACAAAACAAAATTACCCAAAGCACTTTTATAATATTTTTGGTTTTATCCATTAGATTTTTATTGGAAAGAAGACACATGAATGAAGGAATAGCTTAAGGGATGTGTGTGTGTTTGTGTATGTGCATGCACAAGCACACGGATAAATGAAAACATTTACACATTTGCTTATTTATTTTAATTTGTGAGGCACCTTTCTAACACATTTGTTTAAATACAGTACTATTATTAAATGGGGAAAACTACTTTGACATGATTCAGTACATTCTAAAGTATTACTATCCTAACCTATATGACCCCTAATTTTTTTGTGAAAAAGTACCTTTCTCCCTAAAGCCCTGAGAGCACTTGGGGTCACAGACAAGATGCTGACAGGTAAGTCTCTGAGCAAGCATGGAAAAGAAGGAGATAAAATAAGAGTATTAAGGCTTTGAGAAGCATGGCAGAAGAGGGGCATCACTGCCAGTTACGATGTATTCTCTTTCAGGAACTTTGGAAAACCCTGAAGGGGGAAGGGTATGGTAGGCAATGTAGTAGCAGTAACTAGCCTTATAAATATAGAAAGTATGGGCTGGGCGGGGGGGGGGGGGGGGGGGGGGGGCAGCTGAGTGGCGCAATGAATACAGCACCGGCCCTGGAGCCAGGAGGACCTGAGTTCAAATCCAGCCTCAGACACTTGATACTTTTATTAGCTGTGTGACTTTGGGGAAGTCACTTAACCCCAATTGCCTTGCCTTCCCCCTCCAAAAAAAAAAGTAACTTAGAAATTTCTTACAAGTAAGATTCTATGATCTACCTGTAAACACCAATATTTTCACTGAGACTTACAGTTAAACTTGAGTTTTAAAAGACAGCTAAACTGTCATCTATTATATAATCAGCAACCGAAATCAGTGAAAAAAATTTTTTATAACTGCTCTGGGGGGCAGCAGTGTATCCCAAACTGCAAAACACCAAACCAAACAAAAAAAACCTAAAACACCTTACTATCCTAGTTCTTGGCTTTTAATACTAAAGGCTTCACACAATTTTGGTGAAATGCCACAAAGATTTCACCCAAATATTCCACCCAAAGGAAGTTATAGCCATCAGAAAAATATTTTCTCTCATTTCATAAAACGCCTCTAGGATATTTCACTAACAAAATTACAAGTTTTCAAAATTTAAGTAAGTATATCAAAGTAATCTTAAGAAGGGTAAGAGGAAAATGTTAACTTTTATTCAAATGAGATACATAGTAAATTACCAAATGATCCATCCTAGCACCTAATGCTACCATTGCTAAGAATGCTACTGGCCATAAACTGAGAATTTGTTGATGACACAGGACTCACATAGGGACCCTGGAATGCAACAGCATCATAAAATTAGTAATGACAAAGGAAAGCTGGGAATAATAAAAATATATGCTCCTAGGTTATAGGAAAATAAATCTTTAAATGTTTAGAAAATATAAGTCAAGACTCACAAAGAAGAAATTTCTACTATACAAATTATCCCAGGGAGGAAGAAAAAAGTGAAGAATCTAAAGAAAGTGTAAAACATTGTAAAAGCATACAGCAAAATGGAAAGCAGAGATAATCCAGAATGAACATTAAAAAATAGCACAAATTTTTAAAACATCAGAAAGGCAAAAGCTGATACATATGTCAAGGGGAAATCTAAAGATATCATAAAAAGCATTTTTAGCTATGTTCAAAAAAAGGAAGAGAAACAATAGGGCACTATTGCTTCAAAAGAAACTCGTCTAAGTTGTTTCTCCCTTCTCTGACACGGAAAGTGTCTTCAAATTGGGAAAGTAGAACACCATAAAGAAGGTATTACAGCCTGAAAGCTCCTTAGTCAGATTTTCTAAACACTTCAGCAGCTATCACATTCTATATTACACTTATTTAAATAAATGTCTTATCTCTCCTGTTAAACTATAAATTCCTTCAAGAGAGGAACCATGATTCACATTGGTCATTTCTACATGTCCCTCATTACAAATAATAGTATTTTGCATTTAGCAGATACTCAAACATGCTTAACTAAAAATAGTACTTGTATTATTTCTCCTGATTTTTACACCAATTATTTCAAAATTTCAGCGCCTATGTCCAGAAGAATTATATTCTAGGGAGCTAAAGAAGTAGATTACCCACAGCCCTGAGGAATCATGACAAATGGAAGATGCATAAAAACTAGAGATTGGACAAAGGTCTCAATTTTCAAAAGAAGTTAAAAAAATGGATTAAAAAAGTACAGGCAAGTATGACATCAAATGCCTGGGAAAGTTTTAGAACAGATTACTAAAAAGTGCATTTGTAGTCTCTTAAGGAAGGGAAGCAGTTACTACAAGAAGTCACTATGTGTTCATACATACCATAGAGCTCTAGAACTTGAAGATAGGGAAAGTTTTCCTATCGAACCTACAGGTGGCAAAGCAATAAAGAATAGCTGGCATGTTGTAGGAAAAAATTCAAAAATCAAAAAAATCTAGCTAGGTTAAAACAAATGTTAAAAACAAAATTACATTTCGTTATAAGGACTACAGCTGTGATTTAATTGGCGTAAGAGAACTCTTGGTTGAGAAACCTAACTGCGTCTCCCCAATGCAGCTATCTTATCTGCAAATGACAGTCTTAAGAGAGTTAACTCAAGGAAAGGTTAAGTGTAAGCACATGGTCATATAGATAATTTGTCAGAGGTGGGACTTGAGCCCAAGTCTTCCTGACTGCAAAACTGGCTGGTTCTCTATCCACAATGTCATGCTGCCCCTTAATATTATAACAAAGATGAGTACAAAGTTCTACCCTGAGTTTAAAAAAAAAAATCAATTGCACAAAGATGGGAAAGAGGAGACATTGCTCAAGAGTGGTTCACGTGAAATATTTGTAGATTATACTAGATTACAGCCTCTAAAAAAAGCCAATAAAATCTTATGCTGCATCAATATAAGTACAGTGTTTAAAATGAAGGAGGTAATATAGTCCCATGGTACAACATGCTGTTTAGATCAAACACCTACTCAATTCTGAGTATTTCATTTTTAAAAGAACACTGACAAACAAACAAAATAATACAGGAAGATGACCAAGATAGTAAATTGCTTAGAGACTTCTATCATGTAAAAGATTGTTGAAGGAATGAAGGATATTTGGCTTGGACAAGAGAGGACTCAAAATATTTCAAGGACAATCATGTGGAAAAGAAAGGTATTCTTTGTAGTTCCAGCAGGCATAACCACAAACCATGAATCTCAGAGACATCAATTTCTAACAATTAGAGGTGCAGAGCTGTCCATCACTAACCTATTCATACCCCTTTACCTAGAGATCCTACAAGTGGGCAAAGACCTCAAAGATATCCCAGACAGTGAAAAGGGTGCTATCAAATATCAAAATATTCATAGCAACTCTTTTTGTAGCAACAAATAGATTATAAACAAAGTGAGTTCACATCGGTTGAAGGATGGTTAGAAAAACTGCAGAAAATGGAGATATACATATACATACATACAATTCACATTCGTAACTTTATTATAAATAACAAATGCATTCGGAGAAACATAATATGATCTATATGAACTGACAGACTGAAGTAAGCAGATAAGAAAACAGTATGGATGATAACTACAATAATGCAGATGAGAACAATAAAATGAATATAAGGTGACTATAATGTCCAAACTTTGCCACAGTGAAGAGCATGCATCTCCCTCCTTGGGAAAGAAATGTGAGAGACACTATATCTAAAGAATATCTTAATGTTGCATATGTAGTCACACATGGATTACCATGCCAGTTGGTTTTAATTGTTTGGCATTGCTGTTACAAAGAAATATTTATGGTGAAAATAAAAAGGGAAGCAAAAGGTTATCTATAAAAATCATTTTTTAAATTTAAGTTACAGCTGTCCAGAACTGTAACAGGATGTCTAACAAGGTAGTGAGATTCCTCATTACTGGAATGGTTAAAGGAAAGGCTATATGACCATTTGTTAAGGATACTGTATAGATGATTCTAGTTTTCATTAGAAGGCTGACCCATTATGATCCATTTTCAGCTTTCAGAATCTATTATTCCAAATTACAAATGCATGATGTATACAAACTCTGCTATACTGTTTAAATTTAATCTTTCCATTCTGTCAAATTAAGTGATGTAAATTTTTCTACTTATCTACTTATATATTGTTTATTAAGTATTAAAAAATACTTACTAGGTACTTAAAATGTGTAAGATACTTTTAAAATAGAAAACTAACTTTTTGGTTTAACAAAAGAAATATGTATAAGGTTACAAATGGTGAGCTGAAATAAAGTTATGTAAGAAGTAAGAAAATTTATGCTATAAAGCAATTCATAACATCATCTTTGAGGGAAAAAAATCTATCAAATGAAAGTCTTTCAAAAGTTACCAAAATCTCAATGGTGAATAAAATACAGTTAAAAATGCACACAAAATTCAATCTGTATTTGTATTATTTCTTTTTCCAGTACCCATATTTAATTTTTAAAAACCACCCCCCAAAAAAAACCTAGAGGAAAATTTTGGTATGTAAATTTAGCTTGAGACATCTGAAGCTTATTTCACAGATAGATAAAATTCACAGTATTTTTATTTCATAGTAGAAACACTTTTTAGGAATGATTATCCAGAATCTAAGCTTTATTCTAGTACATTCAGGGAATACTGTTTGTTTCAACAAGGGGTACTTGATATTTATCAATCTAAAGACAGAATATGTCAAATACCTAATTATAAACATAATGCCTTTATAGTAAACATATGAAAATGTTTAAACATGTGACTACAAACCACTTGCGGTTTGTATATTTGTGTGTGTGTGTGTGTGGCTGATAATCTTATAGAGTTTATACCAACTTTGTAGAAAGGGGCTTCAGAAAGCTGAAATACTACTCCAATTGCCTTTACTTGAATTGAGATCATTTAAATGTTCAAATATTTCACAATGCAATTATTTAATTCATTAGATGTACTCAAAATAGTCTTTGATTACATTTCTACAACCATCAGTTAATTTAAGATGATGATGTGAAGGGATTTTCCTTTATGTGAGGAAGGGTTCATGAACCAAAACTAAAATTCAAGGTACTACATTTAATCATACCAAAAAATCTTGCTTAATGACAAAAATTCAAATAAAGGAATATACTAGCCAAGTAGCAACTTCATAAAACCCCGAGACAAAAATACTGTACATAAAAATTCAGTATAAAATATTAAGTTTTATTTGTACCAATCTTATTCAAGACTTTAAAATCAAAATATTCTTTCTAACAGATTAAAAACACCCCAAATCTTCCCACCTTATTTACCTAATACTTTGGTGAACCACTGAGTTAAACTCAATCTCAGCTCAGTAAAGAAAATGCCAATTTTAAGACAAAACATTTTCCCATTTCTTTATATTCACTAATTTCTCCTTTTCTACAATATCTGTGCTTGATTCAGCTCCCAATAAGAGTTTTTTATGGAGCTCTGCATGTGTGCAAAAGGAGCAGTATTCAATGTTTGAGTAACATTGCCTTGACCCAGAACATAAGTGTTTGCAAAGAGTCTGGAGGTGTCAAAGCCAACACCTGTTAAATATTCACTAGGATTACCTTTTGGTTAAGAAACTACACATGCTTTGTAGGAACCGGTGTTTCCACAGAATAGTTTGAAAACTACAGCTATAAAGGAATTTTCAGAAGTGGTCTTTTGAAATCTGGTATTTCACATGATTCCCGTGAACTTAATTAGCAATCAATCATCAATCATTTCTTCACCCAGAATGTACCAACTAATATGCTAGGTCCTGGGGATACAAAAAAAAGAGTGCCCTGAAGAACTTCTATTCTATAGGGTAGTCAAATTTAGTGCATAACAAAACAAATACAAAGAAGATGGTAATTATTGGGAAGAAAGGCACTAGTAGCTGGGTAGAATACAAACTGAGTCTTGAAGGAAACCAGAGACTGTTAGAGGTGAAGGTGAGAAGTGAGTGGATTCTAGGCATGGGGGACAATCAATACAGAGGCATAAAAACGAGATACAGTGCTGGACCACAGTGCTTCAAGGGGGGTAATGTGTAATTAGGCTAGAAAAGTAAGTTAGGATCAGGCTGTGAAAAACTTTGAATGGACAAAATAACGAATTGGAAGTAAAAAGGATCCACTGGAGCTTGAGTGGGGAATGACAGAGTCAGACCAGGAAGAACACTTTGGCAGCTGAATGGATGATGGATTAAAATGGGGATAGACTTAAGGCAGGGAGACCAATTAGAAGGCTAGTGCAATATTCTGGGCAAGAGGTAATGATAGCCTGAAATAGGATGGTGGTTGTTAAGAAGGGGATAGATGTGAGAGCTGTTGTTGAACTATAAATTTAAAGATGTAGGAAATGACCAGATAAGTTGGGTAAGGGAGAGGAATCAAGGAGAACAACAAAGTTGTGAACCTGGGTATCTGTGAAGTATGGTAGGGACTTGGAAAGGCATGGGCTTGGGGGAAAGTTATGAGATCTCTTTTGCACATGTTAAATCTGAGATACCTATGGGACATACAGTTCAAAATGTTGGTAATGTGGGACTGATGCTCAGGAAAGAAATGAGAAAGAACATATAAATAAAAGTTATATCTGCATTGAGATCATCAGACCCAAGAGGTCACCAAGTGAGTGACTATAAAGAAAGAGAAGCATCCATAGCGTAGAACCAAACCATGCTTTGCTCCCTAACTGTAGGCATATTACATTTAGGGAATAAACTATGGATGATGATCTAGCAAAGGAGACTGGGTAGGAGAGATCAGATATGTAAGGAAAAGAACCAAGAGAGAACAGTGTCAAGAGACTATCCAGGAGGAAAGGGTTGTCTACAGGTGAAGAAAGATAAGGATTGAGAAAAAGCCATTAGATTTAGCACTTGAGATCACTAGTATCTTTGAAGAGAGCAGATTCTTCTGAATGATAAGGCTATAAGTTAGACTGCAAAGGGCTAAAAAGATAGAAAGTGGAGGTTACAAAGTACACACACCTTTTCCTTAGACTGACTTTGAAAGGGAAGAGAGATAATGTGAGGGTCTGATAGGGCCAAGTGAGGGTTGTAGTAGTAGGGAAGGAACCAGCTGGGAAGGGGAAGAGAAGTTGAGACAAAAGGAAAGGGATAGCATCAAGGTACATGAAGAGAAGGGTTAGCTTTACTGACAAGGGCCACTTCTTCAACAGCTTACGTAAAGGAGAAAAGAATAGAGCACAGATTAAAAAGTATCTAGTGTTTCAATCTTACAAAATAAGAAAAAATCCACTAAATTTAAAGCCATGAATAGAAATTGGTTTCTTAAGAGGCATCTGGTGAAAAGAGATTAAGATTAAAAACAGTTCATAGCATAAATGCAAAATGCTAATAGAATTTACATTCATTGTCTCATGTAAACTTGCCATTTGAAATAATGTCATATAGTAATCTGACACCCAATTCTCAAACTGGAAAGATTGGCCTCCTTGCTATTCCTCACAGGACACTGCATTTCCTAACCCTGGGCATGCTCACTGGCTGTCCCTCATACCTGTAATTATTTCCTTCCTCATCTCTTCTTCTTGGCTTTCCTGAAATCCAGCTAAAATCCCACGTAGTACAAGAAGCCTTTCCTGATCTCCTTTAATGCTAGTCCCTGCCCTCTGTTGATTATCTCCAACTTATTTGCATACATCTTGTTTGTACAGAGTAGTTCACACGTTGTTTCCCCCTTAGACTGTAAGCTCCCTGAGAAAAAGGACTGTCTTTTGCCTTTGTTTCCCCGTACCTAACACAGTGCCAGGCATATAGCAGGAACTTAATAAATGCTTACTAACAAAGAGAATTTCAGAAGGCTACTCAAGACAAATAAAGCAGCTTTAAAACTATCATGTAAAATGAATTATATCCCTCCCAATCAAGCTGTGTATAATAAAAACTTACTGTTTCACATGTTTTTTTTCTGTTCCTTGTATAAAGAAGCATTCAAGTTTTTTGAAATTCATAAAAAGAAAAATGTCTTAAGATAAAATGCATACTTGCCTAAAGCCATTTTTTTTTTTGCATTCAGAAACAGCTCTTCCTTAAATACATCATTTTGTATTTGTCCCTACTAACTTCACTAGATAAATTGCTGACCATTTTTGGTTTTTCTAAGACATTTAGAGAATTCTAAAACTATCGTCCAATGGCAAGTCCCCTCTCCCAACTTGTTCTTAATCTGCCAATTCGATCACTATTCTATTTCATTATCTGGATCACAGATAAAATTCCCCCTAATAGTTTTACTGTCCTAAAAACATAATCTATAACTTGTAATTCAAGATTTTCTCCCCAAAATCTCACCCAATTCTACAGACAAAAAAAAAATATACCATTTAACTGTAATGTGTACAGTTCCGATGTTCTTTGTGGTTAGTTTATCGTATGACTACAGGCTAATGGGGGCGGGCGATAGGGAAAGGGGCTACTGGCAAAATCAATTAAATTAATTTAGAAGTTGCAAATGCTATGGCAGTACTTTCTGCATCAGTCAACATATATTTTCTGAGAAATTACCATGGGCAGGAAACCATGGTAAGACCTGTTGGGCAAATAATGTAGCAAGACCTGACCCTTGTTTTCAAGAAATGCATAATCTAGTTAAGAAGATATTTGAACATCTAAAGTTGTATCATCTGATCTTCAGTGACCACCAAGTGACATTAATGATTTTAACAAACACAAAGTTTTGCCATACAAAAATTTTGGAATTTGGATGCTCAAGGAATTGGATGTTTGGAATAATCAAGGTCGATAAATGTTGATCCCTATAAGGATCTTTTTATTTTGCTTTAACCATATTGGATGGAAATTTTTCTAAAGCAGTATTTACATTCTTATGTTACTGAACAAAATATACTTTTTCTTAATGTATTACAATCCAGTAATGCTCGAAAAGGGCTAGAAATCACGTAATAAGCCAGTAGGCAAAATATATAGAGGTAAAAAGTAAGGCCCTGGGGCAGCTAGGTGGTGCAATGAGTAAAGCACCAGCCCTGGATTCAGGAGGACCTGAGTTCAAATTCAGCCTCAGACACTCGACACACTAGCTGTGTGACCCTGGGCAAGTCGCTTAACCCCAACTGCCCTGCCTTTCCCCTTCCAAAAAAATTAAAAAATAAATAAAAAAGATAAACCATTAAAAAAAGAGTGAGGCCCTTTCTTCAAAGGTCTGTGATTTCATCAGTGTGGTCACTCCACCATATCACCTTATAACTTAGTAGAGAGTCTTCTGGAATTGCCGTAGCCCCCCCCCCAAAAAAAAAAAAAAACCATCTTATAGCTAACCTGGTAATGAGCCTCTTGTTAGCGCTAGGCTAACAGATACAATGTTGGGCATCTAGGTGGCACAGTGGACAGTGCGCCAGACCTGGGGTCAGGAAGACCCATCTTCCTAAGTTCAAATCTAGCCTCAGATACTCTAGCTGTGTGACCCTGGATATGTCACTGAACCTTGTTTGCCTCAGTTTCCTCACCTGTAAAATGAGCTGGTGAAGGAAAGTGCAAACCACTCCATTATCTCTGCCAAGAAAATCACAAATGAGAAAAAGAAAACCCCAAATGGGGTCATGAATAGTCAAACACCACTAAAAAACAACTAAACAAGAGATCCAGTACTCTAGACTGAAACCAAGTTTCCAGCTTGATAGAACATGCTCTGACAGCATTGTCTTCATAAATCTTCAGTGTCTATTAGGTATATATTCCCAAAATAGTCAAAGACAAGAAAAGGGGGTATACCAACATTCATAGCAGCACTTTTTGTAGTAGCAAAGACCATCAACTGAGAATGGCTAACACTGTGGCACATGAATAGAATATTATTTTACTATAATAAAAATCAATACTAAGGAATTTAGGAATTCAGAAGCATGGGAAGACTTATATGAATGGATGCACAGTAAAAAGAACTTAAAAAACAACTTAGAAAAACAATATATAATAAAACAGCTACAAAATGTAAAGAGCAGTTAAAAGAAACTGAATACTATATAATTATAATGATCAAACTTGGCCCCAGAGATGAGAAGATGCATTTTTCTCTGTTCTTTGCAGAGGTGAGGGGGTATGGTTGTAGAATATTATATACACTGTAATTTTCAGCTGATGTTTTGATTAGCTTTGCTGAGCTAATTTTTCCCCTCTTTTTTCTTCTTTGTTAAAAAGGAAGACTCACAAGGTAAGGGATTTATTAGAAAATGAAGGTGACAAAATATAAAAGATATCTAAAAAAATTTTTTAAGGAAAAAAATAAATTGTTTTTGTAGGGGCATCTAAGCTCTAAGAAGTATCAAAAGACTTTAACAGAAGAAGGACTTCTTATAGAATATAATAGTTCCTAACCAAATAGCCTTAAGATTTACAAAGAGCTTTTCTTATAATAACCCTTTGAAAGGTAGGCAGTTCAAGTATAATCACTCAACACTTTATAGATGGGTAAATGAAGGCTCAAAGAAGTTAACTGACTTCTCATGAAGACAAGTGACAAAAAGTTAAGATTCAGATCCAGATCTTCTGTGTCCAAATTCGGCGGGGGGGGGGGGGGGGAGGGGGAGGAACGAATAAGACAAAACAAAAAAAAAATTTTGAAGATTAATGGTCTCTATCTGGTAAAGTGTTCGACGAGTTGAGAAATTTTGTAATTATAGGCAATGGGAGGGGCACAAAGATAACCAAGACCATCCTTACATTCAGGAAGCATGGGAATATGACACACACAAAGCAGTAGAGTATAGAAAGAGATAACTGTCACAAGGGTTTTTTAAAAACTCTTTTCTTGTTTTGCAAAGGTCAGGACTATAAGTGCGGAATATTGAATTTATTCTGAAACTCAACGTGTTTTTCTCCCCCACACTTTTTAAAATCTGTTATAAGGGGTAGACTGCTAGAGAAGGATATATTTGGAAATGAATACAATGTAAAGAACAAAAGGCATTAATTTAAAAAAAAACTTTAAGAAAAAACAGGAGAGTGGGGGGAAAAGCTGTATTTGAGGCAACAGGGGGCTAATTTGAATGACTATCAACAAACATTTATTAAGCACTGAGAAAGGCACTGTGCTAAACACTGAAAATACAAGGAAAAAATTGAAGAGTTAACATTCTAATAGAAGAGGCATAAGAAGAGGTAATATGTATATGTCAATTAATCAATCAATAAACATTTATTAAGCCCCTACAATATGCCAGGCACTAAGTTAAGCACAGGGGATACAAAAAAGGAAAATGGCAGTCACTGCTCACAAGGAGTTCACAATACAATGAGGGAAATAACAAGCAAACAAATATATACAAACAAGCTACATACGGGATAAATAAGAAATAATTAACAAAGAAAAGGTAGTAGAATAAAGAGCTTAGAAAAGCTTGCTGTAAAAGACGGGATTTTAGTTGGGACTTAAAGGAAGTCAGGAATCAAAGTTGAGGAAGGAGAGCATTTCAGATCTAAGGAAGGGCCAGAGAAAATGCCTGGAAACCAGCAATGGAGTGTCTTGTTGATGGACAGCCAGGAGACCAATGTCACTGGAATCAAAGAATACATGTTGGGGAATAAAATGTAAGAAGGCTGAAAAGGTAGGTGAGGGGCTGGGTTATAAAAGGCTTTGAATGCTGGAGAATATTATATTTGATCCTAGAGGCAATAGAGAGCCACTGGAGTTTATTAAGTGAGGAGAGTGGTGGGGTAATACGGTCAGACCTGCACTTTAGGAAAATCACTTTGGTGGCTGAGTGGAAAATGGATTGGAGTGGGGAGGCTCGAGGCAGGCATACCCACTAGCAGGGTATTGCAACAGCTCAGGTGTGAGGGGATGAGGGCCTATGCTAGAGTGCTGGCAGTGTCAGAAGAGAAAATGGGGAGTATAAAAAAGAGATACTGCAAAGGTGAAACTGATAGGCCTTGACAACAGTTTGGATATGAGGGTAAGAGATAGTAAGAGATGATTCCTACGCTGCAAGCCTGAGGGACTAGGAGGATAGTGTTGCCCTCTACAGTAACAGGGAAGGTAGGAGGGGGGAGGTTTTAGGGAATTGTGTTTTGGAGTTTAAGATGTTTACTAGACATTCAGTTGGAGACATCTGAAAGGCAGAAAACAGATGTGAGACTGGAGGTGAGCAGAAAGGCTGGGACAGGTTAGGTAGGTTTGAGAATCATCAGCAAAGAAATGGTTACTAACTGCATGGAAGCTGATGAGATCGCCACTTGAGATAGTACAGAGGAAGAAGAAAAGGCCAGAATAGAACCCAGTGAGAAGCCATGAAATGAACGAGGAGACTGAGAAGGAACAGTCTGATAGTAGGACAATCAGAAGAAAGTGTTGTCTCAAAAACTTAGAGAGAAAAGTATATTAAGAAGACCAACAGTATCAAAGGCTATGGAGTGTTCGTGGAGAATGAAGACCGACAAAAGGTCATTGCATTTGGCAACTAAGAGCTCATTCGTTACTTTAGAAAGAGCAGTTTCAGTAGGATGAGGATGGAAGCCAGATTGTAAGGGGTTAAGAAGAGAATGAGAGGAAAGAAAGTGCAGGCATTTATTGTAGAGTTTTTTAAAGGAGTTTAGCTACAAAAGGTAGAAAAAATAGTGGGGATGGAAAGATTAAGTGAAGGTTTTTTGGTGGGGAGACACAGGAGTGTCTGTAGACAGTAGAGAATCAGACAGAAAGAGTAAACAGAAAGAGATAGAAAATAAATGATAAAGTGGGAATGACAGAAGGGGAAAAGCTGTTGGAAGAGGCAAGATGCAATGGGATTGCTTAAGCATAGAGATCAGCCTTGGTAAGGATAGCAGTAGTGAAGGATCATTTAAGCTTGTGTAACAAATTTGTAGCTTTTCTGTATAGGCAGTGTTTGCATTATGTGTATATGTATGTATGTACAAGATAGGTACAAAGTTGATACAAAGTAATCTTAAAGGGGTCAGCATTAGCGGCTGCAGGAAAAGACTAGGAAAGGTCTCCTGCAGAAAAGGGTGCTTGAGCTGAGTAGGTCTCAAAGTAAGCCAGGAATGCTTGTCAGCATCTCAAGTCGCCTCGCAGCTTAGCTCTAGGCACACAACTTTAGAGTCCAGCCAAACTGTCCTTCTTCCTTTCCCTCATACTCCTGTCTCCCTTTGTGTGGCATTGCATAGGCTATCTTCCATGGCTGCAGTGTGAATGCTCCTCACTTCTGGGAATCCTTAATTTCCTTTAAAACTTAGCTATATCTAGACTTCCTATAAAAGGCTTTTTTGATCTTTTCCTTGTCCCCAGCTGCTACTATCTCTCTCTCTGATACCACCTTGCATCCATTCTATATAAATTTAAACAGGTATTGTCTCTCCAAATAGAACAGGAAGTCCTTCAGGGCAGGAATTGTATCATTTCTATTTTTGTATCCCTAGGCCTAGCTATACATTTGGCACATAGTAGGTGATCAATAAATGTTTGTTGATTGAGATCTTCTGAAGATCTGGCTTAATTAAGCCAAAACACAGTATGTAAACCTGCTATTCAAATTGCTTAGAGGACTATTTTCATATCTGATTTGACACTCCAGGCTCTAAAGATATTCCTTAGTCCAACTGGTAGGATTATTTGGCAGGTCAAGAAACTGAGGCTATCTTGTCTTATTCCTGGCAAAAGGAAAGAAGGCTTTCAAGTTCTCTTATAACATAAGTTTACTGGAATTTAATCAGTAAGATTATTCCTGCCAACATTTTCCTAAACAATGTATTTTTTTTTCCTTTTTAAAGGACAAGGTCACTTTAAATTTCATTTTTACTTAAATCAAAATGACTAATTCTGGTATGTTAAAGTCCTAAACTTTAGTTTCTGTATTTCAAACTGTTCTCCCTAAAACTCCTTTTCCCTTTGTTGAAGATAACAATTAGATACACATTTAAATCTGTATTATTTAAAGTTATTTCTATTTTTATGGCTCTCTGAAACGACTTGATGTCTGAATCCACCCCCAATTCTCCTCCAAAATCTCGGAGAAAGCATTATAATGCAGATTCACTGCCATTTTAGCTATTTATTAGTTGCTAATGTAAAATTATCTATTAGAATTACAAAGGCCATTCCAAAAGTAACTATAACAAAACCAAACAGATGTATATTCCTGAATCTAATCTCAAACAAAAGTAAAGCCAAATATAAAGTTACATATAAATGAAGAACTTCATTAAGTAAAATAAAATGTTATAAATAAATGTGCTGAAGATTTAGAGGTTAACTTCTGGTAAAAGCTGACACTCTTCATCCTCAAAAAAAGGGTGGGGAAATCAAAGGTAGAAATGTGCATTTATTAAACACTTTTGTGCCAGGTACTGTGCTAGGACTGGGGATACGAGTATAAGAATGAAACAATCCCGACTTGCAAGACACTTAGTTAACTGATAAAAATGGCTCAGTTCAAAATCTTTGATATTTCACTGGTGTAAAGAACTTGAGGAGTCCGTCAACTAATGCAGATCAAGAACTGCTCTGCAACTTAAAAGTCTTAAAGTTACCTGGGGGCACTGAGAGATTAAGTGATTTGCCCAGGGCCAGACAGTATGTATCAGAGGTGGGACTTGAACCAGGTCTTCCTGACTCCAAGGCTGGTCCTCTATCCACTATGTCATGCTAATCTGAAATGCATAAAAACATCAAATATGGAAAACAGGTCGGGTTCCTAATATCACAGTTATGGATTTTTGATATTATTGAATAAAATTAAAGCCAAACAAGAAATAAGACACTCCTCATTATTTACACTGGTAAACTATAAATGCTGTGTTCCTGCAGATTTCCCAAATTTTCTTTATCCTACTTTGTTTTTATAATCCTCATTCCCTCTTCTCTAGATAGCCACAATACTCAATCATTTCTAATCTACATGCTTTCACAGTTGTCTAGTTCAACAGATCAACTGAATAACAAAATTGACATTGATTTAATTAGCATTTATTAAGCACCTATACTATGTACCAGAAACTGTACATATTATTTCCATATCCACTAAAATAACTGGAATATGGCCTCATCCCATCTATTCAATCTACAAAGTCCAATTTTGAAACATAAGCTCTTTGATTGAGGGCAAGACGGTTTTTGCTTTTTTCTCTGAATCCTCAAAATCTATCCAGTCCAGCACATAGTAGGCACCTAAATACTTAATGATTAACTGACTGATTTGTGGATCTAGTTAGAAAGTCCCACAGGTTGTAGTCATCCTGGCTACATAAACTGGCCACCAACAGATCTGGATATGTAGCATTTCTGAACCATTCTCTCTTCCAATTCTAGCTCCCTTCAAACCTCAGCTCAGGTGTCACCTCCTATAAACACTTTTCCTAATACTCCTTCCCATTATTATGTTAGAGAGAGAGAGAGAGAGAGAGAGAGAGAGAGAGAGAGAGAGAGAGAGAGAGTGAGTGTGTGTGTGTGTGTGTGTGTTTTGGTCTTCAGATATCTCAGTATGCCTTTTACGCAGCAGGTACTAAATGTTTTTGAATGAACAGGCTGATCTAGAAAAATGAAATGTTAACAGAGGCAACTACGTAGAGTAACGGATCTGTGATCAGGAATACCTGAGTTTAAATCCAGCCTCAGACACCTATTAGTCTATGTGACAGTAGGCAAGTCATTTAACCTCTGTCTGCTTCAGTTTACTTGACTGTAATACAGGGAAAATAAGAGCATCTACCTGCCAAGATATGCCTTGAGGATCAAGAAGATCTCTGTAAAGCACTGCCTGGAACATAGTAGGTGATTAATAAATGCATATACCTTTCCCCTTTCTCATTAATAAGGGTAAGTGTAAAGTTCTACAGGTGGATCTTTAAAAAGAAATCATACTAGAAGAAAAACTTATCATCATGATCAATAAGGTACATACTACAAGAACATAATAGGGGAGGCATGATCTGACATTATTTATAAGTAAGACTTGGGCACTTTTGTGTACTGTAAACTAAATGGTAGTTAGAAAGAGGCAGGTTTTGGCCAATATATGAAAAAACTTCCTAAAGATTAGTGTTATCTAGAATAATGCGTTGCTTCATCCCTAGAAGTCTTTAATTGGACTACTTAATGAGGGGATCTTGTAGAAGAGAATAATATTTGAGTACAAGTTAGATTAGGTGACTTCTGGTGTCCCTTCAAACAGGTTCTGTGAAGTGGAAATGTTTGGCCTGAAGAAGGGACAATAGAGGATGCATGAGCATAGTCTTCAAATATCTGAGGGGTATGAAGTGAAATATACGGTGTGTCCCAAAAGTCTTAGTGCAGTTTTAGGTTACTAAAGGTTTAAACCACACTAAGACTTTTGGGACACCCTTAAAATAACAAAGTAACAAAAACCATTTAGTAATAGCTGCAAATCATAAACCAGTATGTTATAAATGAAAGACTGGATTTACTTAGAAAACCTGAGCTCAAATCCCAATCTTGCTTGTTACTAGTAGAAATGAAGAAATTAAGGAACAGAAATTATTGGTTAAATGATCTCTAAGCTTCCTTCCAGCTTTAAATTCTATGATCATATATTATTGCTAGGGGAGGTAATTTAGGCTGATGGGTGGGAAGCTGGCCTCAAAGTTGGGAAGACAAGAGTTCAAGTACCACTTTTAATAAATCCTTGAAAATCGCAATCTCTCACTGATATTTAATGGCAAAAGAAGTTTCCCCCTCAATAAGTTCCCTATACCAGCAGTGTCAAACTCAAATAGAAAGGGATGTCTGAAGGCAACATACTGACTTAGAAAACCACAAATTAACATCATCTATGTTGTACTGTATTTTTACTTATTTTGTTAAACATTTCCCAATTACATTTTAATTTGATTTCAGCTTAACTATTGGTAGGAGTAGATGACTTTTAAAGTCTCTTACTTGGATGGACATGGTGATAAAAATCTATCATTACCTAACCCTCCCAATTCTGTATCATTGGCTAAGCAGGGCTTAGCCAAGTCATTGATAAATATCAGCAGAACAGCGCCAGGGAAAGAATCCTATAGATAGTACTACTAAAGATACTTTCTTCACATATGGTGACTAATCAACAGTCTCTGGATACTGCTATTCATCCAATCATGTAACTACTCAATTGGACCATTGAATGAGAACTGAAAGGCTCCTTCATCCATGTCCACATTCCTCAGCTGTTATATGCATTTTTACATGGGTCTTTTTCAAATGATGCATACTTTTATGCAGGACAAGAGTACTGTCACTTGTACATGCAAAGCTAAATAAAAACAGCACTTAAACTGATTAAAAAAAAAACTTCCTTCTGTGCTACTGTTCCCTACTTAAAGGAGTCCATTATTAAATCAATTCATGAGCCATTCAGAATGATACA
This sequence comes from Trichosurus vulpecula, assembly GCF_011100635.1. NCBI lineage: Eukaryota > Metazoa > Chordata > Mammalia > Diprotodontia > Phalangeridae > Trichosurus > Trichosurus vulpecula. Next base: position 97,720,221 of record NC_050575.1, read on the forward strand.
CACCTATATTATTAGAGTTAACATTCCAGAAGCTTACCATTCTCTTAAATATGTAAATCAGTTTGTACAACAGAAGACCCCTGACTACCATAAATGACTTGAGAATGGTCTTTCTCCTTTAATGATGTTCTTTTTTTCTTACTTCTTAAATCACACATAATTTAATAAAATGTCAAGTGACGTAAAATAACTAATTTCTTGATCCTATGTTTAGTTAGTACTTCTAAATCACTAACCATCAGGCTACTGATAGGAAAGTCAGACAGATCCTTTGAGGAAGAAAAGAAGAAAAAAGTTACAAAGAACAGAAAATTATGCTACACATGGCAAGGAAACAGGTGCTACAACTGTTTTGAGTCATAAATTCTATTTTTTTATGTTCCAATATGTATTACTGAATTTGCATTTAAGCTAAAAACCATGACAGCAGATTATAAGTATTAAAAACTATTTATACTCCAACCACAATACTTCAAGAGATGGGATTTTATCAGCGTAGCAGGGCAGATACTCCTTCAGCCTATTTAGACTAATGTCTACACACCACAGTATGTTTTTTGTGTGTTGCTATTGCCAAAAAAAAAAAAATATCATCTACTGGCTAATGTTAACCTTCTGTTAATAAGCTTTTTCACATTTAGCTAGGATAATTCTTGGATGACAGACACACAGTTCATTGCCAAAATTGTACTTGAAGCATTCACAGCTTGCTACAGCCTGCTACAGCTTCCATTCTGCTGGCATGGTGTTTGAGAACCCAGGGTCATACATCCATGCCAGCATAAAACAGCAGAACAGGCCCTTAGTTTCAATATTCCATGAAACGGCAGAACAATGAGAGGAAAAAAGTTGCCTATGTATAATTGATACCATATTACTTGCCTTCTCAAGGGATGGGGGATGGGAGAGAATTTGAAACTCAAAATTTTTTGAAAATAAATGTTAAAAAAAATACATGTGATTGGGAAATATTTAATGAAATAAATAAAAATATATTTAAAAAAAATGAAAAACAATTCAAATGAACATTTAAATCCAACCAATATTTATTAAGTGCCTACTATATGCAAAGCATCAAGCTGAGTGCTGAAGGTATAAAAAGAAAAAAAGTCCTGGCACTCAAGGAACTTATATTCTCCAGGCTAAAATATTATTAGTTCATTTACAAAAAAGAGGCAACCAGGCCCACCCAAAATTTGAAAAAAATTGAGGGTTATTTAAAACTAAAAGAATTTCTGGTTTCAATTTCAGATGCACAAGAATTAAATACATTGCCTCCCTAGAACTTAAAGCTTGACTGTTTTACAAGAATACCTTTAAATGGATTTCATGTTTTGCTAAACCTTTCCCAAGTATAACGTTAAATAATCCTTTAATTTTACACATCTGGACAGGGTTATTAAAAAGGTATTCCCAATAGTAGCATTAAAATTCAAGATACAATAGTGAATAGTAAGTACAATTTAATATATCTGCAGACTATCTAACACCTACAATGATATAGCTAAGTTTAGATACTAAGAGGCACCTCTTTATTACTCTTCCCATGAAATGTCACTGACTTATCAAGAAAACTAAAATGGTGGGTACAGGTGAGATGATTCAAAACTACAGAAAGAAACTAAAATTGAAGCCAACAATAAAACTCACCTTAAGTCCCAGTCTTATGCCCAAATCACATTTCTACTTTTGTATTAAGAATTCAATTATTTACAGCAACTCACAGTTATATAGTGCTTTCAGGTTTACAAAGTACTCTCTCTAAACAAGTCTGTGAGGTAATTGGTACAAATATTATCTCCATTTTTCAGATGATTAAAGTAGAGCCCAAAGAGATGAAATGATTTGTCCACGGTTAATATATGTAATTAAGTGGTGAAGATGTATTTAAAATCAGGGGTCAGTGGATTTTTTTTCTAGTTATCATACTGCCTTCTTAACCATTGTGACATTCTATAATTCATTTGTTAAAGATCTAAAGTAATTTGAATGTAATATATACCCTACTATACACCAAATTACATGGATTATGAATTTAAATGACCATATATGAACATAAGTGAAAATCAAGAGGGATTTAAAATCTTAAAGATTATTAAAGTTAATCAGTCAACAAGCATTTATTAAATGCCTATTATATGCCAGGTACTGTCCTAAGCACCAGGGATACAGAGAGAAGAAAGAATAAGACAAAACAAAACAAAACAAAAAGTCCCTTATCTCAAGGATCTAGTCTGTTTCTTCCCTTTTTTGGTATCACAGATAAAAGTATTTTTTTTTTCAAAACAGATCTTATGGATCTGTGATCCCATCTACATTGGCAATCCCTTTAACAGTTGATTCAAATCATCCAGTCCTTTTTATCCTATGAAACTTATGTTCATGTCTTTTCAAAAAAATCATTCCTGGGGAAGGGAAGGGAAATGAAGAAAAGAACGTGTGCATCCTCCTCAGTGGCGACCTTCCCTCTGGGTCTTAATGTGAGTGTTTGTACAGCTTGAGTGATCACTCAGTCTCAGTATATGACTAGCCTGCTCCATCATGACCACCTTTCCAAATTTAAACTTCTTTTGAGGAAGAAATTAAAGAAATGCATCAGTAATAATGACTTTTCTTGGCAACTAGAGGTCTGGAGCTACAATTACAGCTTTGTGACAACTAAGGTTTTCTCACCAGAAAACTTAAAAATATTATTATCCAAAAATCCCAAAATTATTGCCATTAAAACTAATGGTGCCAGATTGCCCCTACTAAAATGTTTTTTCCCCAGTGTTGTAGGTGGGATACATGTATCTATAAACCTATAAATTCATAAATACAAGGATACATGTATTCACAGACCTCAATGTATCAATGGCAATATAATTTTATGCATTTAAAAACTGTATATATAACAGGAAATAATGAGTTCTTCTGCATTAGCAAATGATTTCGGGGTTTTCCACTTAATAAAGTCTCATTTTAGAGTTGGAAGTTTTCCTAACCAACTCTGCCTGATTAACTGAATTATGGGCAGTAAGAAACTTCTGGAATTTTATAATCATTTAATGAAGTGTTTTCACTTGACAATATAGTATACAGGATATGAATAAAATGTAATGAGATTGAGTCCTAACTAGATACATTAAGAGATATAGTCTAATAAAGCTTAAGCCACATTTGGAATTACTATCAAAACCAGTTAGACACAAATGGTGTTGTTCTTTTATAGTCACACCTCTGAGTAAAAAACAGAATTACCCAGTTGATTTACCTACCTTATCCACCAGACTCAGTGACTCTGAAAGACTTTTGGCTGTTTTCAGATAATAACTCGACCCTCAAAAGGTAGAAAGAATGAATACTGAATTAGGAATCAAAAGACCTGGGTTCTAGTTCAAGCTCTGATACTGATTAATATTTAGGTAAGTCACAACTTCTTTGGGCCTGGCTCTCTCATCTGTAAAATGAGTAAGTTAGATTATATGCTTTTAAGCATCTTAAAGCTCTTTTAAAAAAAAAAAAAGCCCAACTTTACAATTATAACTCAATGACTAAGAATTGCCACCACTTGAATATACTTAGAAATAGATGTAGACTCAAGACAAACCCCAGAGATAATCTAAAAATGTTTGAAGCAACAGAATCATCACTAAAACACAGAACTTCCCATAGTACCTTGTAAGAGGCAAAACTTCTGTTGTTTCTATCTGCAAGTTTTATTATTTTTGTTTTTATAAGTTTTTCAAAACCTTAGTCATATTTCATACTTAAATTTTTATTTCTACACAATCACCTTTATTTCTCTTTGAAACTGTTTCAAGAATCCAAAGAGAAAAGTTTTATTGGGCCTATACAAACAAGAGTAAAGTAAATAAAATTAATGTAAATTTGGACATAATCATGTAAACACATGATGTATTTCTCATTGCAAATCCCAGAATGTCAAGATGACAATTTGAAATGTTTAATTCTTCTGAATTAGTTTTCATAAGTCAGTTCTTGATTCTAGGTCCAATTCCAAAAAAAAAAAAAAGGGAAAATGGATTCAAACTAATAACAGTTATATTTTAAAACTTAGTTCTCACACTACTAGACAGACAAATTACTACAGCACAGAAAAACAGAACCCAGGAGGACCTGGGTTCAAATTCCACCTGAAGACACTATTTCCTGCGTGACCTTGGCAAGGAATTTATTCTGTCTCAGTTTCCTTATCTGCAAAATAGAGATAATAGCACTTACCTCTCACATAATTGTTACGAAAAAGGCAAGTGAAAACTTAAGTACTCTGCAAACCATACAGCACTATATGTTTCAACTATTACCAATAATGCAAAACCTGTGTTCAAAAGTCTAAATCAGAACACTGAACTTGTAGTCTGCCACTAATTCTTTATGTGACCTTGGGCAGGCCACTTGAGTTTCCTCACCTTCAAAATGAGGGGGTTTGGACTATAGGATCTTTTAGGTCCTTCCAGCTCTAACAATGCTCTAATGTTAGTGTTACTGTTCCAGTTAATCTCTTTTAAAAAAAAATCTGCTTCCATGAATCACTGGATACAAGAATATTAATATAAAACATGCATACACCCATCTGCACATGAAGCCAAAGTGAATACAATTCCCTCCCCTGAAAATCAAAGTTACACAAGTTATCCAAGAAGTAGTTATTTCATCCTTGTTACAAACTTAGCCTATTGCCTAGTCTCTCCTACTAGTTGCATACAAAATTACTCACTCTGATTTACCAAAAAAAAATAAAAAAACCAAAAAAACAAACCCATCCCCAAGCAGCAGGCATGTCCTTGGAGTTATCCCAAGAACGGAATTGGAAGCAATCCTCTACTGCTGATTCCTCGCATGTGTATGCCTCAGTCTCAGCCACTTACCTGCTCGTCATCTTAAGTCCCACCCACCTTCCTTCGGTTTCCCAGCGCTTTCTGTCAATCAAAGCCCTAACTCTCTTTCCTGACGGTTTCAGACTCAGCCTCTGACTGCTCGCTGCCGTGGTGGCTTTTTTTAGTGCCAACTAGGCCTCAGCATCCCGACCTGCAGCGGCAGCAACAGTAGTTGCAGATGCTTATCAAAACAACGGACAGCCCAGCTTTAACGAGCAGCTCTGTGGTGTGGGGTTGTTTTTTTTTCCTCCCCACTTTCACGGGACAAAAAAAAAAAAGTTGTGGTTTTGTTGTCGTTAAAGTGTTGGTGCTTCCGTGCTTGTTGGGGGGTTGGGGAGCGGGGAAGAGCGAGAGAAATCGCACCCGGGGCTGAGATGAATGAGAGGAAACGGAGCTCGAGGCGGGGAGGGCGCTAAGGGAGGAGTAGGAGGAGGTGGCGGTGATGGAGGTGGCAGCGACATCCTGGGTCCCCAGCCCGGGGCGGGGGGCGTGTGAGCCCCTCGGCCTGGGCGGGTCAAGGATGTGAAGTTTCGGGGGAAGACAACTTCTCCCGGGCGATCGGCTGCTCCTGCAGGGGGGGATCTCGGGGGGCAGGAAGAGGAGCCTCAGTGCCGGGGAGCCCCGCGAGGGGCGCACAGCCCAGGGAGCCCGCCCGCTCCGGCTCCCCTCCCCCTTCCCCCTCACCCCCTCCCCCCTTACTCCCTCCCTCCCCGAGCCTGGCACCCTTCTCCGGCCCTTCCTCAGCCTCGGCCCCTTCCCCGCCCGGGCTGGCCTGAGGGGTCCCCCTGCCCAGCGCTCACCTCTCGGGGTTCGCCTCCTTCCTCCGCCTCCTCCTCCTCCCTGTGAGTGCAGCGGGGTCTGACCTCTGGAACCACCATACCAGTCCCCCCAGCTGCCGCCGCGCCGCCGCCGCGCCGCCGCCGCCGCCTCAGCCTCAGCCTCCCGCTGCTCTTTGTTCCCTCCGAGGGCCCCGCGGCCGCCCGCCTGGAGCCCGGCCGCCGCCGCCGCTACTCCCTCCACCAGCACCTCCTCTCCGCCGCCGCTTCTTCTTCGCCACCGCCCTCCTCGCCTTCCCCGCCGCCGTCTCCTCCTCGTCGTCGTCGCCGCCGCCGCCGCCACCGCCGCCTCCTCCTCCTCGCCCCCCTCGTTTTCATTGAAAGCAAACAAGCATCATGGCGGCGGCCGCCGTCCCCAGCCAGCGAGAGCCCACACAGCAGCCCCGGTTCCCAACATCCCCGCCGCCCATTGGCCGCGGGCTCTGGACGCGACCATTCGGGGGCCAGCTCGGGGAGCAACAAAACAAACGCCTCTGCCTCCCCTACTCCCCCCCGCAGAGGGCTGCAGTTGAGCTGGCCTGCCCCGTTTGCTCCCTCCCCTTCTTCTCTTCTCCCATCTTTTCTTGTCCTCTTTCCTTTTCCTCTCTTTCTCTTCTCTCTTCTCCTTCTCCTTCTCTTCTCTTCTGTTCTCTCCTCTTCTCCATCTCTCTCCCTGTCGTCTCCTCTTTTCTTTCTCCTTATCTCTCCTCTACTTTACCTCTCTTCTCCTTCCTCTCCCTGTTCTCTCTTCTATCCTCTCTTCTCCTGTCTCTTCTTTTCTTTTCTCTCTCTCTGTCTCTGTCTCTCTCTCTGTCTGTCTGTCTCTGTCTTTGTCTCTCTGTCTGTCTCTGTCTGTCTCTCTCTCTCTCTCTCTCTCTCTCTCTCTCTCTCTCTCTCTCTCTCTCTCCCTCTCTCCCCCCTCCTCCCCTTCTTGTTCTTTTCTCTACTCTCTCCTGCCCTCCTAACCTCCATTTCTCTCCTTTTTCTTTTATCCCCTCCCACCCTCTATTCATTTGTAGCAGAAAGAGTAGGACTCCCAACTCTGACACTTATTAGCCCTGAGACCTTGGGCAAGTCAATTCACCTCTCTGAGCCTCAGTTTCTTCCACTGTACAATAGAGATAATAATAGCTTGCACTTCCTACTTCACTGTGTAGCCTGCACTTAGTAGGTGCTTAGTAAATGCTAATTGACTAATAGATGACTAGAGAAAACACTTTGTAAACCTGAAAGCTGTATATAAATGTAAAAAAATTATTGTTACTTCCCTTTATCAACCTGTTCAGATTTTTTGTGATAGACTGTTGCCCCCAAGGTCATTCCCTCTCCTTTCAGGGTCCTCACTGACTTCTTTTCTGCTAGTATCCCTGCCCTGCTGCCTTCGGACTCTAAGGCATGTTGTTATTCCCTCACATAGCTGAACCTTCCACTTTATGAACCTCGATAATTTTGCTTCACCTCAGCTGCACAAAGGTCATAAACTTGCTCTCACCGTCTCCCATAATTCTTCCAACTCTCTGATCCAGATCTGAAATTCTTCCTTCCATCGTAACTTCCTATCCTTCCATTCTTACTGAATCTCGCCCCTAAAACTCTTCTGTGTCGTCTCCCTGCTTTCCCAGTGTACCTTTCCTTCTCTGGCCCACCTTAGTAATGTAGTGAACTACTCCTTTCCAAGTCACCAGTCTAATCATGCTCTTCCTCTACCCTTGTTTCTTTTCTCTATCCCCACTCACACCTTGACAAATCCCAATCTTGGGGTGGTCCCACCTTTCCTACTCCCATCCAAATGATGCTGAATAGAAGTATCCTCTATTCATTCATGTTATGTAACCTCAACTGAGCTCTCACTGCTGTAAGATAATTCTTTCATTCTTCTCTGACTTACATTCTCTCATACTCTTCACAGCAGCTATTCCAAATCTTCTCTCTTTAAATCTCCTACACTGTCCTTTACCATCCCCACCTCAGCTGAAGACAGTGACTCCCACTTTACTAAGAAAATAGAGGCATCCATGGAGAACCCCCCTTTTTTCCTTTTCTAGATATAAAAACTGCTCTATATCATCCCGCATTCACTATTCCTTTGCTCCAGTCTCTGACAAAGAGATGCTTCATCTCTCCAAGGTCAACACCTCTCTGGGTACCCATGGTCCTATATCCTTACTTCAATCATTTCTTTAATCTTCAATCTATCTTTATCTTCGGGGTCCTTCCTAAGCATACCTGTTCTCCCTAATCGAAAGAAAGAAAGAAAGAAAGAAAGAAAGAAAGAAAGAAAGAAAGAAAGAAGGAAAGAAGGAAAGAAAGAAAGAGAAAGGAAGGAAGGAAGGAAGGAAGGAAGGAAGGAAGAAAGAAAGGAAGGAAGGAAGAAAGGAAAGAAGAAAAAACTCTTCACTTCAAGCTATCTATATCTCTCCTCTCTTTCATAGCTAAACTCCTAGAAATAGCTGATTGCCTCCATCACTTTCATCTCACTCTTTTCTCAACCCTTAGCAATCTGGCTTCCAACCCCACCACCACACAGAAACTGCTCTTTCCAAGGTCAAATGGCTGTTTGTCATTCTCATTCTTCTTGACCTCTCTGCAGTTTGTTTATTTGGGTTTGGTTGTGTTTTTTACGCCGCTGGCCACTTAATGAGTTTGTATACTGTCTCCTCCCTCAACTCTTTCTGTCCTTTCTATCAGCTCTTTCCTGGCTCTCCTCGTTTGATCATTCTTTTTTTATTTTCTTATGATATAGCATCTTCTATAACTGAACTCCTAATCATAGGTGTCCCTCTAGACACTGTCCTGGGCCTTCTCATCAGTTCCCATATCGTTGCAATGCAGCTAATTTTCAAATCTATAGAGTTCTAATTTCTTTTTGAGCTCCAGTCCTTCATCACCAATTGCTTGCAAGATAGCTCCAAAAAGATGTCCCATAAGCATTTCAAATTCACAGCCCTCAAACAGGATCACATTAACTTCCCCCTCATACCTTTATCTCTTCTAAACTTCTTCATTTTTGATGAGTGCCACCACTATTCTAATCACTCAGTTTTGCAACTTCAAATTCATCCCTGACTCTTCCCTCTCCCTCATCCCCTACATCCAATAATTTGCCAAATCTAGTTGATTCTACTCCACATTATCTCTCATGATCATCTTCATGCATAAGACCTAATGCACATTCTAATTCAGGTCCTTATCACCTTCCCCTAGACTTTCTCTAATTGGTTTCCCTGCATCCACTCTTACCTCTCTTCAATCCACTTTCCACATAGCTGTCAAACCAATCTTCTTAAATCACAGAACTGATCATGTCACTAACCTACTCAAGAATCTGCAGTAGCTCTCTATTGACTTTAAAAAAAAAAAAACTCCTCAGCTTGACATTTAAAGCCCTTCACACCCCACCTTTCCAGTCTTATTTTTCATTCTTCTTCTTCACATACTCTACATTCTAATCAAACCAGCCTACTTATTTTCCTGAACTCGACACCCCATCTTCTATCTCCATGCCTTGTGTGGGCTGTTTCCCATTCTTGGAATGCCTTCCCTCTTCAGCCCTCCTCTTAGAATCCTTAATTTCTCTCAAGGCTTAGTTCAGGTGCCACTTCCCATAAGAAGGCCTATGGCAGATTGGTGACAGATCTAGACTCAGACATTTAGTAGCTCTGTGACCCTGGGCAAGTTACTTATCCTCTATCTCAATTTCCTCAACTATAAAATGGGGATAATAAAAGCACCTACCTTATAGGGTTGTTGTGAGGCTCAAATGATATTATTGGTAAAACACTTAGCACAGTGCCTGGCACATAGCAGATGCTTGATAATTTCATGTTTCCTTCCTTTCTCACTAATGCTCACTTTCTTCAAATGATCTTGTATTCACTTATCTGTGTACATACTGTGCCCTCCCCCACTAGGATTCAAGGAAAATTTCAATTCACCAAGCTTTTAGTATCCATCTGCTACTGCTGGGTACTGTGCTCGAATTATAATTTTGAGGGCAAGGACTTTTTTCCTTTAATCTTTCTGTCCCTAGTCCCTAACATCTAGTACATTACCTCTTTGTCTTCAGAATCAGAGCTCAAGTTTGGTAATCAAAGCCCTCTGCTACTGTAGGAGAAACTGAGGCTGGCAGATCCCTTGAGCACTGGAGTTCTATGCTGTGGTGGGCTAAGCTAATTGGGTATCCTCATTAAGTTTAACATTAATATAGTGAACTGCTAGGAGTGAAGCCCACCAGGCTGCCTGAAGAGGGGAGAACATGCCCAAGTCAGAAACTGAGCCGGTCAAGACCTTGGGTGGTCAATGGCTCCTCCTCTTCCAGCCTAGGCAAGATAGGGATACCTAATCTTTTTGTTTTTAAAGCATCAAAGTTCAACTCCACATGTGTTTAATAAATGCTTATTGAGTTGAATTGAGTTTTTTTCTCTCCTTCCCTTCTCCAAGTTTCTTTATCCCTCCTTTCCCCTTTCCTCTCTTCTCCACCCTCCCCTTTTCTTCTCCTCTCTTCCTCTCCTCTTTCTTTACCACTTCTCTCCTCCTTCAACTTTCTACCTTTCTCCACTTTTTTCATTTCCTCCCTCACTTCTGCCCCTATGAGTCCCAGGTTTCCTGTCCTCTCCAGCACCAAGAATTCAGTAGTCATGCCCTAGGTGAGTCACTAACACCTTTTTCCTGTTCCCTGGCTTTACTGCTTTGTGCTGATAAGGCAGCTTGGAGGAGGTGGATATAAGCAGGCTATTACCCCCACCCCCACCCCCACCCCGAGGCTAGAGGCATGGAAGGTGAGTAAGAAATGGATGATAGAATACTTGCTTATTTTAATTCCTTGTTAATTAGATTGCAATCTACTCTAAATGAATGCCCCTTCTCCTTACTATGTTGTCAAATTTGTCTAATTCTATAAGGGCAAGGGTCAATTCAGCTTAGACAGCTACCTCCAGCATGAATCTTTTCTTGATCCACAATCTGCTTGGCTTCTCCTTCTAAAAATGAACTTGTATTTATTTTTTATATATTCTATGATTATATATGATTGTATATATATATTATATATATATATATATATATATATATATATATAAGTATATGCATGTCATCTCTCCAGTTAGAATGTAAGCTCCTGGAGGGCAAGAACTGTTTTTCTTTTGTCTCTGTATCACCAAAAGCTTAGTTCAAACTCACTTCCTAAACAGAACCCCTTATCTTTTTTCCTAAATCCTTCCATATTCGCAACTTGCCTATTACCGTCCAAAGTAACACCATCTTTGCAGTTACCTAAGCTTGCAGCCTCAATGTCATCCTCTCCTCTTTGGTACTCATCTTACATATCCATTTTGTTGTCAAATCTTGCCATTTTAACCTTCAAAACGTCTTTTATATGTGTTCCTTTCTCTCCAGTCATTATGTTTGTAGAGGCTCTCACCACATAACACCTGGGCTATTTCAATAGCCTTTTACTTGGCCTCCCTGCCTCAGTCTCTCCCTACTCCAACTCATCATCCTCTTAAGTGCAAAAGGGATCTTGCTAAAGCTCAGGTCTGCCCATGCCACCCCACTAATCAATAAAATCCGGTGGTTCCCTGTTGTCTCCAGAATCGAATATAAACTCATCTTTGGCATTTAAAGCTCTTCACAGTCTGTCTCCTTCCTTCCTACCTTTCCAGTCTTCTAATATTTACTTCCCTCTGTATACTATATTCTATGATCTAGCTACATTGGCCTACTTTATGTTCCTAATGCAGGACACTAATTTTCCAGTTCTGTGCATTTGCACTGGCTGTCCCTAATACCTGGCATGCTCTGCTTCCTCACTTCTACCGCCCTGCTTCTCTGGATTTCTTCCTCTGGATTCAGCTTCTACTTTCTATAGGAGGCCTTTCTCTCTACTTTCCCCTCTCTCCAGTCCCTTCCCCCTAAAATTAACTTCGATTTGCACTGTGTATAGCTTGTGGGCCCATAGTTATTTGCAGGTCGTCTCCCATTACAATGTGAGTTCCTTCAGAGGTCTTTGAACTTCATGTATCTCCAGTACTTATCATAGTACCTGGCACAAAGTAACTGCTTAGTAAATTCTTATTGGCTGACACAAGTAGGTGCTTAATAAATGCTTGCCAATGGTTGAACTACTCCTACAATATTACTACTAATTAAAATGGTAGAAATAGATATACTAAATGGTACAAAGTGCCAATAAAATAGTAAATGGGAGCAATAGGTTATAAACTGAAAGTGTCATGCATTAGAATCAAGTCTGAAATTATCTCACTTTACCACTTCTTTGAGGGAAATATGTGTTGGAACCTAAGCTTTCCGGATGCCATGTGTGCCCTGAACCTTAAAAATAAAGGGATATCCTAGTCCTTGGGAAGGTCATCCTGTGGTGTTCTTGCCTATGCCTGTCTACCTACCTATACCTGGAGACAATACCCTTTCAAGTACCAAGACTTCAGCATTCATGTCCTACGTGAGTCACTAACACCCCTTTCCTGTTCCCTGGCTTACTGCATTGTGCTGATAAGGCAGCTTGGAGGAGGTGGATTCAAGCAGGCTATTACCCCCAGGGACTGGAGGCATGGGAGGTGATAGTTTTAAGTGATGGGTGATGGAATGCTTGCTTAGTTTAATTCCTTGTTATTTAGTTAAGGTCTACTCTCAGTGAATGTCACTTCTCCTTACTATGTGTCAGATTTGTTTGACTCTATATGGGTAAGGGTCATTTCAGAGGAAAATAAAGATTTGAAAGCAGTAGTTCTGAACAAATAGTAGACCAAATAGGTTCTAGCATCCATGTTACATCCTCCTTCTTCTGATCCCCACTTTTTTCCTTTTCTTCACTTAAACAAGCCAAACTGAGATAGAACACCATTATTATACTACTCCCCGTGGAGTCTGACTTCCTGCTTTGACTGTTGGCCTGAAGCTCTCTAGGAACTTGTATTGCCATTATTAGGGAGGTAAGGCTATTGAACTGTGAAGTTAGGGAACCAGCAATTGCTGTCAGTAGTCAATTAACATTTGTTAAATGCCTACTGGGGTGGATGGGGTATACAGAGAGGAGTAGCATTTCTGGTGAGGGCTGAAGCAGCCCTTTTCCAGGCTGCTTATCTACCTTTAGTGTCCCACTCAACTCTTACCTGTGGCTCCAAGAAGTTGTAGCATGGGCAGTGACCACGCCCCAGTAAAACTATCTTGGCAGTGAGTTAACCAGGTTGGAGGTAACTGACAGGCCTTAAACTCATTGGTGAGGTAAGAGGATATCTACCCTAAGACTTCCCTAATGGAATGGGCAAATGAGAACAATCTGTTCCAATGATCATGAAGGTGGCTGAAGAAGGCTCTACGGAGAGCTTACAGCTTGGTCAGGCATCAAAAATGCCAAAGTCATCCACTGCATCCTGAGCCATGGCCAGTCGTCTTGACTTTTGTGTCACTACTTGACTTCGATGACTCTGGAAGGGAGAGTAAGGCTTACAACTTTCTACAACTCTGCCTCAATTAAATCCAATTCATGAGCAAGTCAAGATGCCCCCCCTCCGTGATGTCATTGGTCCTCTTCAAAATAAAGGACAAACAACAAGTGCCTACTATGTGCCAGGCAATGTGCTAAGTGCTAAGGATCCAAAGAAAGAAAAAAAAACAGTCTCTGCTCTCAAGGAACTCACAGTCTATTGGAGAGACAACATGCAAATAACTGTGTATAGACAAGATATATGCAGAATAAACTGGGGGTAGTCTCAGAGGAAGTAGTCTCAGAGGACTGGGAAATGCTTCTTGAAGAAGGTCATACTTTAATTGAGACTTGAAGAAAGCCAAGGAAGCCAAAGGCAGAGATGAGGAGGAGTATTCCAATCAATCATTCAATAAACATCTGCTAAGTGCTTACTATGTGCCAGACCATACCACGAGATACAAAAAGAGGCAAAAGACAGTCCTTGCCCTCAAGGAGCTTACTTGAGGAATAGCTAGTAAAAATGTTCACAGAATTGGGAGACAGAGAGTTATATGTGAGAGATCGCAAGGAGACCAGTGTTGTTGGATTGCAGAGTATGTGGATGAGAATCAAATCTAAGCAGACTGGAAAGGAAGGAAGGAGCCAGATTCTCAAGGGTTTTGAAAAGCAACCAAAGGATTTCATATTTGTTCCTGAAGCTAATAGAGAACCACTGGTAGTTTGGGGTGGGGCACGGGTGGGGAGAGGGGTAGGGAAGAGTCTGTTTGAGGGGTACCCTGAGAAGGGCAGTACATTGAGGATACTTGCACTCAGTAGATAAAAAGGTAAAGAGAACAGTTAATGGGTTCCTGTTGAGCTTGTCCTAATATCCATTAGCTGTATAACAAGTACCTTAGAAAAGAGGCAAAGAGAACATTTTAATGCCAGGTAAGATCTTTCTCACAGTAGAGCATGTGAAAGCCCAGAAGGTCCATTATCCCTGTGTCTTTCCTGATTTTATTATTTATCCCCCTGTATTGAGTGGCCCCAGGGGGAAGTGTTACATGCTGAGATATGCTCTAGGATGCCCGTGGTCTTAGGTAGAGAGAAGTGCTAGACCATGATGTCTTTTTGCCACAAGGTCAGTGATAGCTATGACTTTGATAATACCTTCAGAGAGCTTCTCTATTCTTTTTTGGGCATGCTTATGTCCAAAGTTCAGTGTAGTCAGAAGTCATATGATTAGGATATGGTTTTTTTCCCTGGTTAGGTAGCATAGTCCATAGAGCCCCTGCCTTGCAGTCAGGAGGACCTGAGTTCAAATCTAGCCTCAGACGCTTGCTATCTATGTGACCTTGGGCAAGTCACTTAACCCTGTTGGCCTCATTGTCCTCATCTGTAAAGTGATTGGAGAAGGAAATAGCAACCACTGCAGTATCTGCCAAGAAAATCCCAAATAGAGTCACAGAGAGCAGGATATGACTGAAACAACTCAACAACTCAACAACTTGGTGAACACTTTTTTATGCAAATAATATTTTATTTTCTCCAATTATATGTAAAGATAGTTTCAACATACACCTTTATAAGATTTTGAGTTCCAATTTTTTTTCACCCTCCCACTTCCCTCCTACCTACCTCCCCAAGACAGCTAGCAATCTAATATAGGCTATACTAAACATATTTCCCCATTAGTCATGTTGTGAAAGAAGAAACAGAACAAAAGGAAAAAAAGACAGGAAAAAAAAGAAAATGAAAATAGTACGCTTCCATCTGTGTTCAGAGTCCATCAGTTCTTTCTCTGGATATGGATGGCATTTTCCATCATGGGTCTTTAGGAATTGTCTTAGATCTTTGCATTGCTGAAGACTCTTATCAAAGTAGGTCATCATGCATGTGGCTGTTACTGTGTACAATGGTCTCCTGGTTCTGCTCACTTTGCTCAGCATTAGTTTATGTAAATCTTCCAGGTTTTTTCTGAATCTTCCTGCTCATCATTTCTTATAGCACAGTAGTATTCCATTACATTCATATGCCGCCACTTGTTTAGTCATGCCCCAATTGATAGACATTGCTCTCCAATTTCCAATTCTTTGCCCTGGTAATGCTTTTCTAAGGAATGTAGTGCATTCTTACCTGAAAGCCACCAGGTGGTGCTATTGTCCGTGGTCCTTCTAGTAGGGGGTGACCAGTTAGTGTTCAGAAAAGCTATACCTACATGAACGGCTTTGGGCTGTGATGGCAATAGGGAGCCAATTTTCCAGGTTTTCCTACTCTGATAGGGCCTCCCTGCACTACTAAGACAATCAGCCATTCACCCCTTATCCCAATTCACCACTAAAGGAGGAAAAAAAGGCAGAACTTCAGGATCACATAAATTAACTCCCTCCCCCCCCACCCCACTCCTTTACAGTTGAAGAAAACTGAGGCCAAAGAGAAGAGGCTTGCTCAGGGTAACACAGTGAATCAGAGGCCAAAAAAACGGCAGGATTCCAGAGCTTCAGACTCTCAAGCTAAGGAACTTGCTACTTTCTTCCATTCATTGTGTTTCATGAAACCAAAGCAATTTCAAGATGAATCACAGGTTGTCAGTCACATGTATTAATTTTCTTTCTACCTTTTTTTGTTAGTGGGAACTCTACACAGTTTTTTTTGCCAAACAATTCAATAAATATTGATAAAAGGATTACCGTTTGAGGTCCTATGCTCCTGGTACTGTCTGAAGACTCTTTTGTTTCAGGAGACAGTGCAATCCTGTGTTAGGTCATGCCAGTCTCCAATTTGTCAACAGCTTGAGTTTCCAGGTTGTCTTCCTGAGACTGCCCTCCTTTGAGACGTGAGCCCTGAGGAGATTCAAGGTCTTCATGTCCCATCTGGAAATTGTTCTACCTCTCAAAATTGTATGACTGTGCCAGCTTCCCAGATTGGGCTTGAGTGCTATGTCAGCAATGTTTGAAGGACACAAACTGTAGCAAGTTAGATATTAAAACATAAAGAGCTTTTATGGTGCATCAGCTAATATAAATCTGGAAAATGCTGCAAGGCAGGTAGCATTTTTTTCCCTCTAAAAATATTCTGGAAATGCATTTTGCTTCTTTCCCCCGGGCATAAGCAATTCCCAATAACCAGCCCTATCCCCTCTCAATATACACAGAATATCTTTCCTTGTTAAATACACCCCGTGACACATTGATGTTCCCCACATGACACACTGTTGCTTTCTAAGACCAGAGGTTAGTTTGGTGGAAGTAGAGTCAGCAAGATTATTATTTGTAACCAAGCCAAGAACCAAAGGTTTGGTTTATATGTACTTGGGAAATTTATCATTAATTTGTTTTTGTCTTGTGTCTCCACCTAGGGTTTTCCCCTGAGAATATCAGAATATAGTTCATGTCTCAATTTCTGTGGATGATAATAAAAGGGCCATGCAAGCACACAAGCTATCAGAATCTATTAAATAGCCAGGGTAATCTCTTGACTTTCTAGGATCACCTGAAATGTCATTGCCTGAATGGTCGACTCACTTTTTGATCTCAGTTACCTCTCCCCTCTGATTGGGGGTTCTGAAGGGTAGATTCAGTTACCTCTCCCCTCTGATTGGGGTTTCTGAGGGTAGAGCGATAAACCTCCCAAAGCCTTCCTTTCTGGAGGGCTCACTCAGAACCTCCAGGTAACTCTCCATTTTCCCCCAGCATTTCTATTTTGTTTTAGTTCTATGGAACATCATGCTCCCGTGCCAGGTACCCCCAGTTGTTGTTGTGATCAGTTGTGTCCAACTCATGGCCCCATGTGGGATTTTATTGGCAAAGATACTGAAATGCTTTGCCATTTCCTTCCCCAGCACATTTTAAAACAGGTGAGGAAACTAAGGCAAACAGCTAGTAAGTGGAGGCTGGATGTGAACTTAGGAAATGTCTTCCTGATTCTAAACCCAGTGCTCTATCCACTGTACCGCCTGGCACCCCCTGGTGTCTTTCCCCCTTTTCAGCTTCCTTTTCGATTGAATTAGATTAGATTACAAGCTCCTTGAGGACAGGAATCACCATCTTTTCCTTAATTATATCCCAGCACTTAGCACAGTGCCTGGCACATAGTAGATGCTTAATAAATATTTATTGAATTGAAAAGACAGCTTTTAGTTAATCCCATATGAAAAATGTAAAAAAAAAGCACAACAGAAGTTCGTAACAGTCAAAAATCACTCTTCTCCCTCGACAATGAGTCTTACCTTCTCCCAGAGACCTATACTAGCCTCCAGATTACATAGTACCACCCTGTGCTTGAGACTCCTGCAGAAGGGGGATGTACCAGAGGTTGCTAGAGAGTCTTGTCTTTTTCCACAGGACCCAAACAGTCCTGCATAATTCACTGTAGAAGTGATAGACAAGGTACAAATTTGTGCTTCCGTATTGCATCTCAGTCTTCAGCTCCACATGTTATCTTTCTTTTCCTGAACAGGAATTTGGCCTTGATAAGGAACTTGGAGTTTTCCAGGAAATTCTCCTCTCCCCCTCCAGCAGCTTAAGTCCAGGAATTCTCATCACTCACCACTGCCCTGGATTCTGGCACCTCTTGGTCATATGATTCCCCACTCCAAGAATTCTTGGCATCAATGCCACTGTTTCTCTATACCTTCCATTTCTGTGGCTAAGGGTTTCCTGGGAAACTGTGCAGGCGTCAAACTCTAGGGACTCAAGACTGTTCTGTGGTGTGGTGTGTGTTGTGTGTGTGTGGTGTGTGTGTACACACCATATGCTTTCTGATATCAGCAGAAGAGCTCCATCAACTCTACTTTGCTCTGGCTTTATTATATGCCTCCCTGCTTACTTGCTTATTTGCTCTGTCTGCTCCTTTATGTAACCCTAATCCAAGTGTCGAGCTCAGATCTTCAGTGGCCATGTTATTTCCAACATATCATATAGGCAGTCCACTCTTTCCACAGGAAGATGTGTCAAAATCACAGCAAGGAGCTCACCTTTTTAACCTCCTCGTGTTGAGCAAGCTTCTCATTCACACCCCATTAAGGAAATGTCTCCACTCATCTCAGTGGAATGTCCACACCTAGTTGGGGGAGATGTCTTCAGGCTATTCCTGGTTACACCCTCCATTATGATAATAATAACAGTTAACTGCCATTTATAAGTTTCCTCATCTGTAAAACAAGGCGGTTGAACAATGGATGACTTCTGAGACCCTTGCAAAGTCTAGATTTATAACCTGTGCAGTGCTTTATGATTTGTAAAGTATTTATATATGTAACCTGGGCATCTCAGGGCATGTTCACTTCTAATATGGCAAAACCACTGAGTAGGGGTCTTTTGAGCCTTCCCAGTTTGGCTAACATGGAACCTGTGTACCCTGAGTTCCCTACCACATGGATGGGGGCACTGTCCTTTGTTTGGGCTGCCTGCATCTTTAAACAAGATGGCATCCTTTCCCACTACTCTTTTCTGCCATCTTTTCTGCTGCCACTGTTTTTGGCAGCTTTTATCTTCTTTGTCCAGCATAATACACCATGAACTGAATTGGTGAGAAGGAAAGGAATGTCCCTTCCCCTGCTCCTTCTCTTTTACCACCTCTGATAAATGCATCTAGGGGTGTTTGTTCTGTTCTTTGTCCTCAGTTTCAGGTACTGGAGGTGATCTCCTTAGGACCAGGAATTCAAGCCATGGAAACCTTGGAACTAAGATTGTGGGAGGGTGGTGTGAAGCCCAGATTGCATATACATTAATTATTCAATGAATAAATTTCCACAAAAATATATATAACTTTGAGGAATTGCTGCTGAATCACCACAGGAGCTTTGGTACTCATCTCTCCTTCTGGACCCAGGCATGGGATTGGACCAAGTTAAGTTCTGGGGAGTCTAGCCTCTAGTGTGGGAGCCTCTCTTTTTCACATTCAATTTATTAAACTCTTCCCTGGGACCCCCAGGGATAATTTTTACTTGTGGCTTATATCTAGTGCTTTCCCAAAAAGAGAGAAGTAAAAAATGCGCTCAATGTACATTATGAATCAGATATGGGACAGATCATTTATTGCTACACACAAAAGGAATGATAAACACAGGATTCTCCCAAGAGCACATAAGAACAGACTTAAACAAGGATTCAGCAAATCTCTGGTGCAATCTGCCAGGAGGATGATACTTAAACTTCATCAAAACATAAAGTCATGTGTGAGATCACTGATTAGGCATTTTCCATTTTACCTTAGCTCTGCATACATGCTTCATCACAAACCTAAACCTCTTCTAAAGCTGTGTGCTCAGCTACTCTGAAAGTCCTATTTGCTGCAAATAAACATTCTTTCATAGACCACGGAGCTTTAGACCTTTCAGAATCACAAGTTTATCTCTAAAGTCCAGACCAGTAAACCTAGAGACTCTCTGAGTCCTAGGTAAAGAGAAAAGCCTTCCTACAGAAACCTTTCCTGGACTTCATCTCAGGAATAATGTTTCATCTACTTAGGGAAATGAAACAGAAAGTGAAAAAGGTAGCCAAGTCCTGGACCTCAAGACAAGGATACTCTACAACCTATAGCCCTGGCCCAGCAGGCCCTTTGGGTGCACTGTCTAGTAGTCAGTACTGCCCACCCCTTCCACATGCAGCTGTTTTACTGAGAGAAAAAGACCCTCCCTCCTCCTCCCACCCCCACTGGCCTCGTGGCCCAGCACAATTCTCTGAACTCTGGAGCCACACCCATGAGGCTGAGATCTGCTGGTCTTTAACCAGTCAAACCCTATTAAGTCTATTTCCCATACAGAACATTCTATCTCCTGCCTCTGCCTTTGTACATATGGTCTGGGACTCATTGCCTCTTCACCTTTCATGCAGAGAATCCCTAGGTTTCCTCAGAACTCAGCTCTACTGCCATTTCCTATAAGAATCCTTTCCTGAACTCTTTCCGCCATCCCCCAGTTGTTAGCCATCTCTCCTTGAAATTACTTTTTTCTACACTTGTATTTACTTACTGTGTACATGTTGTACCCCCTAGTAGAATGTCAGCTCCTTGAAGGCAGAGACTGTTTGATTTTGTCTTTGTATTTCCAGTGCTTAACATAGTACTTGGTATATAGTAGATGTTTGATCAATATCGATTGGACTGTATTTCATTCTTTCTTCAATACCCATGAGTGGCTTTCCATTTGGATGAAGTCCAAACCTGATTTTCCTTCCTTAACCCCCACTGCTTTTTGTACCCTGGTTACTCTTCTCTAATCAGATCCTTCAGTTTTCTATCTCCCTGCCTTTCCTCCACCATTCCCTAGTGCTAGAATACCCTCTCTCCCAGCTGATTCCCTTCCCCTCATTGACTACTGAACTCTTCTTACTCATCTTGAGTAAGGTTGAGTCTTTGGTGGTAGCTTCTGTCCATGGGGTGCATAAAATTTGTCAAAGACTCAAAGAACATGAATGGTCCATAGAAACTTGGGTATTTTGGGGGATTTTTTCATTCCTTTGGCTAATAGTCTAGGAAACCTAGGAAATCCCCAGCAGATATCAACTAGTACATGGAGAGCAACTTGCCTTGGATGAACACAAGTCACAATATTTGACCCCAGGAAGTTTCTGAGTTCACATCCTGCCTTAAACAGTTGCTACATGCTGTATGGACAGTAAATGTTATTGAAACGAGAAGGAAAACAAGTCATAACCCTTAGAACTCAAGAGAAACCCTCCCAATGATAGCACTTTCCAGAAGATGTGGGTAAATCCCAGTCACTTGTAGCCCTAAGTAGATTAGCTTCTGCCTCATTATGTTTCCAAGTACAAACTGGTTTTTGGAGGCACTCTTAATTGCTTTCTCTTATCTACTTACTGTGCTCTGCTGGTGGAATGACTCAAAGACTCAACCTTCATTCCCTCTGCAAGCTTATAGTCCTGGTAGGTGCTTTGCTCTTCCCTTTTGTTACTTTAAGGTATTCCCGAGTGTGAACCACTTTTGCTCAGCGACAACATTGTCTTTTGGCCAGTCAAGACCCAGAGTCCTTCTCTACAGGCAAAATGCACTCCAACGTTTTCTTGGTCGTTGCCACCAAGGGAAAAGGCCTTGAGAATTCTCCTGGCCCAATAGAAACCCTGTTCTTTCTCCCCACAGCGTAATACAGCAACTGTAGTGATGAGGACCAGACCAGAGACTTCACAGAATCTCACAGCTGGGAAGGACCTCAGTAAACTGGCCCAACTCCTACCTGAACAGGAATACCTTTTACAAACATGGTCTAATCTTCATTACCTTTTAAATCACGTAATTTTGACCGATAGGGTAGTTAGCAGAAAATTCAATCAATAAAAATTTCTTAAACTCCTTATATGCAGAACACTACGTTCAGCGGTGCCTTGAATGAAAAGTCTGGTGTAACTCAAGCCTCATGCTCTCAGGAGCTCATCATTTAATGGACGATTTATTTTGTAAATACAAAAAATGTGTTCCTTAGAGATCGTCTAATACTGGATAGGTGAGGGATAGTCCAAGGGCCATTGGTGGAACTGGTCTTTACATTTATATTTAATACATAAGAATGATCTTTGCATTTTATACTGAA
This sequence comes from Trichosurus vulpecula, assembly GCF_011100635.1. Taxonomy (NCBI): domain Eukaryota; kingdom Metazoa; phylum Chordata; class Mammalia; order Diprotodontia; family Phalangeridae; genus Trichosurus; species Trichosurus vulpecula. The sequence continues at coordinate 97,741,890 of NC_050575.1, forward strand.
TATAATACCCCTAATCTAGCACAACCTTCTTGTTTTACAGAAAAGGAAACTGAGGCCCAAAGAGAGCTAGTGGCTTGCCTAGGGTCACAATCTTCTATTATTGACTGAGAAACAATACTGCATAGTAGAATGAGTGCTGCCTTTGTAGTCAGGAGTGACCTGGCTTCAAATCCTGGCTCTGACACAGTAGCTATGTGATCATGGGCAAATCGCTTAATTTCTCTGGGGTTAGTTTTCTCATCTGCAAAATCAGGATAATAATTGTAATATGTATCCTATAGTGACAATGTGGTGTAGGGGATAGAAGTTGTCTCAGAGTCAGGAAGAGCCAAGTTCAAAACCAACCTTGCACACTTACTAGCTGTAGGACCCCTGGACGAGTCACACAACATTTCTGTTTACCTCCCATTTCCTCATATGTAAAATGAGGGAAATATTGAGCCACCTTCTGGGTAAATTTTCATGCTATGAATGTGTTCTTGCAAGATAATCCCTAGTCTTTCTGACTAGGGAGTCTCCAAAATCTCCAGAGGGCTTGGGGAGCAAGGCCTAAGATAGAATCCATGGAGGATGAACAACAGAGGAGAGACCAGCTGATCACACAGGACCATCAGGAATGATGCTGGACCTAAAGGCTACTTTGAAATGAAAGAGAGAGAGACACTCACTTCAGTTCACAAGCTAATAGTATCCTATTTTGAGATGGTTTACTCTTGCCCCAACCAAACCATCCATTAAGCCATCCATTAAAACAAATGCTCATTCTGACTATTGTGCTATAAGAAATGATAAGCAAGATGATCTCAGAAAAACCTGGAAAGACTTACATAAACTGATGCAAAAATGAATGAACAGAACCAGGAGAACATAGTACTTAGTAACAGCAATATTGTATGATGATCAACTGTGGGTGACTTAGCTATTCTCAGCAATACAATGGTCCAAGACAATTCTGAGGAATTTAGGATGAAAAATACTATCCACGTCCAGAGAAAGAACAGATGGAGTCTGAATGCAGATCAAAGCATACTTTTTTCTTTATTTCTTTATTTTTCTTGGGGTTTTTTTTTTGGTCTGTGTTTTTCTTTCACAACGTGACTGATATGGAAATATGTTTTGAATGACTGCACATGTATAACCTACATCAAACTGTTTGCCTTCTCAATGGTGGGAGGGGGGGAGGGTAGGGAGGGAAGGAAAGAATTAGAACTCAGAAATTTTAAAACAAATGTTAAAAGTTGTTTTTATGTGTAATTAAGGAAAAATAAAATATTAAACAAAACAAAACCAAATGTTCATCTGAAAGACTAAAACGTTTAGTTAGGAGTGGGGAACCTACATCCCCAAGGTTACATGTGGCCCTCTATGTCCTCAAGTGTGGCCCTTTGACTGAATCCAAACTTCACAGGGCTGCACTTGAGGACCTAGAGAACCACATGTGACCTTAAGGCCATAGGTTTCCCCACCCCTGGTTTAGATCAATGCAATGACAGACCACTACTCTATTGGCAGAAAGACTTTGGAGAGAGACAGAAGCAGAGTTCAAGAGACTTGGAGAAGAAGAAAAGCACAGACTTTGAATGGCTAATGAGAGCGTCTCTAAAGCTATACATGTGAGAAACCCAGCCACCTAACACACCCCTTGATTTCAGTGCCTGCAACACCAGAGACTGCTAAGAGCAGACTTCTTAGGTTAGATTGTTCTCTCCTTGGCTGAGCTAAGGTTTCAAGTAGATCCTGAGTTGCAAATCCCCTGACTCTGTGTATGCGATCATTTAATCTAATCCTCTAACTCCCCCATTATGGTTTTATTACTTGCTTTGATAAACATGTTTGTTCTTTATCCATGATTGATTTTCATGTAATAAATGACTTGGGAAGAACCAAAGTTGGCTGTGAATGAAGCTAACAACTTCTGTCCCATTGGGGCAATCAGAGAAAGTGGCTTTTTATCCTGAAATCCTCCCAAAGAGTATGGTACCCTTAGCCTACAAATATTTCAAGTGTAATAGATATAATTCCTGTCCAATACACCCCTTAGAGATAGGAGAGTAGAGGAATAAACATCCAGCTACAACCTTGCTCCTGCTCCCTGCAAAGGTAAAAATAGCTATCTCCCTAGAGATGGAAGTAAGTTTAATCCCAGATCCTATCTCTCTGTCTAACTCATATTATAATACCTTCCTGGACATTGGTCCTGATAAGACTTTGGTGAGTGAAAGCTCACAACCCCATAGGCTTTCTGTTCAGTTAGTCTCCCACTGATCTGGGAATCTGGCTTTGTTACTATCCCTAACCAGAATATTATTGATACAAGAACGAATCCCTCCAACTCCAATTCTACAATCCAGAGCTTCAGTTTAGCAGTAGTGTGGTATAATGGAAAGAGCCCTGGATCTGTGGCAGGGGACCTGGGTTTGAATCCCAGCCTCTGGCTCTTAGAGGACTAGACAGATCACCTTGGGACAAATCACTTTATTTCTCTGGCTTTTGTTTCCTCATCTATAAGATGGGAGAAATAAATCTTACACTCTCTGCTCTCAGAGATGTTGCAGAGAAGGCACTTTGAAAACCTTGGAACACCTGAGAAAGAGGAGTTATATTTATCAACACCATTTATTGTCTGCCATGTTCCAAGCATTCTAGTCAATGCTGTATTTCAATGCTTTGAGGATTTGTGGTTTCAGCGGCACCCCTCCTCAGATACACGATGTGCCTCTTCCCTATCTTAGCAGATCAAAAGATCACAGATTTAGACCTGGAATGCCCTCATTTTGCAGATGAGGATCCTGATACCAGAGAGGTTATGACTTGCCAAGAGTCACACAAGCAAGTACATATCTGAGACAGGATTTGAATCCAGGTCTTTCTGGATCCAGATCCAGCATTCTATCCACTAGGCCACTCAGATTCTTATATAGACTTTAGGAGTTGCTGTGACTGAGAAACTGTGGCCTTTCCTCTGGTGATGAAAAATCTTTGTTACACTTAGGTTAATAAACACATAGCCCGCCATGGGGAAGACTTGAAGTCTTCCCAATGTAATAGGATTTTTTTCAAGGCTGGCCACCACGGGCAAAGCCACCAAAGAGCCCAGGATCACCTCATGCTATTAAAGACAAGTCAAGAAGCTAGGTGAGGACCTTAGAGAGGTAAGTGACCTGGGAGCCTAAAAAGAAAGAGAAGGTGGGGAGGGACTGCTTTACATATTCAAGAACGTTAAGGTTTTCAAGGAATTTTATTTTCCTAAAGTGCCAATCCAATCATGTCACTACCCTCCCACCACCACTCAGCACACTCCAGTGGCTCCCTTTAACTTCCAGGATCAAATACAAAAGGCTCTATTTGGCATTCAAAGCCTTCTTACCTTTCCAGCCTTCTTACACCTCACTCCCCAAAACATACTCTTCCATCAGTGATGCTGGCTTCCTGATGTTCCATAAACAAGACATTCCATCTCTTGGCTCTAGGCATTTTCTCTGGCTATCCCCTGTCCTCTCTGCCTCCTCCACTCTGCCTACTGATGGACTGATTTCCTTTAAAGCCCAAATAAAATCCTACCCTCTACAGGAAGCCTTTCTGAACCCCTCTTAATTCTAGTGCCTTTCCGTTATTGATTATTTCCCATTTATCCTGTTTGCCTAAGCTCTTCCTCTAAAATGAGCTGCAGAAGGAAATGGCAAACCACTCCAATATCTTTGCCAAGAAAACCCCAAATAGAGTCACAAAGAATTGGACAAGAACTGAAAACTAGAAAATAATAACAATTGAAATTTATCCTGTATCTAGCTTGCTTTGTATATATTTGTTTGCATGTTGTCTCTCCCTAATATTAGAGTGTAAGCTCCTTGAGGGCAGAGACTGTCTTTTCCCTCTTTTTGACTCAGTGCCTAGCACATACTAGGCATTTACTTAATAGATGTTTATTTCTTGATTGATTCACAACAACCTTGTGAAATAGGTGTTGAGTAGTAACAAGAACAGCTAACATTTATTTAGCTCTTCAAGATTTGCAAACTGCTTTATAGATATCTCATTTTAGCTTCACAACAACCTGAGAGGTAGGTGTGATTACTATCCCCATTTTATACATGAGGAATTGAGGCAGACAAATGCTGAGTTACTTGCCCAGGATCACTTGGTTAGCAAGTGCCTGAGGCTTGATTTGATTGCATCTTCCTGACGCTCTGTCCAGCACTGTAGCCAGAGACACCTAGCTATGTAGTGAACATATATATATATATGTACATGTGTGTATTTTATATACATACATACATATATATATACACATATGTTTGGGCATATATGTGTGTGTTTTATATGTATGTATCTGTGTATATATATATATGTTTAGAGATATATATATATATATGTATATATGTAATATGAGTGTATGTATTCCAGACCTGTGATTCCTTGGGTCTAGGGAAGTCCTAGTGTCGAACCTTCCTCTACCCAGGCAGGTCAGCAATTCTTTTTTAACTCCTAGCCTTAGAGAGTTAGGCACACAGCCTAGGGGGCACACAGCCAGGATGTGGCCAACTTCCTAACTCTGCATTCCAGGCTATGCTGTTTTATCCTTATCCCGGTGTTACAGGTAAGGATGCCAAGGCCCTGAGGAGTTGAGTAACTTGGGCTAGTCACAAAGCTGGTAAGAGCAATAATGGACATTTTGAGGTTTTCAAACCCACACCTCACTTGAGCCTCATAACAATTCTATGAGTTGACCCCATTCTTTTCGGCCAAACATATTTAGAGGACTCCTGATGAGTAAACTCCATCTTCAACACAGGTCAACACCTTCTCTGCAACTTAGAATCTTAAAGTGTTGCTCAGAGTACTGAATGGTTAATAAAAATAATAATGCTGACACAAAATAATAATAACTAGCATTTTATAGCACTTACTGTATGCCAGGTGCTGAGCTAAGTGTTTTATAATTATTGTCTTATTTGATCCTCACAACAACGGAGGTGTTATTCTTATTTCTCTATCTTGAGCCTTAGCTCCCAGCGCTGCTGGAGCTTTTGGAGACCTCCAAGTCAGAAGGACTAGGGACTAGAACATATTAGTTAGCATGAAAGTTTAGCCAGCAGGTGGTGGTGTGAGTTCATTTCGCCTCTGTAAGAACTCAGCCCTTCGTCCTTTGTCATACCAGCCCTGATCCCACTCAGCCTCCATCGTAAGATTTCTACTTGAATCAGTAGAACTATTTCTTAATCAGAAGAGTGACCACAACAAGAACTTCTTATCCCATACCCCTTCTTGCTGCCATCTACACTGCACACTCCTCCCGCACCCCCCCCCCCACCTTGTTTCCTTAGAAACAGGAAAAACATTGAGATGTTAGGAAAAACAGTCAGTCAAGAAACACTTAATTAAGGATTTATTATGTGCCAGGAAAAGTGCTGAGGTGGAGATATGAAGAAAGTGCAAAACAGTCTCTACTATCAAGAACTTGATATTCTAAACAAAATATAAACAGCAACTGGAGGGTGGAAACAAGGCTGAAGGGAGAATGAACATTCTGAGCCAAGGGGAGAGAAGCGGGTATGGATGGGATGGGAGTTTCTCCATGCTAGGTTGTGCTTAGGAAAGAGATGTAATTTACTGCCAGGACCATACTCAGAATCTTCCAGCATGATAGAATGTGTCAGAGCTCAGGCCTCATTGGCATAGCTTTGGAGAGCCCAGGGTACTTCCACACCACAGTGAGACTGTCTAGAGGATAAGGCTAGGCAATATGATGGAGTGGTGCAGTGAAGTGGTTAGTGACCAGGGCTTCCAAGTCAGAATGATATAGTTTTGAATCCTCCCTCTGACATAATACTGGCTGTGTGACCCGGCCCATCGCTTAAACCTATAGTCTCCAAGCTACAGAACAATTTCTGTCTGGCATTGGTAAAGAGAATTTCCCTACCAGGGAGCTCCCTATATTAATGAAATCATAGATATGGACTTTAAAAAAAAGCTAGAAGTGTAAGTTGGGGTTAGGGCAGCTAGGTGGTACAGTGGATAGAGTGCCAGCCTGGAGTCAGGAAAACTCATTTTCCTGAGTTCAAATCTGGCTTCAGATACCTACTAGCTGTTTTGACCCTGGACAGTCACTTAACCTTGTTGGTCTCAGTTTCCCTCATCTGTAAAATGAGCTGGAGAAGAAAATGGCAAACCACTTCAGTGTCTTTGTCACCAAAACCCCAGAAAGGGTCATGAAGAGTTAGACTGAAAAATGACTGAACAACAATAAATAAGTTGGGGCTGGAACAGGGCTAAGAAAATATTCAATAAGTAATAGGTAGTGGGAAGCCACCAAAAGTTTTTGGTGATCTGTAATTAGCACCAGCCTTGCCTTGTGCCACAGTTACATCTTTTATAGACATTTTGGATCCTTTAACCCCTTTACCCTCTTTCCAAATGAATGTTGTTCTTGCCTGAAGATAGCCAGACCTTTCTGATGCCATTGGTCCTCTTCAAGAACAAAGGACAAACAACAGTCTGTCGGTAGTAGTAGTTGCCTCACTGATGACCCAACTGGTCAGTTCCAATTAAACAATGCTGCTTCCTTCCTTCCTTCCTTCCTTCCTTCCTTCCTTCCTTCCTTCCTTCCTTCCTTCCTTCCTCCCTCCCTCCCTTTTTCCCTTCCTCCTTCCATACAGGGAATCATACACTTACATATGGGTGCTCTCCCCAAAGGAATATAAATTTTTAAAACTAGAGCTCCATTGGGCCAGGCTTTGATGAGTCCATTCAGATTCAAATGGAACTCCTTGACTATGCATTGAACCCAATGGCTGTCACTGATTGGTCAATGGTGAGCTCCAGCCCAAGCTTTCTGTTGGTCATTGTTAGGGTTTTGATGGTTCAGGGTGAGTATAAATAGCAATTGTTTCTGTTCTGGCCAGAAACTCAGAGGGTCATAACCTCCCAGAATGATTTTTTTGAGTAGGTAAAAGAGGCCATTTTTACGTCATTTCTTACCTAGTCTTAATCACTGATTAGATCTTACCTCAGACAAACTGAGACCTGGGAAAGACCTTAGCTTAAAAAGGGCCAAGGTCTCCTGATACATCCTGGGCCATCTCTTGTCATCCTGATCTATGTCTTGCCACTGGACCCAGATGGCTGTGGAGGAGAGAGTGAGGTTTGCACCAGTGCTGCCTCACTTAAATCCAGGTCACTTGCAAGTCAAGACATCACCTTCCTGATGTCATTGGCCCTCTTTGAGAACAAAGGACAAACAACAATCTGTTCTTGCCTGAAGGTAGCCAAGCAGAAGAGCAGAGTTGGGGACTGGGAAATCAGGAAAAGCGATTCCAGAGGTTTTTGTCTCCATCTCACTCCAGAGATATGGTATCAAAAGATTGAGGGACTCCAGAGATTTGCCTTAGCCTGTCAGAGAAACTGCTAGACTGGGTTCCCATGATACAGAGCCATGAAGAAACAGGAAATTAAAGGAGTGGGGGTGGGGAGGAAAGAGAAAGACAGAGAGAAACAGAGACAGAGTCAGAGATAGAGAAAGAAAGGGAGAGAGAGAGAGAGAGAGAAACAGAAGGAGGCAGAGAGCACCTCCTAAGGCAAGACTTAGGCTGTTGGGGTGCCACAAAGAAGCTTTCATGTTTAGGACTGTGACTCTGAGAAATTATATACATATGTAAAGTCCCTCACATATAAAGACATAAATAGGTGACTGTATGTAAACAAATATGTGGAGACAAGGCTCCCGCATTTTAGGATAAATAGTGGTCAAAACTAGGCATATAAATCCCTACAGGTAAGAGTATTAGGGAAATAAGGGAGTTTTCCCTGGAGTTGCATTCTACAAGAGGATAGGTACCCTGCTGGCAGGTTTAGTAGGAAGAGTTCAAGCATTTGTTTTGTTTCCTCCTCAAAAGCAAAAACAAAACAAACCACCAAAAACTTCCTTTTCTGATGTTGTGAACAGAGAGTTAATCTCTGCATATTGGGGTGGGAATCAAAATAGCATGCATACACTTTTCTAGTTTTCCTAGATGGGAGTTCTGAGTTGAGGGGAAATCCTCATAAAGTTCTCCAAAAGTGTACCAGGAACATTTCCATATCTAGAAGCTCTTTGATGCAAAGCAAAGCAGGCAAATGGCTATTTCAAAAGTGACTGGAAATCGGGATGTGCACAGAAATGTGTTGTGGATTTTTTTTAATACTTTTTTTGTTGTGGACTTAGTTTCCAATAAACACAAACATTTCAACATAGAGAGAAGAGTAAGAAAGAGGGACAAGAGTAAAGGAAGTGGGGGGAAGCCATATGAATGTCTCATAAGCAGGGTGAAGACTTTGATACCTCATAGCACCCCAACCACCACCAAACCAGTTTGTGAGAAACCTTTCAATTGACCAGTCAATCTGTAAGCATTTATTAAATGACTACTGTGTGTCAGCTGCTGTGCTAAGTTCTGAGAATACAGAGACAAAATGAAATAGTCCCTTACTTTCAAAGGGCTTGCATTCTGTTGAGGGAGACAACAAATATACACATACAGGTATTCAAAAAGCTTCCCAATCTTCTTCATGGAATTGTATGAGCTGCCCTTTATTAGAAGGGAATGCCTTTCATAGAGTTAGATATGTACCCTAGAAATTCAGAAGAAACTCCTCTGATTTACCAGGGCCTGGGATGACATTATGATGGTTAAGACCTGAGAACACAAATTCTTGTAGGGAGAACCCTCTCCCTCTATATCCCCCCACCCCAACCCCATAATCTATAAAATGAGGTGTGGAAACATCTTCCATTTTAAGACTCTTTACAAGTACATTCTTTCCTTTTGACTTCTAGGAGGGGGAGGTTTTTCCTCCTCAGTCCCACCACAGTATCAATGGCCACTTTCAGCAGAAGCACAAGGGAGGTGGAGACTTGTATTTGCTTGGAGACTGACATTTCTTAAAATTCTAATTTCTAGTCATCTTCTTCTGCCTGTTTCCTTTTTTGTGTACAGGACAGGGACTAGCAACTTGAAAAAGGAATGTTTTACTGCCTTGGGGTTACTTTGTATGTTATTCTAAGTTTGAAAGTTTTTGAGATTCAGAGTTAGACAAGATAGATTTCCTTCCTCTTACAATTCTCAGAGAACAGCTAATAGGCTCTTACAAGTAAAGGACTAAAGCCATACCAAGAAGTGACCAAGAGATCTAGACCTTGTCAATCCTCTATAATAATTGCTGTGAGTGGCCAGGACAGTGCAAGTCTGAACGGAATGGGAAGTATCTGTTCAGAAGGCTCATAAAAGATCTTGACCTTCCAGGGCAATATCATCATGAATGAAACTGATGTCTTCTCAGAAACGTTCTCATTTCCCACCCTGCTGCACTCATTTTGGACTTCCTTTGGCTTCTCTACCATGTTTCCTCAGGTACCTCCCCAACCCGTTTTCAGCTTTCTTTTGTATATTGTCTTGTCTCATTAGATTGTAAGAACCTTGAAGGCAGGGACTGTCTTGATTTTCTTCTTTTTTTTTGTATTTGTGTCCCCAGTGCTTAACACAGTGCCTGACACATTGTAGGTGCTTAATAAAAGTCTATTGACTGACTGACTAACGGGCAATTTGAGTATTTTATGTCTCCTGAATTTCTTCATTTACGTCTACAAAAATTATGCAGTTTTGGGGTTGGAGGAAATTAAAAAATGTGCCAAGCCTCATACTCCTATACCTTTGTGAGAAGAAACCGTTACCAAACCCTAGACATAAGCCATACCTAAGCTTTGTTTTTGAGATTCCCCGGAGTCTCACACTGGAGTAGGGGCAGAGGCAGAGGCAGAAAGTGACCCCTGTGGGGTCAGGCCTCCCCAAGATCAAACCTGAGTCATATGAACCTAGAGTTCTCCTGTGGGGGACCCTGAGCCACAAGGTATACAAGGTAATTTCTCAGTGAATAGCTACTAGCGATTGGGAGAGGTGGAGAGAAAACAGATAAAGCCTTATATAAGACATGGTATTTAAGCTAGTAGCAAGTACATAGGTAGAAAATGGCAAAGCTGGGAATTGAACCCAGGTCTTCTGCCCCCAAATTACCAGGACTTTCCCCACTGTAACATAATGAATTTGGGAAAGGAGAATGTGTGAGGAGCCTCAGAAAGAAGGCTGGGAGGAGGTAGAGAGAGGCTCTAACAGTATCTGCAAATGCTGGGATGATTGTGTGGGAGCGGGACAACCTCTTGGAGTTTCCCAGCATTTCCACGACCTGAAGTTTATGGGAAAGGGGGATAAGGAAGGGAAAGAGGGAGAATAAGGAAGAGGTAAACAGAGAAGAAGGAAGGACAGGACATGGGCAGGAGAGGAGGAGGAGGAAGAGGAGGAGGAGAGCACATTCTGAATGTAAGAAGATAAAATCAGGGCTGAGAGATAATCTTCGTTGGGAAATCCCAGGACCAACTGTTTTTGAAATTGTTGGGAAAACAGAGGTAGAGGAGGGATGACTCAAAGGGAGGGATGTGCCTAGGAGAAGATGTATCCCAAGGCTCAGAGAAAGAAGCCAAGCAGTGAGCCAGAGACAATTCTTAGGAGTGGGAAAGAGCGAATGGGAAAGAAAGGCCTCTGGATATTTTCAGGTCTAAATGCTGCCTACCAGACCACAGTGTGTCTCTCTTATCAGAGAAATGGGAAGGCAGTGTATCTGGACCTGGAAACCAGCCTGGGGATTGTCCCAACATACAGCCCAGGAACTCTCTTCCCTGGTCAATAGGGTCAGACAGGCCAGGGTATCTTATGTCTGGGGAGGAGAGTCTGGCCCTGCCTGTACACTTAGAGTGCAGCCAAGTGATTACAGCCATAGACTCATCACTGGGATAGGAAAGATATGAGTAAGGGTTCACCCTGTGTGTGTGTGCAACCCCTGGAGCATAAATTTTTTTAAAAAAGTAGAGATGACCTCAATCACTCAACGGGGATCAATGCTTCTCTTCCAGAGCCCATGCAGACTATAATACATCCCCACTACCTTTGCATTCTGTTCCATTCTTGTTTACATCTTTGAGTAAACTCTCTGTAGAGATGATTCTCGAAGCCAAGACCCAAGGGAAGTCTTCCTTTGATTCTTTTCATGTTTTGTGCTTACAAGGGCAGTGTTCAGTTTATCCGTCTGTTATTGTTCACTTTCGTTACGTAATTGACCAGCCTCCTTTTCTAGCCATATTAACATAATAATAATGATGATACCTTATATAACAGATACTTTTTTAAAAACTAGCTGGGAAGGTAGTAGTATAGTTTGGCTCTAACGAGACAAATGCTTTTTCATGTCAAGCCATAAGCACGGTGGGATCTTTCAGTCAATTGTGAAATTGTGAAGGTGGTCCATTGTTGAATCTCTCTTCCAAAAGCCTGTTTGTTCCCTACTAATACCTCATCAAGGATACTCTGTTGTTGTTGTTCATTTGTTTCCATGGCAGCTGACTCTTTGAGACCCCATTTGGGGTTTTCTTGGCAAAGATAGTATAGTGGTTTGGCATTTCCTTCTCCAGCTCATTTTACAGATGGGGAAACTGAGGCAGATAGTGACTTACCCAGAATCATACAACTAGTAAGCGTCTGAGGCTGTATTTGAACTTGGGCCTCCTGACTCCAAGCCTGATGTTCTATCCACTGTGTTACCTAGCTGCCATATACTCTGCATTCCACTATAAATAACTTTCACAAAAATTGTTGCATAAATGGGAGAGTAGGCATAGGTCAATAGTTGATGACTAATATATACACACACATATATACATATACACATAGATATGTGTATACATGTGTACACATACATATGTGGGTATGTTGTACATATGTGTAGACACACAAATATATTGCGCTTTTCAAACTTTAAAGTGTTACATAGATGCTAATAGCGTTATTAGTTATTGCTGTTCTCTCAGTGATGTTTTTTCAGTATCATAAGGTTTGAGGCTTTTTGGGTTTTGTTTTTTTTTTCTTGCACATTTCCCCAGACACCTGGGCCTAGAGTGTGAGTGCTCAGTGGAAAAGAACAAAGGATTCAATTTCCCATGAGGCCATGTACACATAGGGCAGGGAAATTGGAAAAAGAGACTTTTGGAGATTCATGTTAGAAATCCCAAGAGATAGAGGAGCTTTATGAGATGTCTTCTGGAATAATAGAAACTGGTAGTGATATGTATTTCCTAAGGCAAACTGAGTTGGAAGTTTCATGAAGAAAGAGGGGTGCAGATACTGCCAGGGACATAGATGTCAAGGCTGTCTGTCCTGAAGATTCCAACGTCCACATTCTGCCTCCCCTCCCCAAGGGAGTTACGAATCTTTTGCAGAAAAGCTATTCTGGGGAGAAGGCTAATATAAATGTACTCATTCAGGAATATGGCTGAGATAGTTTTCTGTGGGTTTCATTTCTATCTTAATTAAATGCTTTACTCTTTCAATGCTTTTCTTTACCTGGGTCTGTTTACTTAGTGAACAACTTATATCCTAGGACGAAGTTAACTTCAAATATTTCTAGTTTTTGAAATGAGTGGAAGCAAAAGCAAGCCAGACAATTCCAGTGATTTGAATCTAATAATGTGGGTCTAGAGCTGATTGGACCACAAGCTACAATTACATTTATATGATACTTTACAATTACCATACATTCTCTCCTTAAGTCCTCACAAGAAACTCCAGTCTAATTAAATTCAACTTGGATTTATTAAATGCCTACTATGTGGCAGGCACTATGGCTAGGTGCTGGGGATACGAAGTCAAAAACAAAATGATTGCTGCCCTCAAGGAGCTTACTTTCAAATGGGAGAAAACCACACATACACAGATAAACATTTTATATATATATATAACATGATATAACATATCTATTAGAAATTGTAGATAAAAAGTATTTTCATGGATTGTGAGAACTAACACCTTGAATTGATAATTTGTGAAATTATAAAATTATGAAATGGGGGCAGGCATTCCCGTTCTTTGGGTACTTGCTGAGAAAGACCATGATTGGCAAGTGGAAACCAGGCAGCAATCACATTTTAATAAGTCACAGAGACAAGTGGCAAAAAGTGGAAAGGGAGACTGAGGCAGATTATGGCATGGGAACAGGGAATGGAATGGAGAAACAGAAGAGGAGGAGGAGAGGCAGGGAACATCACTCGACACAGATTAGAGTTGGAGCACTAGACAGAAGGGACCCAATGGAATGGAAAAGGACTGGGAGCAAGAGTCTGAGGTCTCATTTTTACAGGGTTTTTTTTTTTGTTTAAAACAGACCAACTCCTCTCTGTTCCACCTTAAGGTTAGTTCATTAACACATACAAATCATCCTGAAGTTATCAGTAAACTTCAAAGTCATCACTCCAAAGTTATCAGCCTCTTTTTGATGTTCTGCTCCTCTGGAACCATGGAGGTCTGGATTTTGTCTGGAATGACATGTCATAGGACCAGAAACCTTGACAAGCAGCGCCTAGATGATTCTCCTGATTCAGCACGTATTACTAGCATGTAAATTTTAGAATGTGGGATACAATTTGTAAATTATACTCCTTTGATCTTTGGGTGGCTTTGTATGTGACTTCTAGGTCTCTATGGCAAGCTAATTTCCTACTAAAACTTATTGATTAAAAGAGGAGGGGATGGTCATGGGGACCAGAACAAGATCCAATTTTAACACACACCGGGAAGGGTCAGGCAAGATCTTGTTTGGGAAGTGGTGCTGAACTGAATCATAGTATCATGGATATTCATCAGTATATTGATTTCAGTATTATTATCACCCCCATTTTACATACAAGGAAAGTAGTTCCCAGGCTGTTCTTTCTACTGCACCTTTCTTTTGGTGGTTAATGGGTTAATGAGATATTACTGGATAGAAAATGCTCCTCTATGAAGATATTAACAATAATGGTATTCTCAGTCAATACTAGCACACGCTTTTCCAACTCCTCCAAAAATAAAGGTTTTCTTAGTCACAGGAGTAAACTCAGGAACAGTGGTCATAAGAGATCAGTGGTAGCTGTTGTGGTTGAGTAGGTTCGATTGATATGCCCCAGGTCACACAGCTAGTAATTTCTGAGCACAGATTAACGTCAGTCTTTTAAGTACAGATCTAGCACTCTACCTGCTTCCTAACCTCTGAAAGGATCCTTTGATACTTGATGGAGCCATCACTGCTCAGTGTGGGTAGCGTTTCCCTCTATGCAGACCATAGTCCCTCCATTCCTTCTTATTCAGTATTATTTCTATAATTTCTCTTCTTTTTTCCCATAAAGCCCCTATAGAGGATCCTCTCAATGTGCTGAAGGTTCCTTCTTATTCTTTAGTATTTCAAGGGAACTGCTTGGACTGTGTGTCCATTATCTCCCATTCCTATTCTATGAGCAGGTCACCTCCTTTTCCATTCATTCATACCCTCCATAATGGCTTCCATGCTACTTTTCTTACAGAAGTTATCATTAGCAATATAGTATATAGTCAGATTCTGCTAACCATGCATTTTCTATGTCCCTTTGAGTTCTTGGTCATTTTAATTCTTCTGAAATCATGACATTCCACAGTTCACAACTATATAGTGCCATTGAGAAAATTGGTGTTGAAGAGGTAGGTTTTTGCCACAGCAAGCAGCTTCAAATTATTGAAATATTGTGCCATTTCACAAGTGTGATCCAGCCTGATCTCCTTCTAACTTACTAAGCTCAAGACGTAGTTTATTACTCATCTGTAGCTTCTGTCCAGGATGTACATATTGATAAACCAACATGACAGCTATTCAATAAATCATATGCAATAATCTGGGAAATATGCATTTTCATTGATTTTGTTTTTCTGATGTCGATAAGAATGGTTGTATAGTAGATACAAAGCCAGGGTTGGAGTTAAGAAAATGTAGGTTCAAGCCCTATCTCCAAAAATATACTAGCTTTGTGCCCATTGGTAAGTCACCCTCTCCTTGCATTAGACAACTCTTTAAGACAATAAATTAAAGATAAGTTCATCTATATAGGGAGTATTCACAATAGGAGTTCTATACATTAATGAAATCATAGGTCCAGACCTAAAAAAAAAAAACAAAAAAACTTCAAATCCATGGATCTCTTTCCTTTTACTATAGATTTCACTGAGCATATTTTATAGTTTGGCCAGGGGGAAGAGGAGTTATGTGATTAGCACAATAACACCTGCAAATCAGCTGATTTGAGAAGATAAACAGACTGGAAATGTGAGTAGATTCATGGAGGTTTAGAAAAATTCCAGGATGACTGATCCAAAGTAGATTCTTAGTAGGAACAAGGAATTTGGCTGGGGTCGGGGAGTGCCTTAATGCTACTTGCTTTTGGCTAAAGGGTGCTAAGGCATATTTTCTGCAGATGCTCAGAAATGCTTGAGGGTGATGTTCCAAAGATGTCAACTTTGGCCCATTCCTACCCCTCCCCCAACCCAACTCTCCTTGGGCCCTGTCAGAACCTGGGGATTGGGACCAATTCAGAAGTCTGTTACTTGTTATTTAGGTTTCTGACAGAAAAAGTAAGATCAGATACCTTCAAATTCCCAAAGAATTTACTGGAAAGTCAGAAGAGTTATATCTCTGTGTGGTTTTGTCCTCCTTCAGTTCCCAATCTCACTGCTAGCATTCAAGTAAGCAGACTAGGTGGATTCAAAGGCCATCGGATCTTAATGCATATCACACAAATATTGTGAAAATACTTAGTTAGAATCATGTGGTTTACTTCTCATAGCTCAGCAAAGAACATTTTGCAATATATCATTAGGAAATGCCTCAGAGAGAGAAGACTGATTAGAGATACAAGACTATTTGTCTTCCTAAAGATATCTTTGACAAGATTCTCTTGCATATTCATGACAAATTCAGAACAGATCTGAAACAAGCACATAAGTGGTAGCAGTTTTAGAAAGCATTCATAGTCTGCTGCTGTGAGCAGGGGAACAGGGAGTGAATAACAGCACAGTTGACTTCCCCTCCATCCACTTGCACATGAGGAAATGGGTAATGCATGGACAGGACAGGTAACAGTTGAGAGGGTCTCTGCCATCTTAGGAAAGCCCAGTGGGGAAAGCAATGCAAAGCAGTCCCTGGCTTCTTTAGTGTTTGCCTTTGTCTGTCAATCTAGCTGTAATGACAAAGTTCAGCCATAGACTCCATGTGCATGGGACACTCCTCTGCCTTTAATCTCAGCCTGTTGCCAAGTCGCAGTCTTTGTTCCATTCTGATTCTTTCTCTGTCTTGTACTTGCTTGGCTTCTTTTCTTTTCTTGCCCCCTGTCCCCTTCAAGGTCAAGGTCAGACAGAAAAAAAAACACTGATAGTTTGATCTCAAGATAATCCAAAATACAGCAGAACTTAGAAAGTACTGGAACAAAGACTTGTCCATCCACAGACTGCTTTGTCCCCCTATTGCTTTGTTCTATAGCAAACCCTGTTTGAGGAGCTCCATAAAGATTGACTTTATTGATATACATAAGTATATGAGTGTGTGTATGTATGCATATGTGTAAATATATGCATATATAAATGTGTGTATGTATAAACATGTGCATTCTGGCCCCACTCTCTTAGGGAACCCTTAGGATTCCAAGGTACTCTGAGGAGTTCTGTAGGTATCTCTTTTCTCAGTGGTTTGAGCCCCCACCCACCAGCTGTTTCCTCCATTATTAGGGGCCTATGACTAGCACTCAGTATGATTTACCACTTAACAGCAGGTGACTTTACAAAGGGATAGATACTTATGAACACTTTCTCCAAAATAGAAATATTTTCTCCAAAATCTAAGGACATACTAGCTCCTATACCTCTCTGTGCCTGGGGCTCAAAAAACTTAGCTCAATTCTACATAGCCATTGGTCCACCAAGTCCATGTCCAGAGGTGGCCCTAACAGCCATACATATCCATTGCAGCAGTTCCTCCCCAAGGCCCCTCCTGAAGATCGTTCCTTGTACTTTGGGGCATCATGCTCAGCTGGCTGTCATACCATGATTGAATCCTGAACTCCCAGATTGCTGGGGCTCCTACTCCTGACCAAGATCATAAACCTATTCTTCTTTTACCTAGAATGAAAATAGGAAATGAAAGGCCCAGGAGGCCCCATTTCTAGTGGACTACTTGGCCTTGGGAGAGGGGGAGGGAAGAAGGCTCAGTGGCCTTTCCCCTTACAGTATCATCTCTCCTGTGGCACTGTCATGCCACCAGAGTGCAGCTGAAGACAGTGGGCAGAAAGAGGCAAAGAACAAGTAACTGAAGCGTATAAGTCTTTTGGAATGTCCCCAAAACCAATAATAAAAGAGCCTCACTTTTAACGTATGGTTAGCTGGCTGGAACCAGTTACAGAATGTCTGCTTCTTCTCTGGTGTCTCCAAAGTACTCTGACTCATTGTCAGTATTCTCCCAGAAGGAGGCTCCCTTTTCCACATGCAGAGATGCAGTCCCAGGAGTTCTGCAGATTTACTCATCAATCAATCGACCAATAAACATTTTATAAGCACTACTATGTGCCAGGGTCCTTCCTTACATACACATATACATCACTCACAGGTTGATGTCAGTTTAGTAAATGGGTAACAACGTTCTCTACTCCCTTCCTGCTCATGAGCAAGGATCTATGGGGAGGGGACAGAAACCAAGGGAAACATTTAAATATTGAAATCCATTTGGTATACATAGTACTCAGGAAGCAAAAGAAGAGATTTTTGAAGGGAGAGAGGGGAAGATGTTCTTCAGCCTTCACATGGGGTGGGGAGCTGCAGTCTAGGGCTCATAGAACTCGTAGACTGCCAGGGAAGTTTGGCCATGGCTTCCATGTGAAGAACATTGGAAAACTATCAATAAAATGAGGAAACTACTGATGTAGCATGGTAAGGTTTGGTCCTCTCACAGCTGGATTGATGGTTTCTCTCTTGTGTAGCCTACCCAAGCTCTAGTTTGTGTCTCTCTGAGTTGGCTAGGTTGTGAAGTCAGATATCACACAGTCCAACAACCAATGAGCCCCATTAGGCTCATTTCCAGTGGCAATACTCAAATGGATGTTTTTAAACATTTTATTCAGTTGTTTTTCAGTTATATCCAACTCTTCGTGACCCTGTTTGGGTTTTCTTGACACAGATACTGGAGTAGCTTGGGATTTCCTTCTCCAGCTCATTTTACAGATAAGGAAACTGAAGCAAATTAGGATTAAGTGACTGCCCAGAGTCACATCTAGTTAAGTGTCAGAAGGTGGATTTGATCTCACAAAAGATGAGTCTTCCTGATTCTAGGCTCAGAGGTCTACACACTGCACTGCCTAGCTGCCTGTTTTTAAACATTAGACTTCACCATTTGTTGACATCGTTCATGTCATAATTACAAAATATCCTAATTAAGACAATGTTCCTCAGTTAGCTAAATGATTCTCCAGATACAGACCTGGCCAGTGAGGAGTTGGAGTGGAGCTCTGGATGGGTGGGTAATGGTTTCTTCATTTGCCAAGTTGAATATTTGGATGTTACAAGGCTAGTAGCAGCAGGATATCTGTGATAAGGACTGAACATTTGATTCTACCAAACATTCACTAAGGGCCACACTATGTGCAAGACACCATGCTAGAAAACAGAGTGACAAAGACAAAAATGAAAAACTGCCCCTGTCCTCAAGGAGCTTACATTCTATTGGGGGATTCACTATAGAAACAGATTACAAAAAAAAAACCATAAAATACTATAGAAACCAAGTATAAAGGCATGCAACATTCCATTCAACAAGAATTTATTGAATGCTTACTATTTGCCAGGCACTGCGCTAGATGCTAAGGATAGAGAGACTAAATAAACAGATAAACACAAACAAGATATTTTGAAGAGGGAGAGAACAGTAACTACAGGGATGAGGAAAGGGATCACATAGAATGTATGAGCTTTGATAGAACTAAAAAATTCCAAGAGGTGGAGACAAGGTGGGAGAAACCCTTCAGGCACGCTTGTGCAAAGTTGCAGAGGTAGGAAATAACATGCTGAATTTGGGGAACAACAAATAGAGAGTTTGGCTAGAAGGGGGAATGCATGAGTGAAGTAATGAAAAACTTTCCCGTGAAGGTTGGCTGGAGTCAGGTTATAAAGGGCTTTAATGCCAGCTTAGGAGTTTGTATTTTATCCCAGAGGCAGTAGGTAGCAACTGAAGGTCTTGAGTAGGGAAGTGACATAGCAGACTAGTGCTTCAGGGAATTTATTTTGGTGGGTGGAATGGAGGATGGATTGGAGAGTGATTAGAGAGCAGAGAAACTGTAACCCTTGGAAGGAGACCAATTAGAACCTACTGCAATAGTCTGCCAGGGCCTGAATTAATTATACAATAACAATAATAGCTAGCATTTATATGGCTTTTGCAAAGCACTTTCCATCTGTAAATCTCATTTGAGCCTTACAGACTCTATGAAGTTACATGTTATTATTATCCCCCATTTATAGCTGAGGGTTCCAAGGCAGACAGAAGTGAAGTGACTTACCCAGGCACCCATAGCTAGTAAGCGTCAGAAGCAGGACATGAGTCTTTCTGACTCCTTGCCCAGTGCTCCATTCACTGCACCACCTAGCTGGCTGAGATAATGAGATAGAGGCGAATAGGGTTCGGATTGGCAACCAATTGGATCTGGTAGATGAGGGAGAAGAGAGACACAAAGCTGACTCCAAGGTCACAGACTTGAGTGCCTAGACACTTCATCAGAGCACATATCACAAACTAGTAGTTTTACGTGACAAATACAAATAGACATATCTCCTTATGAGGAACTGCTGTTTCAAAGATGGTGTGAGGAGATTGTGGGTAAGGTACTAAAAAGGAACTTAAGTGATTCAAGGATCCCAAGTCAAGTAGTTTATTCAGGCAAGAATGTGGCTCCATGGGGTGGTACAAGCATATCGTGGATATCCTGATCAAGAGCCACGATCTTTTCAGTCTCTGCCCTTGTTTCTGATTGTTGTGCTGGGCATTCCCAGGTGCCAAGTGGGAGGGGGACCTTAGGGGCAGTCAATCAGCTGGTCATTTGGTCTATAGGCCCCCCCCCCCCCCCATTGACCACAAAGGTGTTATGATTAGGAAAGTTTGCTAACCTTGCATCCTTGGATTAGAGGAAGTTTACTAAACTGATTAAGATCATAATCTTGATCCCCCACCTAAATATAGCTAACTAAACCAGTATTGAGTATATAGGAACTTCCCAGTACATAGGTGGGTCAATCAGTGGTCACACATGGAGTCACTCACTCCTGTCTTCTAGATCCCAGAACTATGCCAGTTTGTCACAGATGGGCATCAGAAGGCGTGTGCTTTTGGGTATGCTCAGTTTTGAGCTTTGTTTCTGGGACTCTGGTGCCCCATAGCTCCTGGCCTTTGAACAGAATTGGCCAATTATGCTGTTGAGAAGAGGACTGATGATGGAGGAAAATCATAGAATATTAGAATATGGGGGTTTTTTAGCTCTCTTAGCTCTTCTAATTCAACCTATATCTGGACAAGAATCTCCACTCTAACCTCTCTTAAAATCCAGTCTTTTCTTGAAGACCTCCAGGGAGTGGGAGCCCACTTTATCTCAAGGCCCCCAATTCCACTTTTGGATAGCTCAATTACTCAGAAGTTTTTCCTTACTCAAACCAAAATTTATTTCTCTGTAATTTTTCCTCCGGTGCTTCTAGGGAGGCACCTGCCTGTTCAGGACTAGAGAATGGGCCATTTGTAAAGGAGGGCAGGCTATTTCTGCTGTCTTGACCAATGATTCTTCTGCTCTTACCTGAGGCAATCATAAGGAAGGTGAGAGTGAGTTGTCTGGAGTTACGTGGGCAGACACATGGCATAAAGTCCTATGGAAATACATAGTATGAGGTCATATATATATAGACACACAGAATATGGTCATATACATGGGTATAGCATAAGGTCACATGTGCAGACACATGGCAAAAGGTTGCTGGGAACAGTTGAAACTTATCCATAAATACCCAGTTCCCTTAACTGCTCTGTTTTCTGAAGAGTAATATTTTCTGGCATCTTCTCCAGGGTGGGTCAGTCCGGGCAGTCCAGGGGACTGCTCCAGCCAGGCAGATGGGAGGTGGAGGCTGCACCCCGAATGACGAAGATAATTGGGGTAGAAAACACCCCACACTAACTTATTAATCTCTGCTGTCAGCGGGTGTGCCGGGGAGTTTCCCAGGATGTCAGAGCATTGGAAAATAACAAGTTGTGGAAAAGTCCCAGGCAAAGGAAGGTTGGTGGTAGAAGGAAGAACATATGAACACTCCCAGTATTCCTTCTTCATGTTTGACCAAGGAGACAATGTGATGGCCAAAGAATCTACTGAAAGTGTACCCTTGTGCCAGAATGGCTTCTTCAGGCCTTCAGATCACTGCTGCTTATATTCTTTCGGAATGCAGAAAAAGCATGTGTTCCCTCCTTCCTCAGTCCCCCTTTCCCTAGAGACCTGTTCTACAACACTAGGGTCATAGAATAGAGCCTTGGAGAAGGAAGGAAGGAAGGAAGGAAGGAAGGAAGGAAGGAAGGAAGGAAGGAAGGAAGGAAGGAAGGAAAGAAGGAAGGAAGGAAGGAAGGGAGGGAGGGAAGGAGGGAGGGAAGGAGAGAGGGAAAGAGAAAGGATAACCCAAGAAACCATCTAGTCTAACCAACTCCACCCCTATCACAAATTTTACAGAGGAAGAAACTGAGAGTTTATGATACAACAGGAAGAGCACAGGGTTTAGAATCAGGAGATACAGGTTTGAATTATGGCTTTGCTACTACTTCTATGGACTTGGACAAGTTACTTCCTGTCTCTAAGCCTCATTTTACCCATCTGTAAAATGAGACTATTGTACTAGGTTATCTCTAGAGTCCTTTCCAGTGTCTAATTCTCTGATCCTTAGGGATTAGCCGAAAAGTTTGAGAGCAGGGGTGTGGAACCTGTGGTCTTGAGGTCACAAGCAGACTTCTAGGTTCTGGAGGTGCAGCCTTTTGACTGAACCCAAGGTTTGTAGAACAAATCCTTTAATTAAGGGGATTTGTTCTGTCAAGTTTAGATTCAGTCAAAGGGCTGCATTTGAGGACCTAGAGGGCCACATGTTGAGGCCACAGGTTCCCCACCCTTGTCCCAGAGTGAATTAATTGTAAATCTGAAATCTGAATCCAGGTCTTCTTGCTTCCAGTCTAATACCCTTCCCTCCCACCCTCCTTCCCTCCCTCCCTCCCTTCCTTCCTTCATTCCTTCCTTCCTTCTTTCCTTCTTTTCTTCCTTCCTCCCTCCCTCTTTCCCTCCCTCACTCCCTTCTTCACCTCCCCCTCACCTCTTGCACTCCCTCCCCCTGCTTTTTAGGCTCTCTCTCCCCATCACTCTCTGTGTTTGTCTCTCTGTCTGTCCCCCCACATACATACACACTCAACTCCCCACCTTTTTTTTCCACCCTCTCTCATTTTGAGAAAACAAGTCAGTGAACCAGTGCATAGCGGGGTAAACATGCCTTCTAGAGCAGGGGAAGGTTGGGAAGCCTGTGCCATGGATTAATGGCTGCTCTGAGGTAGGAGCACATGGGAGTTAGACAGTCAAATTATTTGTCTATAGCTTCTAAGCACAAGTCAGAGACTAAAGTTTCTGAGGGTAAGCTTTCACAAATCAGGATGCAACAGTAACCAGCACATTTGTAGAGTTCCCGGAAGCATATGGCAGAAGCAACATATGTTGCCATCGAGCCCAAGTTTAAGAGTTAACAAGTTCAAGGGTTAAAGCAGATCTGAACAACTTGTAAACTTCTTCAGGTTGTAGGTAGGTTAAACTAGAGATAGACTGAGGATGGCTGGTTGTCTCGGGTCACGTGACAAACTGGAAAGTGCGCAGTGGCAGCCCTACATTTTTGGCGGGCCTCCCGAATTCCCTCAGCGGGTCGAAAGCCACTGTGGGCAGTATGTTGTGCAGGCCCTGGTTAAAGAATCAGATCTAGAGAGGAGAGGATTTCCTGATACAGTGTGTTCTTTGGAGAAAGAAGAGGATGGTTCACTTAGTTCCTGAGAAACATTTTACTTAAGAGAGAAAAGCTAATGAGTTATTCAAACACTGAAGTCCTACAGAAAGGGGCTGATGGCTTGTTCAGAAGCCTATACAGAAAGTTTACATTCTGGAGGAAGTCACAACCATAGGGTGATACTATGAGTCCTGAAAGGGCTCTATGGTAAAGAGATCTCACTGGAATGACAAAGGTGGCCTTAATAGCAATTTCAAGTTCCCTTTCCTTCCTGGGGAGCTGATAAGCTGAGTGCTTTACATTTTTCTGAATATTTTGAGTTTTCTGCATTTCCTGGTGTCCTATACCCAATTTGCATATACTACCTCAGAGACTTGTACAGGAATTGGGGACCCATTTACCCACATTTACCACATAGACATAACTCTATGTGAGCTTTATTTTGGACATTTCATTGAGTAAATCTACATAGGAGACATGAGCCAAAGAGAGAAAATTATTTTCTTGACTTGGATCTTGGGTTCCATGTAAGCTCAGGATCTGGGAGCTGGAAGAGGTTTCCTGGCCCATGTGTTGCATAATACATGTTTTATTGATACTCTTTATTATATCGCATCATGTCTCAATGACTTCTTCCTTCCTTAGAAACTTTTCTCGCAACAAAGAATGGCTAAACAACCAAAATAAACGTGTCTAACCATGTATATACCTCATTCTACACCTAGAGTTCACCACCTCTCTACTGAAACAAGAGTCATACTCTACCAATAGTTTCCCAAAGTTATGATTAGCTATGGCATTAATCAAGGCAAGACTCATGGGCGGCAGGCCCAGAAGAAGCAAAGAGGATGTCAGTGGTCCTGGAGGTTCAGAAGCCTGGACTGCTTTGCTACACATTATTTTCCCATCATTTATCTAATCCCATGCCATATCTGGGCAATATCATCCCTTTTGTTTTTCCTCTTGTGGATGGCTAAGATGACTCATGAAAAAGAAAAAAATACAAGACTCCCACCTAGGCATGTACAATAGGGAATATATGTACATAAAAGCTACAAAATAAGTATTATTAGAAGAAATAAAGATCATTTTTATAAGAATGATTGAGGAAGGAATTAATAGGAATAGGTAAGACATTCAAGGCAGTAGAACTGGCATCACAAAGGTGTAGAAGAGGGTGGGCTCAGGAAATGACACTATAAGCCTCTAGAGTTATCTTGTATAAGGCAATAGTGGTTAAAAAACAACCAACCAACTCTGGAGCAATATGTTGGGACCTGATTGTATAGCATATTCTATACCAGTCTAAGAAGTTTCAACAGAATTTCATAAACCATGACACAAAGTATTAGAACAGCAAAAGTGACATCAGCAATCCACCAAAGTCTTCTGACACATCAATGTGATGTGGAAATGACCCCAGGATCTCACAGGCTTTGCCAGTAAAGTATAAATTCTGAAAGGTTTTCAAGCAGAGACTGAATAAAGGCCCAGCCTAGGCTTAGCTGTGAGAGGCTTATTAAAGAAATTTGGCCCCATTGGAGGAATTGTTTTAGTAGGGAGAGTCAATGATCTCTATAGGAAGAGGCAGGGCTCATACTGATGAAATCCTGTGTCTTTTGATGATGCTGTAAAATAATAGCTTGTGATTGCATTTGCTGTTTTGTTCCTAAGACTAATTAAAAAGAAAATCCTTTTTTTTTTTGAGACAAGAGACCTTGATGAGAAAAGTAACCAGTAGTTAGACAATGCGAGAGAGAATAGGAATGATTGGTGGAGGAAAGTACCAGAGGAAACTGGGAAGACTGGGATGGAGTCCATAGATGGAGCAGTGAAGACTCTGAGAAAAGAGAGGGGTCACTTCTTTAAAAAATCAGAGGGAAGGAAGAGAGGGTAGATGAAGAGATCTTGAATGTGGAGGAGCGAATAGGAGGAGCTCTCAGATGTTGCAGAAGTCAAATTGTCTTCTGAGTAAGAAACCGGGAGATGAGTCATCCAAGGGATGGAGGTAGAGCCAGGAGATTGAGGAGGAGAGCAGAAAGTTGGAACAGCCACTGGGAGGAATGCAATAGGAAAGAGTAAAATAAAAGGGTTGTTGAGCAGCTCTTTTCCTGAGAACTTGAGAGCCCAAGCAGCACAGATCTGTGATGACTTAGGATGGTCAGGAGAGGGTGCCCTGAGCCCAGATGTCCAGACTTTGAAAAGCCTTTCTGTCCCAGAGCTGAGCCAGAGTCTCAAGGCATTTTCTGCCTATGAATCTAGTCTCTAAAAGTCAAAGGCACAATCAAGCACTCCCTTCATCCCAGCCACCCCTAATTATAAACAGAGGCTGTCAAGGGGCTCTCAGTCCTAGGCAGACCTTCAGTTTGCTTTTCATATGACTGCCCCTAGTGACAGTTAGGAGATAGGATTCAAAGAGTCAGCCACACAAGTAGCTAACTAGTAGTTCATCAATCAGTAATTCAGCAAGCTTTTATTAAGTCCCTACTATGTGCCAAGCACTGTGCTTGGTACTAGGAATATAAGTACAAAAGAATACCACAATCCCTACTTACAAGGAATTTACATTCTAATGGAGGAGACAAGTACATATGTAGTACATACACATATAAAACAAATACCACATAAATATAAAGTAAATGAATACATACAATATAAGCACATATGTGTATGTTATATATATTCACTGTATAAATGTATTGCATATATTCATTTATTTTATATTTATGCTACTTATGTTTCTATGTGTGTATGTGTGTATATATATACATACACATATGTTTCTATGTGTGTATGTATGTGTATATATATATACACACATACATATATAATTTAAATACAAAGTCATTTGGGAGGGAGGCCATTACCAGTCAGGCGGTGCTTTACACAGAAAGTACTATCTGGACTACATCTTTAAGGAAGAGAAGCACTCTCTCTAGGGTGGAGGTAAGGGAGAGAATGCATTCCAGACATTGGGCACAGCCTTTGCAAAGGCCTGGCATAATTGACAGGACCTGGCGACTAATTAGATACAAGGTTAGGGAAGGTCTGAGAGAGCGAGGAGTCGAAGATGACACATAGATTTTGAGCTTACTGATACCCTTGACAATCATAAGGAAGATGCCCTGCTCTCCCAGTGACTCCATATTGTTTTCTTAAGCTTGACATTGCCGCCTAGAGCAAGCAGTTAGGGAGAGTGAAAAGGATGCTGGGTTTAGAGTCAGAAGACCCTGGTTAAAATTTCTGCTCTGCTACTTGCTACCTGTGTGACCTTGGACAAGTCACTTTACCTCTTTGGGCCTCAGGTCCCTCAATTATAAAACGAAGGGGTTGGACTAAATGACTTCCAAAATCACTTCTACCTCTAAATCTTTGATCCTATCCTATGATTTCTCTTCATATCTCTCAGGTATTCATTCAGCTATAGGGCCATATCAATTCTCGCCTCCAAATTCCTAGACTTAGTATGCTCTGACACATGTTCTTTTAGGTTCTCATCCAGTTCCTTCCCAAATATGTTTTTTCAGTGCCATCTTCTAATTGCAAATGGTTCTTAGTTGGCAGAATGTGTTTATATGTGCTATCAAAGTTCATTTGTTATAAAATCGGAAAAGGAAATGAGCCAAGTATGTGGTGAAAAGGAGGGCTAATGAAGGGAAAGAATGTAAAAATATGTTATAGTAAAATCTCTCATCAACTGGATATGTGTTTGGTGGGTAATATATAGCCAATAATCCATAGAATGATAAGACATACATGGGTTACAGTCTTCCCCAGTGGGGGAAATATCCTTATCAAGATCACAGATCCAGTGGAACATTGAAATGTATCATGTATTATGCTTTATATGTATCATGTAATTAATATATTCCCTGTTGTGGTCTCAACATGGTGGTATAGCCATATCCCATATGCAATAGGGAGGCCCCCCCAAACATCCAGCAACTCTACCTTAGATCACTGTTTGCTCTCTAGAAAAGAACTCCTCTTTTCCATCAAAGGTACTGTCATTGTCATAAAGATTTTCTTAATAAAATCATCTTCCCATTCCTTGCCTGATTCCCCCACCAATCTCCTTATGATGAAGACAACCTTCATCAGTAATGTTGCCAAGGTCTTAAAGACTAGCTTTAGGAAGGTCAGCTGCCCCAGAATGTGGGTGGAGAAAAGACAGCAGACAGCAATGCTGCCACAGTTGGAGGTGCTAATGAAACTGTCCTAAGACACCTAGGCTTTTGCTGCACCCCAAACTCTGTGGCCACCCCCTTGCAATATCTATGGCTCCTCACCTAGCCTGTGAATAATCTCAATTAAAGGTTATCCTCTAGGTTTTGGGGGGTGGAGTCCACAGTACTGGTGTTACTGCCAGGGTCCCACTACTGATGATTCTCAAGGTTCTACAACCATAGGGACATGCAGAAGAAGAGGGAAGAGTTCAGATAATGTTGTCAAGGTGGTGTGAGCTAGGAGTGACTTAGGGGTTCAGATTAGTCAGGCAGTTAGATAATAAACATTTATTAAATGCCTACTGTGTGCCAGGCACTGTTCTAAGTGCTAGGGATACAAAGAAAAATAAAAGAGCCTCTGCTCTCAAGGAGCTCACAGTCTAATATTCACAACATGAAAACAACTAGGTAGAGATAGAGGATAAATAGGAACTATCTGATAAAGAGAAAGCACTAGAATTAAGGGGGATTGGGAAAGCCTTTCCATGGAAGGTAGGATTTTAGCTGAGACTGGAAGGAAACCAGGAAAGCCAGGAAGGAGGAGGAGATGAGGAGGGAGAACATTGCAGGTATGAGGGACAGCCAGCGAAAATGCTGGGAATCTAGCAATGGAGCATCTTGTTTGAATGAGAGCAAGGAGATTAGTGTTACTGAATCATGGAGTACATGGGTGGGGGAGGTAATGTGTAGGAAGACAGGAAAGGTAGGAGTGCAACAGGTTATGGTGGACTTTGAAAGATAAATAGGAGTTTATATTTGGTCCTTGAGGTGATAGGGAGCTACTAGAATTTATTGAGGAGATGAAGGGTGACATAGTCAGAAAATCATTTTAACAGCTAAGGAGGATGGATTGGATTGGAGTGGAGGGAAACTTAGGGCAGGTTATTACAATAGACAAGGCATGAAATGAAGAGAGTCTGCACAGGGTGGTAGCAGTGTCAGAGAAGAGAAGGGAGAATATCTGAGGGTTGTTACAAAGGTAAAATTGATAGGTCTTGGTAACAGATTGGATATGAGGGAGTGAGAGATAGTGAGGGGTCTAACATAACACCTAGGTTGCAAGCCTTGACAACAATAGGAACATTAGGAAGAAGGCAGCATTTGAGAGGAAGGAAAACGAGTTCAGTTTTGAATGTGTTGAGCTTAAGGTGTCTATAGGACATCCAGTTCAAGATGTCTACTAGGCAATTGGAGATGTGAGATTCAAAGTCAGGAGGGAGTTTAGAGCTAGATAAGTAGATTTGATAGGCATCAGCATTGAAATGAAATGAGACATTGGTAGACTATCTGATACTTAAAATTAAAATAAGAAATATAAAAGGTACTCAACAAATATATAGTACCGATTTAGACAGACACAACCCACCTTGTGTTCATATGGAATTGCATCTTCTCTGAAAAGTGTGTTAACTCTCCTAGCAGTAGGACGTGTCAAATTTGAAGGGTTCCTTGGGCTGACCTTTTTATTCCCTGGGTGACCAGAAAGCTGTGATAATGGTTTGAACTTTAGCCTCCTGGACCAACCAAGTGTCAGGGATAGCTTCCTTGCCTTTTAGGGGAAAACTAGCCTGACATAAATGGCCCAGACCCTAGTAGGCATTGCTCTTTCCACACAATAATTCTGCCATCACTGACCTTGTGACAGAGTCATCATCATCCATTCCTTTGGTATTTTCTTTAACCAAGATCTCAGGAAGCTTACCACACAGCCCTGTGCATTAGATATTCCCAGGGAGACCTATGACAGAGAAATCTAAACAGAGACTCACAAGGAAAACTGCCAAAGCAGAGACTCTTCAAAGCCGCATTGCTCTGTCCCAAAAAGGCCTCATCTATGTCTTTTGACTTCTCTCTTATCTACATACTTATTTCTTTGGTCACAATATCAAGTCCAATCTAGGAGCAAAATCCCAGAGGCCTAGGCAAACTCCTAGACACATTTTGACGACTATGAAGTAACCTAAGTTTAGAGGTTACCAAAAAGATAGACAGAGACTCTTTGGGTGAAGGCAAGACACAAGCCACATAAAGATGCTATTATTGTACATTGCTAAGTTTAAACTCTGTCCATCTCTCCCCCATTGACACGTAGGTTATATACATATTCACACACTGTGCTTCACTAGAAAGTAAAGAAAGCTGCCTTCCTGTCTCCACAGCTTCACTACCCTGTCTCTCTGATGACAGAAACTAAGCCTAATGTTCTTTCCACTATATGGCTCTCAATACTAATGATAATTGCTAGCATTTATAGAACACTTGAGGATTGC
Source organism: Trichosurus vulpecula (assembly GCF_011100635.1). NCBI lineage: Eukaryota > Metazoa > Chordata > Mammalia > Diprotodontia > Phalangeridae > Trichosurus > Trichosurus vulpecula. The sequence continues at coordinate 97,771,338 of NC_050575.1, forward strand.
AAAGCACTTTACAGATATCTCATTTTATCCTCACAACCACTCCGGGAGGTAGGGGTATTATCGTCTCCATTATATAGATTAGGAAGCTGAAGTAGGCAAAGGTTAAGTGATTTGCCCAGGGCCACCCAGCTAGTAAAGTGGCTGAAGCTGAATTTGAACTCATATCTTCCTGGCTCCAGGCCCTGCATTCTATCTACTGCTCACTCAGCACCTACAAGTGAAGGCTGTACAACCACTTCTTGGGGAGAAACTAGAGAGAGGATTCCTATTCATCTACAGGGTGAGAGGAGGTGCCTATAAGCTCCCTTCATTTCTGACTTTCTGTGATTTTATAACCTCTCTTAATATCTTTAAATCTCTTTGGAAATGAAACTATTTTCTAGTGAAGCATAGTGTGCGTATGTGTGTATAACCTGTGTGTCAACTAAGGAGAGATGGACAGAGTATAAACTTAGCAGTATAGCCCTAATAGCACCTTTATGTGGCTTGTGTCCTGCCTTCACCCAAAAAGGCTCTGTCTGTCTTTTTGGTAACCTCTACATTTAGGTCACTTCAGAGTGGTCAAGTCAAAGACACAGTTCAGAGAGTGTCAAGAGCACAGTAGAAGGCTGTAGAGGGAGGGTGGCTAGCTCACCTGCTAGAAACCAATGTAGCCACTAGGTGTGTTTGAACATAAACATATTTAATTCAAAAATAGATATAAGAGAGACTGTTGTTCACCATTAACCTTTAAGGGGCAGACTCACGTCTGGGTACACAAGGACTCTCTTTGGACTAAAGATGCCAGAAAGCTTCAGGATAAAGAGGATGTTCTCTGGGAAAGGCTCCTGAGTGACTTCCCAGAAGGTCTGTGCATGAGGTATGTATGGTAGAAACAACTCTCTGGCAACATTTAAAGAGCCAGAGGAAAGAAGAAGCAGAAAAGAGAGGGACTGTTGAGAATGTGGAAGAGGGGGAGAAATGGACATTGCAAGATTTCTCCCCCTTCTCCTACCAGTCTGTAGATTAAGTATTTACCTGTAGCAACTAGTGTAGTTCAAACCCATTATTTCTGCTAAAAGTAGTATGGAGAGGTGAACAGAACGAACAATCACCTATGAGACTTAGTCAAGGTTCCTGCCAGTATGTGATGGCCTCAGGACCCCAGGAACTGTAGCAATGGACTCTCATAACAGCTAACCTTTATCAAAGGCTTTAAGGCTTGCAAAGAATTTTACATGTTATCTCATCTGATCCTGACAACAACCTTGTGAAGTAGGTGCTATTATTCCCATCTTATAGATGAGGAAACAGGCTGAGAGAGGTGAAGCAACTCATCCAGAGTCACACAGCTGGTTTTTGAACTCCTGTCTTCCCCAAGCCTAGCACTCTTCACTGCGTAGACCAGTGATGATGTCTCTCCACTGCCCTCTGTAAGTCACTGAGCTATTCCCTCCCCCTTAATGTGGGAAGATGGAAATGTCAATGAAAGCTGAGTCCTATGCCCTGAAGCAGCTAGGGACATGTGGAGACATTGGACTCTAGCCTGGGCTAGGGAGCAGGGATTGGGGTGGAAGTGATGGCCTTGTTTTGTGTTGTTTGATGCTTCTTAATAATACAGCATTATCTATTTTAAGTGAATTGTTATTTTTGTACTAGGATGTGAAGTCAAATGATTCACAGAGTCAAATAATTTGAGATTTGGAAAGGACCTCTGCAGTCATCTTGTCCAACAAGCGCACAAAGAAACCTCCACTATACTGACAAGTGATTATCCAGCCTCTTTGTAGACGTCTCAAAAGGAGGAAACCGCGCCCCCCAACCCCGCTCCCCACCCCCCCACAGAGCTCCTGAGGCAATCTCTTCCACTTTTGGATGGCTCTTGTTGGGAAATTTCTCCTAATGAAAATCTTAAATTTCCCTCTTTGCTAGTAGGTCGGCTTTTGGGACCACGCAGAACCATCTGAATCCTTCCTTGACATGACCATCCTTCAGATACTTTTACATGGAGGGGAGGGGGGGAAGCAATCAGGGTTAAGTGACTTTTTCAGTGTCCTACAGCTAGTAAATGTCTGAAGTCAGATTTGAACTCAGGTCCTCCTGACTCCAGCACCAGTACTCTATCCACTGTGCTACCTAGCTGCTCCTCTTCAGATACTTTTAGATAGCTATTATGTGCGTCCCTTTCCCCTCTTTTCTCCAGCTTTGACATACACAGTTCCTCCAATCAAGCCTCATATGTCAGGGACACAGTGCTAGGTAGTAAAGTGCATAGGGCACCAGGACTGGAGTCAGGAAGGATCTAAGTCCAAATTGAGCTTCAGACACTTCTTAGCCCTGTGACCCTAGGCAAGTTACTTAACCTCTGGCTGCCTAACTTTCCCCATCCACAAACTGGGGAGCCGTAACAGGGCCTACTTCCCAGGGTTGTGGTTAGGATCAAGTGAGATAATATTATTTGTAAAGTACTTTGCAAATCTTAAAGCATGATAGAAACACTAGCTCTGCTACTGCTGCTGCTAATGACGATGATGATGATGATGATTGCCTTCCTCTGGACATTCATCATCATACCAAAATCTTTCTTAAACTGTGATGACCAAAACTAAATATGTTATTTGAGAGTTCTGATGAGATAGAGTGCAACGAGTCTATCACTTCCCTGCTCCTTGGAAGCCGTGTTCTTATCCCTCCTCCCCTTAATGCCCAACATTATATCATCTTTTTGGGATGGCACATCGCACCGCTGACTTATTCTGAATTTGCACTCCATTAAACGCCCCCCCCCCGAACTTTTTCAGAACAACTTCTGTCTGTCCATGCCTGATATTTTTCCCCAAATGAAAAATTTAAGTTTATCCCTATTGAATTTGATCATTTTGGGGGGGAGAGGGTAATGAGGCAATTGGGGTTAAGTGACTTGCCCAGGGTCACACAGCTAGTAAGTGTTGAGTGGCTGAGGTTGGATTTGAACTGAGGTCTTCCTGACTCATGCTCTACCCACTATACCAACTAGCTGCCCCTTGAGTTAGATCTTATTAAATCCAGTCCAATGCTCTAGGCTGCCACAATCACTTTGGATCCTGACCCCATCATCTATTGTGTTATCTATCCCTCCCAACTTTTTATCATATACAAAAAAAACATACAAGCATATCTTCTATACCTTTATCCAAGTCATTAATAAAAATAAACATTTGGCATGGTGCCAAATACAAATCTCTGGGATACTCTCCACTGGAGACTTCCTACCATATTGACTCCAAAACAAGACAATTACTCTAGGAGCCCAGTCACCCATCAGATTGTCTAATCTGTGTCTCATCATCTCCGCAATAGGATTATGAGATACTGTCAACAGCTTTGCTTAAAATCTATCCGTAACATTTATCTCATATACTAGGTTAGTAATACTGTCAAAAAAAAGAAATGAGGTTGGTCTGGTGTCATCTGTTTGAAAACCACCTTTTCCTTTTCTTGATATTTAGCAATCATCTCTTCAAAGATCTACGCTAGAATTTTCCCCAAGAGCCAAAGTCAAAATCACTAGTGTTTGGCAGGATTCCATTGGCCCTTCTCCAGTTTTGTGGTTCCTCTCCCATTGTCCATGGTTTTTCAAATATCACTGACAATTGCTTAGCAAACACAATTGTCACTTCTTTCAGACTAGGATATTGTTCATCTGAGTCAGGTGACTTGAGGAAGAGAAAACTTGGGGCTCATGAGCAGTTGAACACATTGAACCCAAAATAGGCTTTGGAAAATTGGAAGGAGGTGGGGTTAAATGCATAGGCAAGGACATAAATGAGACTGGGAATAGTTCAATATTAAGGTACATTCTCATGGTATCAATAGTGAAGGCCCTAAGTGGCAGTGGAATTAAAACTTCGTTAGAGTTTCTAGTCTGCATCTATCAGCCCCTGCTCATGTGCAGAGTGCAGCCAGGCTTCCATAATTCCCAAAGTTCCCACCTTAGCATAGGAAGTCTCCATCACTGTCCTGACAGTCAGTGCCATTGACCCTGCTGCTTCCACCACTCACCATTATACCTAATTTAAAAATGGGGCTCTATTGATTATCCCACCCCCCCGAAGTAATTACCTTTGTTAGCTAAGAATACTTCTTTTTAAAAACAGATTAATATTTTTATCTTTTAAGTAACAGGTATTTTTTTAAAATAACTTGTCCCTCCCACTACTTCAGATTGAGCAAAATAAACACAAAGGTTTCCACATAAATTCTTAATTAACCATGTCCAAAAATGTATCTCCCTCTGTATTTTAAGTTTATCACGTTTCTGTCAGGAGGAGAGTAGTGTTTCATCTTCATTCATTTAACCTTTATCATTGTGATGACCAGAGTTCTAACGCTTTTCAAAATTGTTTTTCTATATAATATTGTTTTCATTGTGTAAGTTGTTTTCATGTTTATGCTCATTAGTTCATAAAGGCCTTCCCAGGTTCCTCTGAGATTTTCTACGACATCATTTCTTATCATATAATAGTATTCCATTATATTCACGAACCACAACTTATTTAGCCATTCTCTAAAAAAAAATTCAATTTTTGGCTAGTCTTGAAAAAAGCCATATTTTTGTACATTTTGATTTTTTAATCCTTCTTTGATTTCTTTGTAGTAGGGGCCCAGTAGTGTTATAATAGGGTTGAAGGGTATGCATAGTTTGGTAACTTTCTGGGCAAATGTTCCAAATTGCTTTCTAGCTGGACCAATGTTTTCCCACAGCCCTTCCAACATTTTTCATTTTCCACCTTTGTCACCTTTGCCAGTCTGACAAGTACAAGATAGAACCTTAAAGTTACTTTAATCTGTACTTCAATTATTATTGATGGAGCATTTTTACGTGATTTTTAATATCTTGGATTTCTCCCTCTGAAAGCTGCCATTTCACATTCTTTGACCATTTCTCTATTGGGGAATGGCTCTTAGTCTTATAAATCTTACAGTTTCTTATATATATACATATATATACACACATATATATGCATATATGTATGTATGTGTGTGTGTATACATATGCATATCGGTTATAGTATCTTCATCAGAGAAACTCATTGCAAAGATTTTTTTCCAGTTACCCTTTTCCCTTCAAATTTTTACTACATTGGATTTGTTTGGGCAAAAACTTCTAATAATCAAATTTGCTTATTTTATTTTACATGATACTTCCTATCACTTGTTTAGTCATGAGCTCTTCCCTTATCCACATGACTGAAAGATAAATTCTTCTTCTAAGAACACTTCTTGATTAAATTAGTCAATTAGAACTGGGTGTGAACAGGGCCTGTATACCCAAAGCCATTATGTAAGAAAGTTGGTCCTATTCTGAAAAACTTGTACAAAAAGAAGGAGCTATGTCAGAAATGAAGAGGGATTATAAAGGTCTAGAAGCGAAGAAGAAAGAGTAAGGCCATACTGAGCTGAGCCAGAAAGAAAAGCAGCCTAAGAATAACCACTGAGAGGGGAAAGAAAAGGTGGGCTCAATGACAGGGAAAGGCCAAATGAAGGAGGGTCATTGACCCCTCAGGCATCTTCAGAACAGAAAATGTGGGCTGATGATGCCACTGTTGTACCCACCTACTCAAAGACTGAGGGACGTTCAAGAAAAGGTCTGCTCTTTCCCCAACTCCCACCTTCCAGTGCCCATCTATCCATAGCCGCTGCCATGTAATCTGCTACTTCATTACCTAATGTGCCTGACAACCTGAATCTTGTCTCAGGCACAGAGAGGTCAGGGATCTCTCTCTTTCTGTCTCTCTCTCTCTCCCCCGACCCCGCACATCCCCCCTCTCTTTCTCTATCTTCTGGTCTCTCTCTGTTTCTGTCTCTCTCTATATAAATGTATATGTGTATATATATATACATATTGATATATGTAATACGTATGATATTATATCTATATTAATCTGGGAAATCAGACCAAGGCTGACCAATCTAACCCAGTTAAGTTATACGACCTCAATGACATTGCCTCCAGCACCACCCTAAACAGGAGGATGTATGTATGTATGTACATAAGTGTGTATGTGTGTCTCTCTATATAATACACATTTATACATACATATAGAAATATGTATGTGTGTATGTATGTATATACGTAAATTAATATAAAAAGCCAAATCTTTTTCTAAATGTTAGAAATTGTTCTATCCGGGAGTCCAGAGCAATTGTGATTATGCTCAACTTCTCACCTAAAATTCTCTAGAGCCACAAAGGAGGGAACCACATGGATTCTAGGCACCATTATATTGTCCCTGGGCTTAAACCAAGCTAATTATTGTAACAGAATGGTGTACTAGACATCTCTTCCCCAACCCTATGTTGCATTCTTCTTCTTCACAATCGACCTCTCCTTCAATTAAAACCAGCACACTGACCACAGCAATATAGGAAACATGTTCTTTGCTGCATGCTGATCAGTGTATTCACCTTTCTTGATAGCTTGGTGGGGGGAGAAGGAGTATAAGCTCCCATAAGCTTATCCTTACATATATGAAGTAAAGGGTTTGGAATTTTAGCAATTTATTCATATCTATTGCCTCACTAACTTCCTATCTGTTTACTTATCTATAAAATTATAGTGCTGGATCAATGTAGGGGTTCTTAACCTTTTTTGATTGTAGAGGACAATTTAGGTATTTTGGCAAAGCATATGGATCCCTTCTCAGGATAATATTTAATCCTGGGGATCTCCTTTCCTACACATAGAATGCTAGCCCTCCCACATTTCTTCTTTACTACATCCTCACCTATCCTTTAGGGCCTGGATTTAGGCCTGACTCTCCTTGGAAGCTTTCCCTAGCTCAGGGTTGGGGAGCTTGCGGCCTCAAGGCCACATGTGGCCCTCTAGGTCCTCAGGTGCAGCCTTTTGACTGAGTCCAACTTTTACAGAACAAATCCTTTTTTAAGGGGATTTATTCTGTGAAGTTTGGATTCAATTAAAAGGCTGCACCCAAGGACCTAAAAGGCCACATATGGCCTGGAGGCCTAGCTCTTTCTATCCCTTCTGAGCTAAGGTTTAGAGAAAGGTAGCATCAGTGGGAGTATGGAACACGTAGGGAAACCTTCTCAGAGGAGATGGACCTGAAGTTAGGCCCTGAAAGGATGGGAGAGGACCTTGGGAGGCCAAGTTTTGGAGGTCAGCATTCTAGGTGGAGTAGAAAACAGCCTATAGCTCTAGAAACATCCTGTTTAGGGTGGTCCTGGAGACTTTTGTATCATATGCCAGCTTCATCAGGGTGAGTTGGCCTAAGAGGGTTAGTGTGGATATTAACTAGCTTTGTTCTGGTTATAAGGGGTTAAGCACAGAGGATTCATGGTCAGACAGTTTGGTAATAGTCATTTCCTAGGAAACCACAGAGGATTCATGGTCAGACAGTTTGTTCATGGTCATTTACAAGAAAACCAGGGAATGGGGACACTGCTACATGGATATGGAGGCTGGAGGTCCCACGGGAATGTTCTTTTCTTAGTGGGTTCCCTAGAAGGACTGAATTTGTCATAACTCACAAACCAGGGAATCTTCTGATATAGTCCAAGGGCATATAAGAAGAGATGATTCTGGCCTGAACACCATCGCTGAACAGTCTGAAAGTCCAGTGAGTTCACTGTTACAGGAAATTGAGCATCTGGATTCAATCATGTCTCTCCCACATCCTTAGTGCTACTCTGATCTCCTGTAGCCTGTGCTGCTTTAGGGGGCAGCTTCAAGTCTAGGCTCATTTCAGGGCAACTTGAGGGTTAAATACACAAACATCACACCCATTAATCTCCAGCAAGCCACTACTGGTCCTCTGGGTTTTGGTGAGACCTGAGAAGCTCTGTGAACTGTGTCTTCCCTTGTGCACCATTCCCTTGTACAATATGAGGACTCACAGGCTTCACAGACTCATGTCATCTCAAAGAAGGAAAGTCCATTAATCAAATCAGTACCTGAACAAGTATGCCTTCTTCAAGATGTGGCCATCTTGCTTCTTCTTGGGGATCTCCAGTGACAATGTCCCACTTTCCAAGGTAACCCGTTCCATGTTTGGGCAGCTCGAATTGTTTGAAAGATTTTCCTCATGTTGAGCCAAAGTCTTACCTTTCCAACCTCCCACCTCTTGTTTCTAGTTCTGCCCTTTGGGGCCAAACAGAAAATGTCAAGTTCCTCTACTCCATGGTAACCCTTGAAATACTTATAGAAAACTATCATGTCCCTCCTTAGTTTCCCCCCCAACCTTCCCCCCGCCCCCAGCTAAATAACTTCATCCTTCAATATTCCTCATAGAGCAGATTTTCAAGTAGAACAGCAACTGGCACATGTCCAGAATGCATCAGCATGCTCAGCTGGTGCAAATTCCCAAGCTGGAGAGGATTAAGAACCTGATTCCAAGGAGTCCGGATGACGTGCAATGAAACGCCTTGGAGAAACTTGAGTGTGTGTCAAGTACGCATTCTGTGACTGGTTCTAATCTGTTTATTACATGGTCTAAAGAAGCCTTTTCAATCATCTGTGTAACTGGAACTAGAGGTGTCTTCAAAAAGGCGTTAATCAGCCTTGATTTAGACTCTAGTCTCATTCTTTTTGACTGTCTGTGCCTGGTGGTTTTGCTCCTCCCCTCTTTATATCTGATGAGAGAAAGAGTTGTAAGGGTGGAGGCCTTAGGGTCTTCTCCTTCCTGCGGCCATGTGGCTCTGTGAAATGGACCTCAGTCCTTGACCTCTACATTTATTCTTTTTCATTCTAGGTGAACTTACTAGAGCCTTTGATCTTGCGAGTTTCAAAAGGTCAGGAGGAAGCTCTCTTGCATTAGAATTTCAAGGTCCAGGTTTCTGTAGTCACTGCCATATCAATGGCCTAAGGAATAAGATGTGACCTTTGGGACCCAGTTCAGTGGTAGCAAAGACAAAGACTCTTCTGGCTGTGATGTAACTTGGTGGGACCAAGTAGGAAGAGAGCTAAATTTGAGCCCACTTTCCTCAGAAACTGAAGGGGAATAGAGAAGAATATGGTTTTAATGTGGTGAGGAGGGAAATGTTTGTACATTTGTTCTGGCAAAATCTTCAAAATAGATATTCCTTTGTAAAATCTAAATGATGTTAACCAGGTAAATGGAACTGGGGTGCTAGGTGCTGGAATCTGACAGTGGTGGTGATGGTGGTGGTGGTGGTGGTAGTGGTGGGAGCAGGGGGGTTGTGGTAGGAACAGAGACAGTGGAGCCTCAAGAGGCAGCCAACCCTTCCTGGTCTTCTGTAACTTTGAGGGGCAGATGTAGCTAGCCTGGCTGTGGGAGAATGACTCAGAGCACATTTGCTACACTAGTCTTCCAGCCAAATAAGTTGGCTTTCACTGGACATGTTGAAATGCAATGCCCATAACTCAACACAGTGATTCTAGGATTCTTTGGGGGCCCCTTCCCATTGGGGCTAGATCTAAAAGGAGACCTAGGTGTATATTCAATCTAAGACCCTCATTTTACAGATGAGACCCTGGAGGCCCAGGGAAGTGAAGTGACTTGTCCAAAGCCATTGATAGCAGGTTTAGGTGTCAGAGGTGACATCTGAACCCCTCCCTCCTGGCTCTAGAATCAATCTTCTTTCCACTGTACCATTTTTGCCTTTCAGGCTTTCTCTGGGCCAGCTCTACATGCAGAGAGAGAGGCTTCCTGGAGGAAGTGCATTGGTCTGGGCCATGAAGGATGAGAAGGATTTCACAGAGATTTAGGGGATGAAAAGATAAGGAGTTTCAGCCATAGGGGATGTAAGTTAAGACCAAAAGAGAAGAAGGCATAAGGCAGGTTCAGAGAATAGCAAATCTTCTGGCAAGGCTATAACACAGAGTATGGGAGGAGGCAGTCTGTCTAGAACTTGGGGCCAACTGCAGCCACTGGAAGGCACTAGGGAATGCAGGCTAGTGTTTAGCATGGTGGATGTGGGGTGGTAATTCACTCCAATATAGTTAAAGTACTTTTCACTGAGTGGTGAGTAACTGTAGTTATTGGGGAAAGTCTGTTCAAAGGCACTGGCTATCCTATGATGTAGCTGGTGGTCCATACATATAGCCACATTTGTTGGCCAAATTATGTGCTACATCCATAGCTAGTTAATTAATCACTTGGCAGGCTTTGGTTGTCTTTAGATGACAGAAGCCAAAGAACAAGCCAGGTGTGGGCTGGCATACCACACATACACCTGGCACCTACCACCCACACTACCTCTTTGTCATACATGCATCATCATAACTTCCCAGAAACTGAAAAGGGGGATATTTTTCATTGCTATACCTCAAGTAAAGGCAACTAGGTGGTGCAGTGATTATAGTAGGTCTGGAGTCAGGAAGACCTGAGTTCAAATCCAGCCTCAAACATTGACTAGCTGTGTGACCCTGAGTGAGTCACTCAACTCTGTTTGCCTCAGTTTCCTCATCTGTCAAATGAGCTGGAGTAGGAAATGGCAAACCACTCCAAGTATCCTTTCCAAGAAAACCCTAAATAAGGTCATGAAGAGTCCGACACAACTGAAATGACTAAACAACAGTGAGAATACCTCAAGTGGAGTCCCTCCATCTGATAACTTCTTACTCTGAATCAATCCTTTGTTTTATTGGTTCTCATTAAGGCAGGCTCACATAAATTTTGAACTCCATCCCTCCAAATTCTATCTACCACCAGTTGAGAATGGGTAGGAAGAAGACATTGTCTAAGGTATCTTAGGCTGATGGAAATAATTGGGCCAGATCCCACACCCAGTGAACTGGCAGAGGTACAGAATGTCAGAATGAGAGCCCACATGTAGCACAGGTGCCCCAGAGCTTCCACCAGTGCTATCCCACCAAGCCATGGCCTCAGTGTCCACAGAGGCATTCTATGGGGAGCGGTGGCTGCTAAACTCATGGCCTCCCCAGTCAGGCTGGATAAGCACAGAAACCAGAGGACCCAGCCCATGACCATGTCAGAACAGGACAGGGAGGCGAGGCAGCATTCTATGGCTTTGAGGCTGGAGATTGTGACACACAGTTACTGCATTAGCACACTCAGTGCATGCTGCCCCCTGATCCGCTGCAGACCTCCTTGGCTTGAACTCACCAGCCCAAGAGCTGGAGTTTCTTTGTTTCTTCCTCAACCCTTTGAATATTGACATTTTAAGAAACCTTGGCTCTTGATCCAACCCAGCCTCTGGTTTATGTTTATTTATTTTGAATCCTGTTTTGGACCCCACCCCTCTTTTCCCGGGAGAGGGCTTTCCCTCAGCTCTAGTTTTCACCCAATCACTAGTATGTGTTGGCTTTTTTTGTGTAAAAGACAATAGTGAAGGTCTTGGACTAGACAGACAGGTAGATGGTAGATAGATAGATAGATAGACAGGTAGATGACAGACAGACACGTAGATGATAGATAGATAGATAGATAGATAGATGACAGATAGATGATAGATAGATAGATGATTGATAGATGATAGATAGATGATAGATAGACAATAGATAGATACATAGATACATAGATGATAGATAGATGATAGACAGATAGATGATAGATAGATAGATGATAGATAGACAGATAAATTTATTATGCCCTTACTATGTGAGAGGCAGTCTCTTTTAGTTTTATGACTCTATGTCCAGAGATTATTATTAGAGAGATGAAACATGGCAAGAAGAAAAGGAACCAGGGGAAAAACGTGCTTCTTTGGATAAGGGCCAAAGGAATGACCCCTCCTGATGAAGTACAAGAGCCCACAAGCATCAGTGCTGACTCTTCCAGAGACAGTATACCTGAGGCCCCAACAGAAAATAGACTTTTCTTCCAGACACCAGAAGGGGATCTACTACCACACACTGCTTTTATGAGAGAAATGTCCTTGGATTCCTATCCCCTTTCAGATCCCTTGGTAGCAAGCAGATGAGACAATTGGAAGTTCTCCCAGGTCAGATGCAGAGGATGAGACAAAGAGAAACCCTAAGCTGTAAGAGCTTTAGCTCCTGTATGGTCATGGTCACTAAAGGTTGAGATCAGGGACACAGAAAACCCAAAATTTTAAACGATCCACATAGCGCTGTGATTTTTCTCTTCAGGAGAACTAACTTCCTGGTTCTGGCTGATAATAAAATAAATCTCTATCAGGAGAGGAGACTACCAAGGAATCAACTTGGGATTATTATTCCTAATGAATCACATTTCCATATAAGCACTTTAAGGCTTTTAAAGATCTTTCCCCACAGGTCACAGCGTCATAGGTCATAGACCTAGTCAGTCAGCTGATAAACATTTATTAAGCCCCTCCTATTTATCAGGCACTGTGCAAAGTGGTGAAGAATCAGGAGATGGGGTGTCTTCTTTGAGAAACAGCAAGGCCAGTGTCATTGGATAGCAGTGGGGTGTAAGGTGTAAGAAGACCGAAAAGGTGGGGTGCAGGTTATGAAGGGCTTTGAATGCCAAACAAAGGACTTTCTATTTGATCCTGGAGCCAGTGGAATTTGTTGAATGAAGGAGTCACATGGTCAGGCTCATGCTTTAGGAAGATCATTTGGATGGCTGAGTGGAGGCTGGACTAGAGAGAGCCTTCCTAGAGCTGGAAGGGACCTCAGAGGCCGTCTAACCCAACCTTCATATTTTACCAATGAGAAATCTGAGCTACAAGGAGTTTAAGTGACTTGTCCAATGTCACACAGGCGGTAAGCCTCTGTGGATCAAAGGGTGGGAAGGAGAATAGGTCTTAGAAAAAGGGGCAGAAAAATTACAAAGAATAATCATGGTTCCATAGAAGACATCTCACCCCTGATCTCTATTCATTCGTGGGAGGTCCACATAGGAGTGATATTGCATTTAAAAATATATATTCACCAGTTTTGCTGATTTTTCTCTTCTTTTCTTTCCAAAACTCCTTTATTACATGGGATGATCCTGAGAGGGGAGAAAGAGAGAGAATAACAGAGGGAAAGAGATGATGTAAAAAACAAACAATATAGATTAAAACATTTTTAAATTACTAATCTTGCTTTCGTATTTGCGTAGCTAGGGCTTGCCTCAGTGCATGAAACATAGTAATTACTTACTAATTTTTTTTAAAGGAAAAGGGCACAGACACTAATACCCTGTTGATAGAGCTGTGAAGGGGTTCAGCCATTCTGGAAAGTAATTTGCAGTTGTGCTAAGAACATGACCAAGGTGTGTATATCAGTCGACCCAGAGATCCTAATGCTAGACGTTTACCCTAAGAAGGTCAAAGACAGAAGCAAGGTGCCACATATATCAAAATATTTATGGTAGCACTTTTTGTAGTAGCAAAGAATTGTAAACAAAGTAGAAGCCTACGGATTGGGGAATGGCCAAACAAATTGTGCATTACTTGAATATAATGGAATATTACTGAGCTATAAAAAAGAATGTATATGAAGAATACAGAAAGGAAGGAAAGATTTATGTGAACTGCTGCAAAACCAAGATAATAATATAACCATGATTAAACCAGTCTAAATGGAAAGAACAGCAACAAAACAAGACTGAATGTTGTATGATCATAATGACCAAGAGAGGAGAAAACATACCTCCATCTCTCTTTTTCAGGAGTGGAGTATTATGGGCATAAAACATTGCATATGCTTTCAGACTTAGTTGATGCCCTGGTTAGGCATCTTCTTTTTTATTCATTGCTACAGAGGGATGGCTCTTTGGGTAAGGAATAGAGACATAGTTGAAAATGAAGTAATATAAAAACCAATGACACCAATAATTTTTTTAAAATAAGATATAGAAAATAAGTGGGCAGCTAGGTGGCACAGTGAACAGAGTGCTGGGCTTGGAGTCAGGAAGATCTGAGTTCAAATTTGGCCTTAGGCATGTACTAGCTGTGTGACTATGGGCAAGTCACTTAACTCTGCCTCAATTTCCTCATCTGTAAAATGAACTGGAGAGGGAAAATGGCAAACCATTGCGGCATCTTTGCCAAGAAAACCTCAAAATGGGGTCATGAAGAGTCAGACATGACTGAAACAACTGAACAACAAGGAAAATACTAGTATCTATCTGGGAAGGGTCTGATTATGAGGACACGGAGACGATTTAAACAAGGGATGCCATGCAGTTCTTATTTAGAAATAGGAGAGACCTTCGAGGTCACTGTGTCCAATGCCTTCATTTTACAGTAAGGAAAATGAAGCTCAGATTAGTTAGGAGACTTACTCAGGGTCGCACAGCTACTAAGTGACTGAAAGGCGATTTGAAGACACCCAGGTGTTCTATGCCACGTTGTTTCCACATGTCCACAAAGGCATCAAACAGGAGGAAATAAGCTTAAATTAAATTGCAGTAGGATTTTGGCCCCAGAAGGTAGAACTAAGACCAAGATAAGGAGGGGAAAGAGAGGCGAAGGTGAGAGTTACATGGCTTTAATTTCTTAACAATTGACTTGTCTGAAAGCGGAATGGGTTCCTGGGCTGCCCTGGGAGCCTGGAAGGCTACCCTTTGTTCCTTGGAAGTATTTGAAGGTGCCTGACCAGCTTTAGGGACGATGTAGAGAGGATCCCTGCACTGAATGGGAGGTTTAACTATATAACTTCTGTTTATCCATATACATGTGTGTGGGTCTCGGTGTATGTATGTTTATATATGTATAGACCATGCCAGACAGGCGTACTTTGCTTTGGAAGCCCTAGTGGGGACTCCAAGAATAGAGCAGACCTCTATTTCAGCCTTCTTGTCTGTCTGAAGCCAAGCAGCCTCAATCCCTCCTCTCATTTAGCTGCCTGTCCCTCAGTTTCGCGGCCCGCTCACACTGTTCACGTAGCCTGTGGCTACCTCCCCTCCCCGCCCCCACCACACCCCAGCCAAGATGTCACTCTAGTATTGGTTTTTCCACACCCTCCTCCCCCCGCCCCGCCCCGCCCCTCCCCTCACTGTGGGGATGCCCAGGGACAGGGTGTCTCCCGGGGAGGGGAGGAAACGCGAGAGAGAGATTCCTGGCTGCCCATTTGTCCAGAGTAGGGGGCGTTGCCTATGGGACGTTGTAAGACCACAGCTTCTGAGCTCAGAAAGGGAAGACGGCCATCCAGAGGTGATACTCACTGGAAACAGAAACAAAACGTTCTGAAAAAGCAGTAGTTCTCCATGGACTTGGAAATCTAATGGACCACAGATGCTGGGAGCTCTGTTCTCCAAGCAAGGGGTGGATGCTGGTCAATCTTTTTCCTTGGAGGCCCCTCACCCAGACCTCCTCCCTGCTTTCCTTGCCTCCAGGCTCCCCCCACCCCCATACCCGCAAGCCAGCCAGAACTCCAGC
This sequence comes from Trichosurus vulpecula, assembly GCF_011100635.1. Lineage (NCBI taxonomy): Eukaryota > Metazoa > Chordata > Mammalia > Diprotodontia > Phalangeridae > Trichosurus > Trichosurus vulpecula. The sequence goes on from NC_050575.1 coordinate 97,786,590, forward strand.
TGGATTATTCTCACTAAATCACTTCTTTCATCCGGTCACCACCCTTACCCGCTCCTCAGTTGAAGAAATTTCAGTGTGCTCCTTAAGGTGCAGGGTGGAAGACCACCTGGTACAATGGCAAGAGCTCTGGAGTCAAAAGACCTGGGTTCAAATCCCACCTCTGAGGCTTAGTACCTGTGTGACTTTGGACAAGTCACCTAACCTTCTCGGGCCTCATTTTCCTCATCTGTTAAACAAGAAGTATGGACCAAATGGCCTGTGAGCTATCTCTCCATATAGTAATGGTTGCCCTGCCTCCCTGCCCCAAAATACCAGACCAGTTTCTAGGCCAACTAAATCATTATGTACGGGGATGGATTTACCTTCCTCATCACCAAGAGTGACAACTGCTGGCCAACTGCCACCAATAATTGTATGGGCCCAGGGACCCTGGGAATGACGGTTCATCTCCCCCTCCTCCTGCCCCAGACCACTGGTGCTGCTCCCAGCCCAGCATTTTATAACCATTCGTCATCTGGGGGAAAAACCCCTGTTGAGAAGGGGTCAGCTGACCTCACCAACTGTTAATCAACTGCCACACATAGGGCAGGCCAAGCCAGTCTAGTTGAAGCAGCAAGACACCAGGTGGGAGACACAGGCAAGTCAGACCACCATGACTGCCTTGACCACCATCTCCTCTCAAATCTTGGTGGTGACAGTCCAGGAGCCTGAATTCAAACAAGTTCCTTGGGAATAGCAATACATCTGACTGGATGCCCTCAGTCATCAACCTGGGAAGCAACCCCTATGAAGATGCTGCCTGCAAATGCTTCTGCAGATGCTACAACCACAGCTACTGAAGACCCAGAGAAGAAAGCTTTTGTCACCCAGGTCTGTGTCACTATCTAATGGTTCAACACCAGAAACTGATATTTTATCTGTGGAAATGACATTAAAGGAGAAGTGTTAACATTGGCTCTGTTGCTGTGCTTTAAAGACCATGAGATTTTTCCATCTGACTTACAGCTGAAACCTTCCCAATATGTTGACTGTCCCATTAGAATGTGAGTTCCTTGAAAATAAGGACTGTCTTACTTTTTCTATATATGTCTCCAGCTCTTAGCACAGTGCTTTGCCCATAGTAAGCATTTAATAAATACTTCATTCATTCATGATCTATAGGATTAGACCTCTAAAGTCAGACTGGCATTCAAAGCCCCCTATAGGTTGACCTTGCTTATTTCTTTAATATTCTCCTCACACCTTCCTATTCCTGCCAGCCTCATTCCTGTAACTAAGCTTGTGAGCATGGGAGACCAAGGATATGGTTGCCATTTACCTCTTCTTCCCAACTCCAGCACCATCCCTTGGAGATCATTATGTAAGAATATAGGGTAGGTCAGTGGTGGGATTCAGCCAGTTCACACTGGTTTGGTAGAACTGGTACCTAATTTTAGCTTGAATTCCGCAAACTGGTTGTAAGCAGGAGCGAGACCTGTGCCCCCCATGTTGGTGGCCGGGAGATGCCTCAGCTCAGTTCCCATGGAGAACCAGGTGTTAATTCATTTGAATCCCACCACTGGGATAGGTGCTCCATCAGAGGCCCTGACTGACAATGTGTGCATAGTTTCAATGGCCAGAGAGCTGGTTTGACCCATTGTTAAGTTCTGCAGCTTCTGTGAAAGTCTACACTAAAAGACACCTAAAATCAATTCAATGAGTCACCTCTACACAGCCAGGAATCTCCTCTACAATATTCCCAATAGGTGGCTATATAACCACAACATGAACGTCTCTGGAGATAGGGAACTCAATACTTCCTAGGGTATCCTATCCCACTTTTGGATAGTTTTAATGGCTAGAACACTTGGAGCTCTATGTTGAGCCAAAATTTGCCATCGTAACTGCCATTAATCAGTGTTCATTATGCCTTCTGGGGGTCAAGCAAAAGGAATCAAATTGCTTTTCCACATGACATCACTTCATATATTTGAAAACAGTGATTGTTTCTCATCTAATACTTCTATTCCCTAGCCTAAACATAACCAATTCCTTCATTTTCTGTATGACATGGTTTTAAGTGCCCCTTACCAAGATGGTCATCATTTTCTGGATGCTTTTGGGTTCATTAGTGTGCTTCACAAAATATCATGCCTTGCACATGTGTAACTCTTTTAAAATTCTTACCTTTTTAGGGAAGGATAAGGGGAAAGAGGGAGGGAGAAAATTTGAAACTCAAAAAAATTTTTAAATGAATGTTAAAAATTGTCTTTGCATGAAGTTGGAAAAAATAAAATACTATTTAAAATTAACAATATAAAATGACATGCCTAGAAATGAGCACAATACTGCAGATGTGTTCTGAACTAGGGCGGAATATAATAGAACCATCATCTCCCTTATTCTGAATACAATGCTTGCTTTTATTAATTCAGTCTAAAATTGTATTTCATCTTCTCATTCCTCATTGTCGTATTGACTCATACTGACTCATATTAAGTTTACAATCCACTAACACCTCCAGGTCTTTCCTACATGAATTGTTTATCTAGATACTTCTCCCTATCTCGTACTTCCGTTGATTTTTTTGAACCCAAGTGTATGACTTTACATTTGACAATTAGATATATCTGAGAGTTTATTACTCCTTTGAATGAAGTGTATAGGGTGTTCCAGAAGGACATGCACCTCTGGTGTAAGGCCTTGCCAAGCCATTTTCAGAGCTGCTTATCCATCTTTGGTATTCACCTTCACCCACCTCTCACCTGTGGCTCCAAGAAGCTCTAGCATGTGAAGCAGCCTTGTAAACCTTGTAAAACTGCCTGGGCAGAAGGGCTAAACCTAGTTGAGGGTAACTGACAGGCCTCAAACCTATTGGTGAGTTAGAAGGATGTCTACCCCCACCATGTGAAAACTTTCTCTGGCAGAAAGGGTGAATGAGAACAATTTTTTCCAACAAGCATGAAGGCAGCTAAAGCAGGCATTGTAGAGTGCTTAAAGTTTTGTCAATCATGGAGATGCCAAGATCATATGCTTCATCCCGGGCCATCGCCAGTCTTCTTGACTTTTGTCCTGCTCCTAGACTTCCATAACTCAGGAAGAAAGAGTTAGCTGATGACTTTGCATCACTCTACATCACTTAAATCCAATTCACTGAAAAGTCAAAATAACACCCATGATGTCATTGGTCCTCTTTGAAAAGAGGGACAAAAAGATGGCAGCTGGAAAGCAGGGACTTGCTTAAGCTGCCCCCCAAATCCCTCCAAACACCTGTAAAAATGGCTCTGAACAAATTCTGGAGCTGCAGAACCCACAAAACAGCAGAGGAAAACAGGTATCCAGCCCAGGAGATCCTGGATGGTTGTTGGGAAGGGTCTATCACCCGGTGCTGAGAATGGAGGGCAGCCCTGCGTGGACCGCTCCGGGACAGACCATACCCTGAGTCAGCCAGCCCGAACAGGCCTTGGGGCCATGAAACAATGAGTTGTGGCAGTCACTAGACTTCTCAACCCACAAAAGCCAAAGAGCAGGTTAGGAGGAAACTGCGGGATTGAGTTCAGAGCTGTCCAGCCTCCAACTCTGGGGGTGGAAGAAGTGGTGCAGTGGTGGCCATAGCAGCAGCAGGAAGCTCCTGAGGCTTTTTGAGCTGCTTTCTGAGTCCCTGGCTCACACAGTGGGAGGAATCTAGCAGCAGATCAGAGCAGGAGTACAAGGAGCGCTTTGTGGGCACAAAGGCAGATTCTCTTGCTGTGCCCTGCTCGGATCTGTATTGAGGTCCTGGTTGGCGGTTCTTGGGGGAAGAGGAGCACTGCTGTGACAGAGCCTGGGGTGATGGTGGAATAGAAGTAGCTCTGAAAACAGCAGTGCTTGGACCCTAAAGCTTGGGATAAAGTACTCTCTACTCTACAAGCAGTCATATCCTAACAAAAAGCTCAAGGGTCAAGTAGTTGGCTGGGAACATGAACAGGCAACGAAAACAAACTCAGACTCAAACTCAGACTCACATTCAAACTCTAGATTCTTTTTTTGGTGACAAAGAAGACCAAAACATACAGACAGAAGAAGTCAACAAATCAAAGGGCCTACATCAAAAGCTTCCAAGAAAAATATGAATTGGGCTCAGGCTATGGAAGACCTCAAAAAGGATTTGGAAAAGCAAGTAAGAGAAGTAGAGGAAAAATTGGGAAGAGAAATGAGAATGATGCAAGAAAACCGAGAAAAACAAGTCAATGACTTGCTAAAGGAGACCCAAAAAATACTGAAGAAAATAACACCTTAAAGAACAGACTAACCCAACTGTCAAAAGAGCTCCAAAAAGCCAACAAGGAGAAGAATGCCTTGAAAGACAGAATTAGCCAAATGGAAAAGGAGGTCCAAAAGACCACTGAAGAAAATACCAACTTTAAAATTAGATTGGAGCAAGTGGAAGCTAGTGACTTTATGAGAAACCAAGATATAATAAAACAGAACCAAAGGAATGAAAAAATGGAAGACAAAGTGAAATATCTCATTGGAAAAACCACTGATCTGGAGAATAGATCCAGTAGAGATAATTTAAAAATTATTGGACTACCTGAAAGCCCTGATCAAAAAAAAGAACCTAGATATCATCTTTCAAGAACTTATCAAGGAAAACTGCCCTGATATTCTAGAACCAGAGAGTAAAATAGAGGTTGAAAGAATCCACCAGTAGCCTCTTGAAAAAGATCCCAAAAAGAAAACTCCTAGGAATATTGTCACCAAATTCCAGAGTTTCCAGGTCAAGAGGAAAACACTGCAAGCAGCCAGAAAGAAACAATTTGAATATTCTGGAAACATAATCAGGATAATACAAGATTTAGCAGCTTCTACATTAAGGGATGGAAGGGCTTGGAATATGATATTCCGGAAGTCAATGGAGCTAGGATTAAAACCAAGAATCACCTACCCAGCCAAAACTGAGTATCATGCTCCAAGGCAAAAATATAGACTTCAATACAATAGAGGACTTTCAAGCTTTCTCAGTGAAAAGACCAGAGCTGAATAGAAAATTTGACTTTCAAATACAAGAATCAAGAGAAGCCTGAAAAGGTAAACAAGAAAGAGAATTCATAAGGGACTTACTAAAGTTGAACTGTTTTGCTTACATTCCTACATGGAGAGATGATGTGTGTAATTCATGAGACCTTTCTCAGTTTTAGGGGAGTTGAAGGGAATATAGACAGAGGGCACAGGATGAGTGATATGAAGGGATGATATCTAAAAAAATGAAATAAATTTAAGGTGTGAGAGAGGAATATATTGAGAGAGGGAGAAAGGGAGAGATAGAATGGGGTAAATTATCTCACATAAAAGTGGCAAGAAAAAGCTGTTCTGTTGGAAGGGAAGAGGGGGGCAGGTGAGGGGAAATGAGTGAATCTTACTCTCATTGGATTTGACTTGAGGAGGGAATAACATACACACTCAATTGGGTGTCTTACTCTACAGGAAAGTAAGGGGAAGGGGATAAAAAAAGGGGGGATGATAGAAGGGAGGACAGATAGGGGGAGGAGGTAATCAAAAGCAAACACCTTTGAGAAGGGTCAGGGTCAAGGGAGAAAACTGAATAAAGGGGGACAGGATAGGGTGGAAGGAAATATAGTCAGCCTTTCACAACATGGGCATTGTGGAAGTGTTTTACATAATGATACACATGTGGCCTATGTTGAATTGCTTGCCTTCCCAGGGAGGGTAGGTGGAAAGGGAAGAGGGGAGAGAATTTGGAACTCAAAGTTTTAAAAGCAGAGCTTAAAAAATAAAAAAAAGGGTTTTTTTTGCATGCAACTGGGAAACAAGATATATGGGGAATAGGGCAAGTGGGGTAAAAGTGGGGAGGGCTGACTGGGGAATGAGGAAATCAGAATATATGCCATCTTGGAATGGGGGGAAGGGTAGAAATGGGGAGAAAATTTGTAACTCAATATCTTGTGGAAATCAATGTTGAAAACTAAAATATTAAATAAAAAAATAGAAAAGAAGGACAAACAGCAACTTCCTTGAGTAGGGGAGACCACAACCCCTTCACTTCTCATCTTCTGCCATTCTCATCCATTTTTCCTATGAATCTTTTAATAAGATCCACTTTAATAAGATTTACAAGACTGTCCTTTGCTACTTTTAATATCTCAATCCAATTTAGCAACAAGTTCAAGTCACCAGTCCCATATAAACTACTTTCCAGTGTACTGAAAGCTAGTGTATATGACCACGAATCTATTGTCAGTAAGTCTGCTACTTTCTATTTCTGTGACCTTGGGCAAGTCACTCAACTTCATTAGGCTTTGGTTCCTTCATTTGTATGATGGAGGAAAGGGGAGGCTAGATAACCTTCAAGGCCCTCTACAATTTTAAACCTATGATCCTATGATCCTATGATTTAGAGTACCAGTGTAACACTTGGGTGACCATCTGTTGTCTCTCATTCTTACTTCATGACCTACCTTTTTCTTTTTTCTTTTCTTTTTTTTTTGGAGGGAAGAAGGCAGGGTAATTGGAGTTAAGTGACTTGTCCAAGGTCACACAGCTAGTAAGTGTGTCAAGCATCTGAGGTTGGATTTGAACTCAGGTCCTCCTGACTCCAGGGCCAGTGCTCTACTCACTGCATCACTTAGCTGCTCCCAACCTACCCGTTTCTTGATATCATTGATGCCAACTTTAGAATGCAAGTAACTGCTGGCAGTATGCTGTGGTCCATTTAAATCCATTGCTTTCCATTGCTGTTTGGGCCACACACAATTGAGGGGTACAGTGGAAAGCTCAATAGATTTGGAGAAAGAGGACTTGGATTCAAATCTCATTTCTTCTACTTACTACCTGTGTGACCCTGGGCATAACTTAACCTCTCTGGGTCTCAGTTTCCTCGCCTATAAAATGAGATGATTGGACTAAATGGCCTCTGAGATACCTTCCAGCTTTAAATCTATGATCCTGTGATTCTATGATTCCTCTGAGATCACACCATTCCACCATGATGCTCAACCACATAAAATCATTGGAACTATAGTGTTCCTGAGCCTACAACCTAACTGCTGCATAATCCTCAAGTGTTTTGCACCTATGGTACCTCTTACCACCCTGCCAAAGTGCCTCAAGGCAGAATTCATGATATACAGACAGAAGTCTTTTGAGAAGTATACAAAATTGAGCATCTTTCTTTTTTTTTATCTTAAATCATCTTCCCTCTTGCCTACATTAAAGTTATCAAGACTCAAGTTAAAGGCTGGCTTGGAGGACCTTGTCAGTTCTTCATAGTCTCCTCCCTTTCTTCATACTCTGCAGTTGAGGGCTGTGCATGAACTGAATTATCTTCATCTTTACCTATCTTCTCTCTACACTCACAGAGAGCACTGCAAGACAAGATGACCAATGAATGTGGATATTCTTGCTTGCCTTTATTGCCTCTCTGAAGGCAACAACGTATGTTCGATCTCATTAATTCTTTATGTCTTCTGGTTTCATTTATAGCAAGAATGTGACTATGGATGTGGCTTGGTTCCTTGAGTATTGTGCAACTCTCTGATTGTTGCCCAAAGACCATATGTTAAGAATATCAACACTTAAATTTGTAGGAGGGTTGAGTTTATCAGGGGAACCCTAATCAATGGATTTTCCCCCAGTTTCACCTTGACAAAATACAGGCTGTTAGAGAAAGGTAACAGAGATAATGAGGTACTAAAGTTTCTCCCCTTTCAGATTTTGGGCAATTACATTCACATCTTGAAAAACCACATAAAATTTTTAATGGGCTTTGCTCTGGGAGTGATCCATTTGCACTTTATAAATGGTTAACCCCTTTCAAGTTTTGATGGACCAGTGTAAAGGAAGTGTAACCCTTCTTTAATTCCCATAGGAAGCTGTGAAGAAGTTCCTTCACCAATCTGAAGTAATTATAAACTCCTAGCATTGCCTGGCTAAAGATCATATAAGTTCTTGTTGGCAGGACCTCTGAGGGGAGAGTCATCTCTGGACAATTGAAAGGACCAGATATGGAGGAAGGGACCAGCTCTTGAGAGGTATTCACTTTTTTGCCTTTTTCCTTGTATTTCATGACATCTGTGCTTGGGAGGAGAGTTCTCTCTTCTACCCCACCCTCTCCAACATTAACCCCCACCCAGGCCATCAGCCACAGCATATTGCAGTAGAGTAATCCCAATAGGAGATGCCATGCTGATCCAGAGTCATTCCAGAGAATTAGCCCTAGAAGCAGAAAAGTGAACTGTGGAGAGAAACTGGCCCAGGAATTCCAGAAAAGCAACCTGCCCAGCAGAGGGGCTGTTCCCACAGGAAGAAGCCTGAAGACACTATGCAAAGACAAAAGACATCTGTGCTCCTGAGGGCCAAATGGGTGAATTTTCTTAGCCATGTGTATTTCCTGTGTTTGTACCTCTATGTACTCTATACTATAGTATAGTACTTATACTAGTGTATTCTATGTGTATGTCTGCTTTTCCAACTGGCACTGTGTATATTTATGAGACAGTGTGCCCCAGATTTATGTAAGGAATGTGCTACTACTGTTTATACTATGCCATTTCAGTAAATACCTTTACTTTGAGCTAATCGTATCTTCCTACTGACTAGAATAAAAATAAGTTCACCAGTGGGGGCTTGTAAGCCCTAGTTTTGGAAGTGAAGACCCTTAGAGTACCTCAAACCTGGAAGAATTGTCCTCTGGGAGACTCAATCTATGACCCTGAAGACATGAAGACTGAATCATAGGATCCCAGATTTAAACAGAAGGGCCCTTAGAGGGCCATCTAATCTAACACTCCTTTTTGTAGATGAGGAAACTGAGGCCCAGGGCAGTTAAGTGAATTGCTGAAGGACACACAGGTAGTAAGTGT